>NC_090180.1:18214506-18565756 GCF_024679245.1 Pseudorasbora parva | reverse complement strand
CTTTTTATGATTTGTTAAAGTTAATCATATTTTTTGTTTCATGCAGATTTTAATGACAATGAATGGTGCATTTCTACCACCCACCCTTAAAAAAAGTACCCCAAAAAAGTGAGCTTAAAATTTTAATTGATTTTAAACTAAAAATGAAAAAGTATACTTTCAATCTTCTTTTATTGTACTTCTAAGAAATTTACTGAAGCTACTTGATTGCACTAAAGTATACCTGACTTATACTTTAAAAAAAAGAATAGTATATTTGGACATGTATAACTAAAGCTGCGTTTCCACTGCAGGAACTTTCCCCAGGAACTAGGGACTTTAGTGTGGTACTCTGTGTGTTTTGACCGGAACCAGGGTCTAAATGATGTTCTGGGTTAATATTTTCCCCTCAGAATGGCCCTGCTCGTGAAGTAGTACTTTTTCAAAGTTCAGGGCCCTCATTTATCAATGGTGCGTACGGACAGATTTGAGCGTAGTGAGTGCATAAGAACAGTTTCACGCAAAGTGTGGGATTCACCAAGTTGTACTTATACGTAGAAATGTGTGTAAATATAAGCACACCTCTGAGCATGCTTACACAGATAATCTGGTAGAATAGTGGTAGAATAGCGACACTACACATAAAAAGCATTTAAGAGTGTAAAAGTAAGCATTAAGCAATCCACATATATCCTGTGTTTCCTTTAAAACACTCAATTTATAATATGTCTAGTTTTAAACACGATGCTTAAATGGTGTCAAACCCTATAAAAGACAGATGTGAAATATATTTGGCTTATCTTGCGTTATTGGAAGACTTGGCAAACAATGCGTTTTCCAAGATCGCGCTGATCTGCTTGGCGAGAGCACAGAGTGGCTTCTAAGTAGGTATCGCTTTCCCAAAAATGTACTGCTGGATTTGTGTCGTGATTTAGGACCAGTGTTGGAGACAGAAACAAATCGCACGAAAGCCATTCCCGTGCACATCCAACTCCTGTCCACCCTTGGATTTTTAGCTACTGGCACATTTTAGTGTGAGGTTGGAGACATGTGGTATATCCCAGCCATCAGTGAGTAGGATCATGCCGGCAGTGTTGGATGCAATTATTTCCTTGGCCCCAACCTACATCCAGTTCCCTTATCGAAATCCTCAACAAGACGTAATAAAACGGGACTTTCATGCCATTGCTAGATTCCCAAACATAATTGGAGCTATAGACTGCACCCACATTGCCATTAAAGCACCATCAACCAACGAATTTAATTATGTAAATAGAAAAGGGTTTCATTCTGTTAACGTGCAAATAATATTTGATGCAAATTTGTTGTTATTAAACGTTGTTCCGCGGTGGCCTGGAGGAACACACGACTCGTTCGTTCTGCAGAATAGCTCTGTGGGTGTGCGTCTCCAAGAAGGCGCTGTTGAGGATGGCTGGCTCATTGGTGAATTTAAGGCTACAACATGTTTAAAATGCTATTGTAGGGCTATGTACAATTACTTAAAACTATTTCATCATTAGGTGATCAAGGTTACTCGCTAAAGTCATGGCTAATGACCCCCCTAACCAACCCGAGGACTGAGCGGGAACAGGCGTACAACCGTGCCCATGAACGCTCAAGGAGTACAGTTGAGCGCGCAATAGGCCTGCTGAAAGGACGATGGCTGTGTCTGTCAAGCACGGGAGGGACACTGCAGTATCAAACAGAAAAAGCATGCAAAATCATCATGGCTTGCAGTGTGCTACACAACTTGGCCATCAGACAGGGCATCCCTCTGCAGGAACCCCCAAGACCAGACGGCCCTATGCCCGATGCAGTGCCCCTGCCACCTCCTAATGCCGCTGGCATTCAGACAAGACAGAGAATCATACAGACATTTTAGGTAGGGATGTCCCGATCCAATCACATGAACGGAAATCGGGCCCGATCACGTGATTTCAGACTCGATCGGAATCGGACGTTACATCCCGATCAGGACTCGGATATATATGTATATTCTGGGGTGAGAGACAAAGTGAGCACTTGCACCGCGGTTCATCTCACATCTGATGACGCATCAATAATATGGGTTGTAACTTGAAAATAATGCTTTATTTATGTTTCTGTAGATGGATACACGTGCTGGCTCCTCAGTGATACAATACAACAGCGTTAATAAATGAAAAACGTGGGCAAAACGGTCTATCTGTGAAAACTTTGTTCAATTCATGCGAGTGCGGCCGTATTGTCGGATATGACCAGTCATCCCCCGGGTATATTCGCCAGAAGACGCGAATGAGAACGCGCACGCTGATCTGTCTCTGTGCATCATCCGAAAGCGCACACTCGTCTCACATGCGAAAATGTTGAGTTCTCTTTCAAGTCTTGCGCTTAAACGGACCAACTCACACAAGGAGTATGTCAACATGTCCATCTTGATGAGTATCCAAGCAGACATAGCCTGAATATGCCTTAAGAGGACTTTATACATTCGAGAAAGACGACGCAGAGCCTTCCATTAGGTCTTAAAGGGGCAGTAGCCTTTACTGCTGTCTGTTTAATCTCAAACAAAAGATAAGGAATCACTCAATGCTCTTGATTGAATAGCTTTTGTAAGGATTAGTCTTTAATTTTTAACAGTTAAATACGCAGCTATTTTACATTTGATTAGCCTACTTTATTCAATTTCTCTACCTAAAAACTAATGTTAGACCTATAAAAACCTGAAAAGCATTGTTAATTACACTTCAATCAAATTACACTTCAAATATTTTTTCCCCAAAAGTTAGTTTATGTCATTGTAGGCAGTTATTGTCACGATGATTTCATTTCAAGTGTTTGTTTTTAAAATAAGTTTAGTTTTAGTTAGTTATTTGATGCTATAAAAACGGCTGTGTGATGTCATTGACAGCTGAGATCGACGTCTTCTCTGCGTGAAGTTGTCACTGAGGCACTTACAGACTTTTTTCTGGATTTTTGGGAGCAGATTATTTAATTTAATTTAATTTCCATAACTGTTTATTTCACACCAACATAAGAGTGCGGGCGGGCTTTTGATATCGCCATTGTACTTCCTGCTCTGCGCAACTCTGGTCCCGGACTTTTTTATATTAACTGTTGCACTAAAATCCAAAAGTGAAGAATTTGTTATTTATTACTTGATTGTTCAAGCTACCTCACAGAAGTGCTCTGTTTGCTAGAGTTGTTGAGTGTTAAAATAAGGTGAATACAATAAAAAATAAGGAACATCCTGGTTTGTTTTTTCGCTCTTCTTATATTCTTTTTTTATGTATTGTAGAAGCATCGGATCGGGACTCGGTATCGGCAGATACTCAAAATCAAATGACTCGGACTCTGGGGCAAAAAAACCTCATCGGGACATCCCTAATATTAGGTAAGTTCGGCCATTGGTCGAGTGCAGAAACATTACAGCGATTTCATTTTGTAGCTTCGTGGAAACAAATAACTGAAATCACATTAGTCAGCGGTTTATGGTTTATTAGCAATTGTATCTGCGCAAGAGGCAATCTGTTTCAGAGACTCGTTGATTTGAATCAATACCTTCGTTATGTTGCTCAGTTGATCCTTTAGGTCATTAATGGTTTTTGTTGTTTCCTCTTGATTTTGTAGCACCGCCTCACTCAGCACTCTTGGCGCACAGCGCATGGAAGGGGCAATGGATGGGCCCTGCTCCTCAAGCTCCCCAGGCACAACGGGTGTCGCTATTAAGGAAACACATGTTCACATTAATTTAAATGAGTTTATCCTATGAATGATTTCATTAAAAGTTTTCAAAGTGAAATAAAATGTATGCAAACACAATCTCCTATTCCAGTTGGTTTATTTTACCTTCACTTTGGGTGTTAGATGGCCCGGTTTGTTCTGTTGCAAGAGCATCAGTGTCACTGTCCTTAGTAATCCCGGACAGAGCAGTGTCTCCGATGATGCAGGCTATGCGGTTGTCCAATGGGGAAAGTTCCGTTGTTGTCTGTCCTCCTCCAATTGCAGACATTTCTCGTCTGTGTGCTGTGACATGTTTTTTAACCAATACTTTAATATCAAACCATTTTTTTTTTCTGGGACAGTTCTCTCCTCAGACCCAACGGAATTAACTGCATTGATGACATTCTCCCATGCAGCATTTTTTCTTTTATTTGTAATTCCTCCTGGAGTCCTCCTAAACAATATCTGTTGGTTGGATTCAACTTCATTTACAAGTATCTCTAATTCTGTGTTTGTGAAGTTCCTCTTCTTTGCTCTCTTTGCCACTATTGCAGTGAGGAAAAAACACAATCACGTCACCATATATGGTTAATTGGAGGCGTTTCCGAATGCTAATGACCATGAATGTGAACGAGCATGGTACTTAAGCACATGTGGTATTTATCAACAATGATTGCTTACTCATGTGCGTAAGAACTGTGTGCGCGTGTTTGATAAATGCAGATTTTCTTGTACTTAGGCACATTCTAAATTTCATTCGTTGGACAATATAGAACCTTTTCTACGCACTGTTGATAAATGAGGGCCCAGGGCCCTTTATCATCAGTGCGTAGAAAAGGTTCTATATTTTGTCCTACGAATGAAATTTAGAATGTGTCTGAGTAAAAGAAAATCTGTATTTATTAAATGTGCACGCACAGTTCTTACACACACGAGTAAGCAGTCATTGTTGATAAATCCCACATGTGTGTAAATACCATGCTCGTTTATGTGTGCCCTAACCCTAAACCATTAGCATTCAGAAACGCCTCCAGTGAACCATATATGGTGACAACACTTCCCTTTAAAAATCACGTAATTGTATTTTTTCCTCAATACAATAATGGAAAAAAATTATGGCTCTAATTATGTCTGGGAATCTGGCGATAGCAAAGCCCTATTCTATTTGGGCTTGTTGAGGATTTCGGGAACTGGATGTAGGTTAGGGCCAATGAAATAATTGCATCAACATTTGTCACAGCTGTCTTTTATAGGGTTCGACACCAATACGCATTGTGTTTAAAACTACAACAAGGATAAATTCCGTGTTTTATAATTAAAGGAAACAAAAGACATGTTCTTAATGCATACTGTGAGACTCTTAAATGCTTCTTATGTGTAATGTTGCTGTTCTACCACTAGACTCTGCATGTTCAGAGGTGTGCTTACATTTAAACACATTTCTACATATAAGTACAAGTTGGTAGATCCAACACTTTGTGTGAAACTGTTCTTACGCACTCATTACGCACAAATCTGTGCATATGCACTGTTGATAAGGGCCCAGGGACTTTCAGGGGTGGGACTCGGGCACTGAACATGCTGATTGGTTGAGTTCATGCAGCATTTTGATTGGCCGACTTGACGCAGCATTTTATTTTAAACACTATTTTTAGTCTATTGCGGTGTACATATTATGGTGCATGCAGTAAGAGTTGTTGGCTATTCAAATCAACAATGGAATTACAATACAGCCAATGGTTCTACGACAAGGTTCAGGCTTTATCAAATTTATTTGCAAAGGACAAAATCCAGTGGGAACTGTAAAATCAACGCACGCAGTCCTGCGTCACTGGAATAATCTTCACAGTACTTTGGACCATGATGGAAACACAGACAGTTGCAGGTCTGGGGGAAAAACAAAGTTCCTGGAGCAAATTGTTCTGGGTAATTTCGGTGGAAACAGGGTTTATTATTATTCTAAGTATACTTAACTTATAGTCATGTTTAATCTTTTGATTGAGTAGCTTATTAGATAATTTTTCACATTTCACATCACGCTATTACACATCTTTCAGTACAGAATCTCCAGATCAAAACACAGCAGAAGAAGAAGCTTAAACAAGTGATAGAAGATGTAAATGTAAAACAACTTGTTCATCAAACATTAAAACACTATAAATAAAAATTGTCTAACGTTAATAACTGAAATATTGAATCCATGAAGAGGAAACGACTGAATCTTTGGGGGTGTTGATGGACTCTAGCTACTCCATCTGTGTTTTGATCATCGTTCTGAACTCGATCCGGACATAGTCTTTGACAAAAATGCAAAAAGAAATTTTTACAATTTTGCTTTTTAAATTAAACTTGCATATATATTTGCAGTAAAATTAAAATTAAATAAGTATACTGACTACATAACGTATACTTAAAAAATATTGAACTTTACTGAAGTATACTTTATAAAATTAGCTTGAAGTGTACTTCTTTAGGGTAGGCTGGAGTATGAAGTGCTAGATGGCACACAGGAGAACAATGGCATGCTTTTAAAGTGCAATTGCGTAAATGTTAGGTTGCTTTTCACCAAAAACAAGAACACTTGGAAAATGTTTAGTGAGCCACATGGACTTCTTTGCTGACACTCTTGAGGGTTTTTGAACCGTTAAAGTAAAACACCATGTCCTCCCAAAGTACTGAATTCAACAAACCATATAGGAAATTTGAAACTATTTTAACTTCTAACATTTCTCACGGCTTTTGGCCATGTAAGTCAAGAGTATCAAGGTTTTCATGGCCACTTTTCTATGAAACCTCTTCAGGTCCTTTATTTAGGCACTCTCCAAATCAATTAATGCACTTTCACCGAATGACTGGGACACCAACAGAGCTGGAAGAAAGAACATACAAAGACTTGAAAAACAGCCCGGCGTCACTGAAAATCCTGCTAGGCTTATTCAGAAACTCATGGATCTTTTCTCAGCAGGTGGGTTTCTCTGAGTAGTAGATACAAGGGGACTGGCCCTAATACCACGCTGTGCTGGGAACAGTTTAGTCTCTGCTGGATTTAGATTACAGAATGTTTGACTATAGTCTTTGCCAGCAAGACCGCAGCAGAGTTGAGAAAATACACCTAATAATAAAATGAGGATTACAGAGCTTTAGAACAAGTACAGTCTTATAATTATTGCCAAGGTAAAAGTTTCTTATCACATCCTCCATGATGTCAAATGAGCTGTCAGTTCATTCACTTGCAGGCATGTTCTCACTTGACAGAGCTGAAGGACATGGTAAAGCAGTCATATTAATGAGTGATTTGTTCCCCAAGGCATTTTCTTTATTAAAGAGATCAGGAAACACTACACAACTTTAAGTGTTATCAGCAAATTAGTATGTTTATTATAGTGCTCACATTATCATATAAGCATAAAGGATTTGTTCACTCCTAAGTGCTATTCCAAAATCACATGACTATCTTCTAAAACAGAAACACTTTGAAGAATGTACTCTTGCTATTTCCATGCATATATAATGAATAGGGACTGTCGATGAGGCTGTCAATGTTCAAGCAGAAAGCATTATGAAAGTATCATACAAGTACAGTGTGATAAAAGTAGTTCACATGACTTGCGATCTAGTCTTTTGAAGCCATATGATAGATATGTGAAGCAAGGACAGAAATTTAAGTTGTTAAGCCCCTGAATCTGGTGATGAAAGCCGACTATGGCGTCGCCTCAAGTCGCCTTGATCTCTGGCAAAAAGTTGAACACGAACACACTGCAAAGACAACGAACAACTAGCTCGTCATTCAAAAGAAGAAGAAGAAGAAAGAAACCAAAAGGGCAAGGACTAAAAAATTAAAAAATGTGGCATTCAAAATAAAGAAGTTCTAATAAAAAATAAAATAAAAAAAACATAGGCATTTCTCAATACCAAGTATGCAAAGTTTGGACTCCAAAATGGAGGACACAAGTCCAGAAAATTCTGCAAATAGAACCACAGCATTCTTGATAGCGTCCCTCAGCTTGCTCTTGTTCATTATTTCGCTGTATAATTTATATTTTAGGGTTAAATAAAACAAATATAGCATATTTAAATTTAATTATAAAGCACCACTCTTCCTCTTTTTATCTTCATATATATTTATTTTTTATATATTAATAGCCACTAAAATGTGGTTCATGCAACATGTAGGCCAACATTCTTCAATGCATGTATATTTATAACAAAACTAAATATAAAACACAACCTGCCTCTTTTTTGTTTCCATTTTAAACATATTAATATGTTGCTCAGGCAATATGTGCATATACGTTTTATAGATTATCTTCATTGTAGTAAAATGAAACATGACATAAAACACAACCCTCTCCTTTTGTCAGTTTAAATGATCTATAATAGATATGACAAAAGTATAAGTAAAATGTTTAAGAAGCTATACAATCATAAATAAAGTCAGCAATTCAGTCAAATTGTACAGTCATTGCTCTAGGATACATTTGTGAAGTAAAATAGCCTAAATATATAAAGTTATGAAACTTCACTTTGCCCTAAGCCAAATCGATTTGCCAGGGAACAAAGTATAGATTAATTAGACCAAAGATCATCAGTTAGATATACACAAGACAAATTATATCTCATGTTTAACCACTATAGAGACATCAGAGCCAACGGGCAAACATCAGAAGGACTAGCCGAGGAAAGGCGGTTCCAGTCAGTTGGTTAATGAGCGCTGAGCGCTTGGATCTCACAATGCACTCTCTTTATAAATAAACCACGGGATTGAGCTTTAAACTACTACTTGCTTGTCTGAAAAACTCTTAAAACTATATTTTGTGACACAATAACATTTCTTAAAATATGCAGGTTTCGCTGGTTGGTGCGAGATGCAATCGGAGATACCTGGCTGACTCAAGCCCAACACAAGTCACCTCTCGATGAATCCTCAATAAAAGGGGCAGAACAAGCACACTTTTTTTTTGCCTCACTGACCTCCATCTCACATTCTTAACCCCTAAAAACCCGTTCTGTGTAAATGGACCCTAAGGGCGCTTTCACACTTGGCTCATTTGGAGCATTTGTTTCAGAACCTGGCAAGTTTTCTCCTTTAGTCTGGTTAGTTTAGGCGGCAATTGTGCTCAGATCTGCAACAAATGATGTAGCCTAAATGAGTTGGTCTCAGCCTAAACTCTGGAGCTGTTTGGTTGTGGCGAGAAAGCAATCTGACCCAAGCGGAATCGTAATTCATAATGGGAAAAAAGCAGTGTCTTATTCTGTGGGTGAGCACATTAGTTATCGCAGTTGAAAACCAAAGAATGCCTCTTCATCTTAAAAAGTTGTATAATTGCTTGTCTTCAAAAACAGATGCATTGCAGCAATGCTGTCCAGACGAAGCCTTAATTCCTGCTCATACTGATCAATTATATATAAAAATAATGGCTACATTCGTATGTGTGTGTGCGTGTGCGTGTGTGTGTGTGTGACGACAGCTACATGTAAAGCCGCAATAAGCCTACTGAGCTAACTTCTTAATCCATCTTGATGGATGATGCTATGAGGAAAATACACAGGAGCACTCTGACCAATTAGAGGACAGTTTTACTCACATGTGGCCCAAATAAAAAAATGTTTTTTGGTATGCTTTGAAATGCTGCCTACCAAACAAACCAAATGAAGAAGAAATTGCAACACTGTAACATTTAAAGTATGGTATGATGGATGAAAAGCTATGAAAACACCTTAATGATGACAGTTCCTTAAGTCTCTTTTTTATTCCTTGGAATTCTGACATGAAACACGATTGTTTTTAAGTATTTCAGTGTAATCGTTTTAGGTCTCACTACCCAACTACTCATGAAAAAAAAACAAGAAAAAAAAAAACATGATGTAAATCATTAAACCTCACAGAGCTAATTAGGTGTCATAATGATGCAGAATGACTCATACACTTCCTGCACTGAGTGAGAGTGACAGAATGGGAAACGCTGGAAAACAAATCATCTTTGGTTCTTTATCATGCAGCCCCATCGCTCAGGTGAAGCGATAAAAAACCTCACTCTCTCATCCTCTATAAAACTCCCTTCAATGGGCTGGCCCACAGCCTACCGTTAAATCAAGTAAACAGAACTGTGCTATATTGCTGAAAACTCCTGAATAACAGTGTGCCATGTCCTACAGGGAATGAGAATAAATAAGATTAAAATAAATTGAGTGACCTGGTCTTTAGTGTTTAAAGTTGAAGTGTGACACTTCTATGCCACTTGTATAACAACAAATAATTTTTAAAAAGGTTTTCTGAGCACTTCCTCCATTTTTCATTCGTCAGAAAAATTGTCCCGCCTCTAAACTCACACCATTAGTTTATTTTATGAAGTATACGTAAGTAATGCATATTTTTAAGTATGCTTTAAGTATACTAATATAAATTAACTAGCAGTAAACTTGTAAGTGTACTATTTTAATACTGCATTGGACTAAATTGGCCCACTTTTTAGTATAAAAAGTATACGTTTAAGAGTACTAAGTGTAACAGTAGTAAATTTTGTGCACACCTATTTTACAACTACGTGTGAAGTTAATAAACGTAATTTCGGGAGGAGTACGCCCATCTAATCTTTCAATTAATACCAAAGTATAAAACCAGCAGCTTACCTCTTCCCCTTTTTGGTTCCTGAAGCTTCCCTCCTCCTCCCCTGCTCCTCCTTTTGTACAATTTTGTACACCACATTGGTGGTGGTTGAGGAGAGATCCCTGACACGAGTGTAAAGCGCTTTGGGTGTACAGTAGTACATATGAAAGCGCTATATAAATCATTCATTCATTATTTTATTCATTCAATTTGCCTGTTATAGGGGGGCAATCTGAGCTCAGGTAGAATATCCTCTCCGAGCCCCTTCATAGCAGACAGCAAGCCAAATCTGTTTACCACTTTCACTAAGATTATATGGGCACACAAACTATTGAATTATAATTTGTACTGCATTTGTACTAGAACTGAACTTATGTGTATACTATTATTGGACTATTTTAATACTTAATTAAAATACTTAATAATTTAATACTAGTATTTGTTTTGTTTTGTTTTGTTTTGTTTATGAAAGTACACTTTGAAGTAGTTTTATACTGCAAATGTACCTGTAGGTTTTCTTTAAGTGAAACATAACATCATATAGTTTGCTATTTATTTATAACTTGCTGTGTTCATTATTAGTATTCATTTTTATACTTTTTTATATAAATATACCTTTAACTGTATTTTAACAGTTCACAATTCAGAATTCAGTATTATTTTAGTCTATGATTCAGAACAAGGTTCGAAAGTAGATGGCATCCATCA
Source organism: Pseudorasbora parva (assembly GCF_024679245.1). NCBI lineage: Eukaryota > Metazoa > Chordata > Actinopteri > Cypriniformes > Gobionidae > Pseudorasbora > Pseudorasbora parva. The sequence continues at coordinate 18,554,760 of NC_090180.1, read as the reverse complement.
ACACCCCAAAAGCTTTACAGTTGTTTCCTCTTAATGGGTTTGACATTTCATTTGGATACATTGGCAGTTTTGGTTTGAATGCGGTTAAATGCTTGATGATCGCATTGTTTTAAATTTACATAGGTAATCTATTATGGCCCTTTCTCAAATGGCACCCTAACCGTCTTCATAAGAGTCCACACATTCATGACGAAACACTGCTTTGACTGTCAGAAAGAAGTTTGCTGCGGAGCCCGCACCAGTAAAAGTGAGCATCGAGGGCTCATATCGCCGCTCGAGAGCATTTCAAACGGGACACCCTACGGTCTCGTGGACCTAAGGGACACTTGCATGCGCCTGCGGCAGCCATTGTAAGTCCACAAGAATGAAAGTACAAGTATGCCATTTGGGACAGGACCACTTGTTTCTGCTTCTTCTTTCTTCTTTACATGTGTTTTGATCCAGAGATTATTAATGCTCAATTAATATTCGTAATAGTGCTCCCTATACTGTATAACAGTAAAAACATAGATAGCTGGAAAATTAAATCAGTGTCGGGGAGAGAGTAAAGATTTGAAGTAAATTCCTATATACACTACCTGTGGGAAAAAAAATTCAGATACTCAGAGTTAGGAACAAATCTGTATTTTTTTAATCAGTATTTTCAAACAATGTAAGTTTATAAGGCAGTATGTAAAATTATGTGAAAAAGGGCATACTTTATATACTTAAGAGCAGTTATTTCTGAGAAGTACATAAAAAGCAGACAGAAACTACACTTTCTTACTTTTAGTTTTAAAAAGAATACTAATAGCTCACTTAAATACATATTTTTCGTAGGCGTGAACCAGTGTTGTAATGCTCTCTCTGTCTCTATGTCTCTGTTGTCTCTGTCCATTTAGATGCCTTAAGATGAAGTATTTTAACACCAATATTACACACTTCAACTTGGAAACACATATCTAAGTAAGTAGATAAATGAATATCTTTAATAGTAGATGCGGTTCTGGCTGATTGAAAAGACTGCTTCTCATTACTGAAAGTCTGAATTCATCAGAATTATTACAGCAAAAAAACGAACAAACATGCAATCATGGTCTATTGTCATACCTCACAATGATAAATGATTAGTGATGAAACCCTTTTAGTTATTACCTTTTGTTCAAGGCCTGTTTCCTGTTGATTAATCATTACTTATTACAAGAGGAGAGAGAGAGAGAGAGAGAGAGAGAGAGAGAGAGAGAGAGAGAGAGAGAGAGAGAGAGAGAGAGAGAGAGAGAGAGAGAGAGAGAGAGAGAGAGAGAGAAAGAGAGAGAGAGAGAGAGAGAGAGAGAGAGAGAGAGAGGATAAATCTGCAGGCTCTCATAAAAACAGCTTTGCCAGAAGCGCTGAATAACTTTTGTGTAACTGTCATTTTATACTTTGAAATGGGGCCTCTGAAAAAGAAAACTTTAAGATGAATCAAAAGCGATCTTTCATTTAAAAGGGAGAGAAAAGCAAGTGGTGCGCTGTCAAACGAATTAGAAAAATTCTGAAAATTTGACAACAAGAACAAAGGTAAAAGCAGTGAGCTACCCCCAGGGTCGGCACACATCAATTCCTCGCTGCACTCTCTGGTGTTCTAGTGCAGGTGCTCCATAGGCAGACTGCCAGCGGTACTTCAGTCAACTCAGCTGCATTAATGATGGAGTTACACTCAACACACTCGTTTGGATGCTTTGGACAGATCGGAAAAACGATAAAAGAAGAAAAAAAATAGATAAAAAGCTGGTAAACTGAGTCACATTTGCCTTTGTTTGGCGCAATTCCATGAGCGAAACTCAGTCATCACAATATAGGCTGACTAGGCCTCCCGAAAAATTTCAGGACATTCACGAAGTCTACACTGTTGTCCTGAATCTGGCCCTAATTGTCCCGAAAATTATACTAAAGCAAAATCTTGTGTTGTTATTGTCTGATAAACATTAAAAACTATCTGCGGACTTGAGGCGTCCTGCAACCAGCCCCATCGGCTGCTCATTGGCTGCAGCATCTTTTTTCTAAGTTCTTTAAAAAAAATAGCTACTGTAGACGTAATGTGCTGTCGTCGGGCCTCCCCAACCTATAGGCTATGGCTGTGTGAATTTAAAGTTTTATTGTTTCTATACATGTATCTTATTAATCTATATGCACAAAGACAATACAACATTTTTGTCCCCATTTTGTTTTAATCCTTGAGGAAGAGAGCACAAGTTGCTGTAGCTGCGAGGAGGACAGTTGAGATGCACGCGTAAAGGAATAATTGATTGTTCGTGGCACTGTGTAAAAAAAAAAATACTTCACTATTCAATTATTTCTTTATTTTCGTTTAACCTTATTATCGTTAGGCTATACAGAAAACTGTCATTGTTTTTTTCTTTTCACAATAACATTTGAGTTCATGATTTTTAATGTAGTGTTTTTTGTGGCAGACTAAAGACAAACCGACTGTTGATCATTAAATAAAAATATATTTAGTTCAGATTTGAAATTCATTATCTTTTATTATAGGCTAATGTTACGCAGTCTAATATCATAGAAGCCCCCCATCTCTTCACTCCGGACCGCAGACCCATATACACCTGTCCCGAATGTCAGCCTATGTCATCTGGTCACCCTATCACAATAGGAATCCACACTATCTGGAATTTCTTCTTTTTTGCATCAAAATTAAGGTTTTTTAGAAATACATACAAAAACTTCTTAGTGAAAAGCAACCTCTGAATAAGCTTGCTATATTGTTAATAATGGACACAACCTTCTTTTCCTGCAAAATAATTCCAAAGTTTTGCTAACGTCACTGTGATTTTACTGTCAAACAAATAATTGTTGAACATTTTAAAATTGGTTCTAAACTATTTCATACATTAGGTTTCTTGGGCACGCATATTCTAGTGCGGCAAAAAGATTTATCCACATGTTTTATGCCAGAGGTTTTAAAACTGCCATCTTTATTTTTTTTTATCTCAGTACAGTTCTCTATAAGAGGTTGTTAAATAGTAGGGCAATATATGTATTTAAGCAATATTACAGATGCAAGAGTTCTGTATTTAAGAATTTTAGTCTGCAAGGCCTTGCTTATGGGGGGGGGGCACTTTTATGTAACAGTCCAATAAACATTACAAGGTAATATTGGCTAAATTACATTTTATGGCCAAATGTGCCAGACACTGTCTATTTTTGCACCATCAATGCAAACAGTTCCAAATAAAAAGACAACAAAGCCCTTGCATGTCTCTAAGCAACACACAAGCAACAGGCGTTACCTGAATGAATTAGTGTTTTGAATGAATCAGTCGATTGAGTGAATAATTCAATGACTCCCTTATAAAAACAGCCTCTTGTTTTGTTCTAGAATGAATCAGGGTTTGTGAAGGAATCGCTGGTAACACTTAACAATATGCACTAATGTTCACTAATATGCATTAATTCATGCTTAATTAATGCACAGGTAATCATGAGTTAATGTATTACTAATGGTGAACTAATGATTAATTAAAGTCCCACTGAACTGGAAGTAGCAAGTGAGTTTTCTTCAGTGCTGTGACGTATTTCCAAGTGAAACGGAATATTGAACAGAGGGCAGAGTTTTACTTCAGTGCTCCTCCTCTCTATCTCTCGCTCATAGTAGACGAACGGTAGAGGGGAGTGGTTACGCATTTTAAAACACAAGCCGTCAAACTGAAATCATCTGAGAATGAACGCCATTTCCAGACCGAAAGTAACTTTTCAGGACTTTAAAGCAGACAATTGGAAGTTGAAATGCATGGCTTTGACGCGTAGTAATTAGCACATTCATTTACATTATTAGTTAATATAATATGTTATTAAATAATTAATACATTATGACACATTTAACTAATTTAATGATTTAACAATTTAATGATTACTTAATATATTAATCATGTAGAATCTTCATTAGTTGCTGATTCGCATTAGCTGCTTAATCATTAATAAACAGGTTAGTTCACCATTAGTAATACAATAAGTCATGATTATCTGTGCATTAATTAAGCATGAATTAATGCATATTAGTGCACCCATATTGTAAAGTGTTACCGAATCGCTTAAATGGACGATTCAATGACTCATTTATAAAGGCAGTCACTTGTAACATGCAGAGAGAGAGAGAGAGAGAGAGAGAGAGAGAGAGAGAGAGAGAGAGAGAGAGAGAGAGAGAGAGAGAGGAGAGAGAGAGAGAGAGAGAGAGAGAGAGAGAGAGAGAGAGAGAGTCACTGGCACACTGGATCTTAAATGAAACACAGGTGAATTCCCACTATTTGCGTGCTCTGTCTACACTACCATTGATGTGATTGATTTCTATTTTTGATCAGCTACTCCAGCCATGTTATTTTCCCTGTTGGTAATTTTATTTACAAATGTGGTTGACATAATTGAAAAGACAGATAAAGTTTTGTTCTCTGAGCTGCTAACAGCCTAACTATGGAGAAATTGCAGTTCTCAAGAAATACAATTTCAAGAGTCATTAGTTGACTAAACATGCAAAGCAATATGGATGAGCGAGAGATAAATTGCTCAACTCAAAATCTTTCTTTGCAAATACCTATGGCAAATATAGTTAAAATTCTTGATTGTAGAAACTCATGGTTATAACTGTTTGACTGCACCTAATGGAGAACATCACTTGGCAAACAACTCTCAGATCATTTGAGTTTGAAACCCTTGGTTGAGACTTACAAACATTGCCACAGAACAGGCCTTTGTTGATAAGAAATAGGAATGTTACTTCTTTTTCTTTCTTTTTTTCTTTTTTAATTAAGAAATTTAAAGTTTAAGTAAGCAATACTTGCAGATTTGTTTTTATTATTTTGTACAGTTAATTGCTGGGTAAACTAATTCATATGTTTAACTTAAAATTATCATGTAGTCTCTTCTTAAATATTTTAGTGGAAAGTTGACTAGCTTATGAATCAATATAGCTAATCAATAAATGCTACTGTGCTAATTGCTAACAATGATTTCATAGCATTAGCATAGCACTTGTGGAAAGCAAAATAGAACATTTAGCACAAATCTGTTCACATCTGATACGGTTTCTTGTGTGGTGCTGTTCACAGCTCTTTTTTTTACTTTATTGATGATTTTGTTGATGGCTTCTGTTACTGAGGTTCATATGCTACTTATTAAAGGTCTGTATGTCTCTAATTATAAACAATAAAACAACTTGTAAATGAAAGACCTCTTTTTTATGCAGCGTTTTTTTCGTTCAAGGCAAACAATAATTTGAGACTGTGCCTGACCCAGACAACAACAAATCAACGTTTCCTGTGATGCTAATTGAAAAAATCCATGAACTAGACTGCTCTGAGATTTTACCTGAAGACATATAACATTCAGTGAACAAACAAGTCCACACACTAAGTAGTGTTCATAATATATCAGACTTTCAGTTGCATCAGAGGTAAGAGAAAAAAACTGCACTTTATAGACTGCATGAGGAGTGCATAAGACAAATACAACTTTTATGCTGACAAACACACACACACACACACACACACACACACACACACACACACACACACACACACACACACACATTATATGAGTTGTTTAACTAAAATATCTTGAAATAAATGAAACAGGATGGTGCTGCATACAAGGTTGTTGTTTTTAATTTTTTTTTTTTTTTTTTTTTTTTTTTTGAATCTCACTGGGGCAGCGCAGGGACTTAAACACAGTTGGTCATATTTATTGCATTTCATCCATCATCTTTTGGTGTTATTGACGATTTGGCGGGGTCTTATCACAGTGCCCAGACTATTGTTCGGTGCAGAGACAATCACTGTAATCTGCCCTGATAATCTCAGCGCCTGCATAAACCTTTTTCCTCTGTCTAAGTCTGAGAAACCCAAGATACCGTGTTCTGCTTGTGGAAATCCTCCTGGGCATTTGAAATATCCTCCTGTGCATACTTAGCGTCAGAGACTGTACAAAAATAAACCTGAGCGAGCTGGATCAGACCCCTATAAATGCGACTCGTTTTTGATCTTGGAATGGATGTGCTGTGCTGTGCATTTACTGACTGCTGTTAGTGTTTTCTAACTGTTGTTGTCTTCACTTCCTTCCTTCTTTATTTATTTATTTGACTGTCCAAGATGCTTTGTCGTTGTGCTTGGCATCTTTTAGATGTACTTTTAGACTCAAAAGCGCTGACATACATTGAATTTGTGAAGGATCCAGCAAGTGAGATATCTCACTTCAGTCGACCAATTTATTTTGACAAATTCTTCATTCTTTTTAGGAATCCGTCAGTGCTTTAGGCACAGGCAACTTGATACTGGAACATGTGCTCAATGCACTGTGTTTTTTTTATTTTTTTAACCTGCTTTGTCGCTTACTTGCTGCGGTAATAGTTTTCTTTTAGAACTTGACTTCCTTTCAATTGGGAAATTTGGAGAATGCTGTGAGCTTATTTCAATGCTTGGTATTGTATCCTGCAGTGGTAGTTTAAATGCCTCTCTGCTCTTTCATTACCCCTTTGAACCACCTTAAGGATCATAACGTTAAGTTCTGGGCTAATTTTCCGGTGACACTTTAAAATATCAGCATGTTTTTTTGAGGTAAGCACTTCAGTAAAGGAAAAAGTTGCCATTTAACTGCCATAGGAAATGTTCTATTCCTCAGAATAGTGTTATTGTGATATGTCAGGGACTGCAAAAGTGATCGAAAAATCACCTCTAAAAAGCAATTTCCACTAATGCCCAGCACGTCTCGATGTAAAGCACAGTGGGAAGCATTTCATTATCAACCACTTATGGGAAGACATCACCTGATGGACACAAATGTCAACGTTTCACTATATTAAGAGAAAAGTGTGAATAGATTTTTGAATGGATCGTGTTCTTGTGCCCTATGCATATTTAATGTCGTCATACAGATTTTGTATTTTTCTTGTCTTTGTTCTTCTTTTTCTCTTTTTCTTTACTGATGTTGTAGCCTATTGTGTTGTTTGAGACCCTTTCGGCGAACATTTCACAGTAATACTTAGCAATAGAGATTAATGCTTTCTAAAATACTTAAGCAGACATAATAGGTATGACATTGTATTTACAAGCAAAGGCACAAAATGATTACATGCATTTGATGATGGATTTTACATGTTATTGTTATAAGCCACATTTCCACTGCAGGAACTTTCCCCAGGAACTAGGGACTTTGGGGTGGTGTGTTTTGACCGCAAGGACCAGGGTCTAATGAAGTTCTGGGTAAAAATGTCCCCCTCAGAAAGTCCCTGTTCACAAGGTAGTATTTTTCAAAGTTCAGGAACTTTTGGGGGTGGGACTTGGGTGCTGATTGGTTGAGTTCACGCAAGCATTTTGATTTGTTAAGTTTTTTTTTCAACCACCATTTTTAAAAGTCGTTTGCCATTCGAATCAACAATAGAATTAAAAAAAATACATCCGATGGACTGACAATGAGGTTCAGGCTTTATTAAGTTTATATGAGGAGGACGAAATCCACACTGTACAAAAAATTCACGTCTCCAATTGACAAATTTTCAAGTGACGGATCATATCTACATTTTTTTAGCCTGACAAGCCTGACCCACATCAAGATGTTTGGTCTGGAAACCCAACATAGACAGGGCTCAATCCGAGGGGCGGGATAAACGGCTGTCTTTCAAACTCCCTCTGCGCGCGATAGGATAGCGCTACAACCAACCAGAGCAACGAAGGTGAAACAGTTGATAGATTAAACATTCACCGCATCCGGTCGGCTAAACTCCGAACACATCTTCCCTTTTTTAAGAATGACTTCAGTGCCGTTCTTTGTTCTTTTCTCAGAGAAAAGCTTAACTCCAAGTCTTCCAGAATTGCGGTCAAAGCTGATCGAAAGAACGCCGTTCGCCAGTTTCTGTGTTTACTAGAAGCGGGCAAACGCAACTCGGCTGTCGTCATTATGGCCCGCCCATCGACTCTATACACGATGTGATTAGTCTGGCAAGAGCTAGGGGAATACAGCTCAGAAGGGTATTGAGAGTTCCTAGACGACACTTGCGGGCAGATTGAATTTGCTGCCGCTAGGGTGCGTCTAGATTTCTATAGAAAATAGGCTAACATTTTTCAGTTGGCCGAATTGAATTTCTGTGAATCAAATTGCATCAAATCACAGAATTTAAATTCTGCCAACTGAAAAATGTATCAATTCACAGAATTTCAAATTGGCCAACTGAAAAATTTAGATGTGATCAGTCACTAGAAAATGTTCAATTTGGAGACATTTTTTTATTTTATTTTATTTTTTACAGTGCAGCGGGAACTGGAGTCAAAATTTAGCGGGAACTGGAAAGGGAACGGTAGGATGAAATCCAGCTGGTACTGGAAAGCCACATGCAGTCTAACATTGCCTGACTAATTTGCCTAGACTGCAGTGGAAACGCAGACAGAAACAGGTCTGGGGAAAAAAGTTCCTGGGACGACAAATTGTTCTGGGTGATTTTGGTGGAAACGCAGCTTTAGTTATTTTATGTTTCATTGTGTTTACCTAGTTTTCCCATGTGCTTTAGTTCCCCAGACAGCAAATAGTGTCAGCCCAGATATGCTGTGTTGTCATTAAAAGACTGTACCTTGATTCTCCTTCGGTTTCATGCTGTTTACAAACTCAACCCGTGGCCATTACATACATAGTTACTACTTACTGTACATTTGTGAAAAACTGATTTAAGCAAAAAAACGTTTTATGGACGTTGTTGTCGAACAATCCTGGTTCAACAAAATCTGTCCTGGTTCTTTGTATGATATTATTCTGAAGAGACAAGCACACAATTTGACAGATAGTACTGCAATCTTTGCAATAATGCAACTTAAAAATTAAGTTGTGTGCCTGAAGAGAAAGTTCTGCTTCAGAGAAAGTTATGTATAGATTCCCTGTGAGCTCTTAACAATTAAATTTAGACTCTTATATTAAAAAATGCCAATGTGGCAGTTTTTGATAATACTGGAGTCACATACTTAACTGTAATCATATCTCCTCTGGATTTGGAAAGGATTTTCTTTTGTGAACCCCAGCTGAAGATCGACTGTGCGATTTTATTTTTTTCTCAAAGACATCTAGAGAGAAGTGCCCAGTCTGACAGACACGACAGGATCTCTCTGAGGGCTGCTCTTAGGCTGATCCAGCTGAAAAACATGACACACGCTCCCCTCAGTGGCACACTGCCATTTTCGATGTCACCTTCACACACATGGAAAGGTTTACAATGCTCAGGTTGTAAAATTATTATGGTGCCAAATGGGAGTAAGAATCAAGGCAAGTAAATAAAATGTCTGATAACGTCTGGTCAGGTAAAAAAGACTTAAATCCCAATAATCCTTGGATGTTATTGCTAGCAATTACATCCAAAAGCTTGGTGGTCTCTCACCATTAGAAGTTAATCTGTATATTATATATTTTTGTCTTTATAAAACTCCTTGGAGACACACATTAAACACATTAAGCCACTGATATACAAAAATTAGCAAATCACAATATTTCTTCGGTTGCACTGCACAAAACATTGGGGAAAAATGTGGTAACACTTTATTTCGATGGTCAACTTCATACATTCTACTATAAGTATTAATTTAAAGCTTTTTTTTTAGAAATTTTCCCCCATCTAGCGGTGAATAGGTATATGACCATCCAGTGGTCTGCGGTCTCGTCCAAAGACACAGGCTCAGCGGCCATCTTGAAGGGTCTTGAAGACCCCCACGGCGAAGCAGACAACCACCAGAGCAGCGCAGGTGGTCTTGAAGACCCCCACGGCGGGGCAGGCAGAGCAGGTGGTCCAGCCAGAGTCCCCTCTGGACACGGGGCAGGAGGCGGAGCCCTCTCTGGACTCGGGGCAGGAGACGGAGCCCTCTCAGGATTTGGGGCAGGAGGCGGAGCCCTCTCTGGACTCGCCGCACGGGCCGGAGCCCTCTCTGGACCTTGGTTAGTGGCTGGAGGTTCTGGAATATCTGCTGAGACGACACGAGGCTTTGGAAGGTCTGTTGAGACAACACCAGGTTCTGGAAGGTCTGCTGAGACGACTCCAGGCTCTGGAATGTCTGCTGAGACGACTCCAGGCTCTGGAAGGTCTGCTGAGACGACTCCAGGCTCTGGAAGGTCTGCTGAGACGACTCCAGGCTCTGGAAGGTCTGCTGAGACGACACGAGGCTCTGGAAGGTCTGCTGAGACGACACGAGGCTCTGGAAGGTCTGCTGAGACGACACGAGGCTCTGGAAGGTCTGCTGAGACGACACGAGGCTCTGGAAGGTCTGCTGAGACGACACGAGGCTCTGGAAGGTCTGCTGAGACGACACGAGGCTCTGGAAGGTCTGCTGAGACGACACGAGGCTCTGGAAGGTCTGCTGAGACGACACGAGGCTCTGGAAGGTCTGCTGTGACGACACGAGGCTCTGGAAGGTCTGCTGAGACGACACGAGGCTCTGGAAGGTCTGCTGAGACGACACGAGGCTCTGGAAGGTCTGCTGAGACGACACGAGGCTCTGGAAGGTCTGCTGAGACGACACGAGGCTCTGGAAGGTCTGCTGAGACGACACGAGGCTCTGGAAGGTCTGCTGAGACGACACGAGGCTCTGGAAGGTCTGCTGAGACGACACGAGGCTCTGGAAGGTCTGCTGAGACGACACGAGGCTCTGGAAGGTCTGCTGCGACGGCTCCAGGCTCTGGAAGGTCTGCTGAGACGACACGAGGCTCTGGAAGGTCTGCTGAGACGACACGAGGCTCTGGAAGGTCTGCTGAGACGACACGAGGCTCTGGAAGGTCTGCTGAGACGACACGAGGCTTTGGAAGGTCTGTTGAGACAACACCAGGTTCTGGAAGGTCTGCTGAGACGACTCCAGGCTCTGGAATGTCTGCTGAGACGACTCCAGGCTCTGGAAGGTCTGCTGAGACGACTCCAGGCTCTGGAAGGTCTGCTGAGACGACACGAGGCTCTGGAAGGTCTGCTGAGACGACACGAGGCTCTGGAAGGTCTGCTGAGACGACACGAGGCTCTGGAAGGTCTGCTGAGACGACACGAGGCTCTGGAAGGTCTGCTGAGACGACACGAGGCTCTGGAAGGTCTGCTGAGACGACACGAGGCTCTGGAAGGTCTGCTGAGACGACACGAGGCTCTGGAAGGTCTGCTGTGACGACACGAGGCTCTGGAAGGTCTGCTGTGACGACACGAGGCTCTGGAAGGTCTGCTGAGACGACACGAGGCTCTGGAAGGTCTGCTGAGACGACACGAGGCTCTGGAAGGTCTGCTGAGACGACACGAGGCTCTGGAAGGTCTGCTGAGACGACACGAGGCTCTGGAAGGTCTGCTGAGACGACACGAGGCTCTGGAAGGTCTGCTGAGACGACACGAGGCTCTGGAAGGTCTGCTGAGACGACACGAGGCTCTGGAAGGTCTGCTGCGACGGCACGGGGCTCTGGAAGGTCTGCTGCGACGGCACGCGGCTCTGGAAGGTCTGCGGTCTCGTCCAAAGACACAGGCTCAGCGGCCATCTTGTCAGAGGACACCGGCTCGGCGGTCATGTCCCATGACACCGGTTTGACGGCCATCTTGTTCAAAGACAGGTTCGGTGGCCATTTTGTCAGAGGAGACCGGCTCGGCGGATGCAGTGAAAATGTCACGATCCTCCTCCATGACACCCACTGTGAAAGCAGAGCCGCTTACCTGAAGGGCATAATCAAGGAACTCACTCAGGGACCCTCGAGGACCATCACGGACGAGTTTGCTTTGTAACTGTTTGTTGAGTCCATGGCAAAAAAAGTCAATCAACATAAAGTCCGGGAGGTTGGTGAAGTTTGCAATGTTCAGAAAGCCTATGATGTGGTCCTCGAGTGAGTGAGTTCCCTGGCATAGACGGACGAGACATACTGCTGGATCCATGTTGGCGAAGTCTTCTGTAACGAACTGCTCTGAGACAGAAGGTTGGTTGGAGATCCACACGCAGTATTTATTAAAGGGTAATCCAAAGTCGTAGTCCATAAAACAGGCAAAAGGTCATACACAGGTAGGCAGTTCGAAAAGGCAAACAAAACAGAAGGAACAGGCAAAAGGGTAATCCACGGAGAAGGCAAGAAATCAAAGACCAGGATACATGAAACCAGGGAAACGCTCAGAAATGCAGTTGTGACACTAAACAAGACTTCGCAATGAATGACAGAGTGAACAAGGTATATATAGGCAGAGGTAATGAGGTGATGAGAGACAGGTGTAAACATTGAGTGCTAATGAGTCCAGGGAAAGGATTATGGGTAATGTAGTTTGTGATGGAGTGACAGTCCGTGGTGGAGTGCCCTCTGGTGGTGATCACGGGCACTCACACTGATGAATTGTGACAACTTTAATGTTAAAAAGCTAAATATTTGCAACTACATGCCAACTTATTCGATTATCCCAAACCCTAATCTAAAAGTCTACCAACAGTCCACTACAGTCTACTAATACTGAATTGGTTGATGTAGCCTAGGTCAAAGAAAGGCCAGTTTATTATATAGAACATTTCATACACAATGGTAATTCAAAGTGCTTTACAAAGAAAAGGAATTCAAATAACAGAAATAAGAAATACTTGAATCACTTTATTCAGGGTAAGGCAAGGCAAGTTTATTTGTATAGCACATTTCATACCCAATGGCAATTCAAAGTGCTTTACATAGAAATTAATTAAAACAGTGGTAACAAATGCATGAGAAAAAAGAATACCATATGGATGAATAAAAAATTAAAAACAAGCATAGTTAAAACAGTTGTAAAGATAATCATAATAAATAATAATAATAATAAAATAAGATAAAATAAAATAAAATGGCCAGATTCACAATAATGGTCTGATATAAAAATAAAACATTCTTCAGTTTACAGCCTACATTCATGTACCATCTTTATTAGAACACATCTCCTTCATTTCTTTCTCAAACACATTCATAACATCCATTTCGATCTCTATTCCCTGATTTTTAGTCAGGAACCTTCTTGTTAAACCCATTTTCACTCATCATGGCCTCCACAGATTTACACATACTCAAACCTTATTGTCAAACTTACTATTTCCATCAAACCGAGTTTTCACTCCTTATATTTAACTCAAATGAACATATAAAATAACAATAACCAAAGATATGAACAAAGGTAAACTAAAACAATTATAAAAAGAATAAACAGATAAGATAGGGTGCGATCAGTCGGATGTACAGTGGCACAGTGCTCATTCAGTAAATGCACAGCATAGGGTACCCCTATTAGAAGTGGAAGAAAATTGAGTCAGGTTCACGATTTTACTGCTTCTTCAAAAACTTTGTCAGGTAATTGTGCATTTAAACTTGACTAGGTAAACCCAGCCCGATCTGCCGGCAATTTGATTTCGCCCTGCAGCTTAAGTTGGAAACTTGTACACACTTTTATCCTGCTTCTGTTACAAATTTGTGGGGACATCACAAACCGGCCTATCCACCTATTGGAGGGTTTAACACATTGACGGATAGAGAAGCGATCGATCGTTCGTCAGATCGGTTTGAAGGAGAATCCAATTCCGTACAGAGTCATTTAAACTATGCCACTTTATCATGCCTCTTGTGCAGTAAAATTACAGAGCAGACTCCCCAGACCAGTGTTCAATCTCAAAAGATTGAGCTTGGTCTGGTGATAGCCAGACAACGTTTTAAACAGTACCCTTGCAGACAAAGCTTCCTGAACTGTTTCCAGGGCTAACTTTAAGAAGCCTATAGTTAGTATAATGTCTAAACTAGACCATCGAAAAAAAGTATAACCAAGAATGCTATATAAAAATTAATAATTAATTGTCATACTCTACCATTCAAAAGTCTTGTGTTGGTAAGATTTTTCAGTGCTTTTTAAAGAAGTCTTTAATGCTCACCAAGGATTTATTTGATCAAAAATATTATTGTGAACAATTAAAAAAGCTGTTTTATATTTGAATATATTTTAAAATGTAATTTATTCCTCTGATGCAAAGCTGAATGTTCAGTGTATAAAGTTTGTAGATGGGAAAGAAGGAGGCGGGAACCGGCGAATGTTCAATAACTTTAATTCAAAACAATAAACAAAATGAAAGTAACACGGGCAGCCTCTCACGGACGACTGACCGCACAAACATAACAAAACATAAAAAAACTCACCATAAAGTCCAGGCCTGGTCCTCTCTCGTCCTTGACTGGTGTCGCTCGTCCTTATGTGCCTCCGAGCTCCCTCATGAGAGGACTCGAGACCGGTGTGGCTCGCAGGTGACGCTCTTTCGCAATCACCCCGGTCTCACTCGCTCCTCCCATGTCTCTCGCTCGTCCACCTTACCACATTCAGTATCAGTACTTCAGTCTTCAGTGTCACATGATCCTTCAGAAACCATTACATTAGGTTTTGCTGCTCAAGAATCAATGTTGAAAACAGTTGTGCTGCTTAATATTTTGTGGAAAACCATGTTTCTTTTTTCAGGTTTCTTGGATGAATAGAAAGTTCAAAAGAACAACAATTATTTGAAATAGAAATCTTTTGTATTATAAATTCATTACATTTCTTTATTCTCCTTTTGATCGATGTAATGCCTCCTTGATGAATAAAAGTATTAATTTATTTTTAAAATAAAATCTTTTTTGCCCCATAAAGGGTAGTTAATGGTAGTATGTGTGTGTATATATATATATATATATATATATAAAATACATGAATTGTATTAACATTAATAAATATATTAACAATAATAAATCTAAAATAAAACAAATATAATACTTAAAATACTGTTTCATGGTTAGTAAGAAATACTGTATTATTATTATTATTATTTTTTATAGAGTTTTCTGAATTCACTTGGCAAAAATTAAGACCCGGTTTACTTCTTTGGAAATAAATACATGAATTGCATGTTATTATCATTGTCAGGTTTACATGCAAATGAAAATATAGAAGAGAAATGTTTCATACATTCAAAAGGTCATCATGTCTGAACAGAAGTCACTGAGGTAAAGCCGAATTTGGCACCATAGACTTGGCACAAAATTAAATGAAAGCTAATATTATCTAAAGGTTACAAACTGCAAAAACATGGCATCTAACGGACATGTTTCTCTGCCTCAAAGCCTTTGACTAATAAAGTCTCATCAGACACATGAATTTTATTGCCATCTGCTTCACCATGTCAGTGCGGCAGTAAAAACAGACCCCCTTCCGTCTCATAAATATGCTGCTGAGTTATCATCACAGAGGGACTTAGTGTGAACGAAATGAGATTTGACTTGGACCGGAGCCTTATCTCAAAGTAAGACTGTTGATGCACCTACTGACATCATATCAGTGCTGGCAGAGGGGGATCTCATTAAAGATCAACCCCCTGAAAGTCTTTTTAACACAAGATCAGGGCTGCCAAGAGCCAAGAAAAGAATAGATTGTTTTGAAAAGAATAGATTATGAAGTACATTGTGTGAGAATCAAAGATGTCCTTGTTGATGCAAATTCTCTTTTGGAATTAATTTTTTTTCCAAGGCATGACAATTTAAGTAAATTACACATACTTTTCAAAGTTACATTAAAATATAGGCATACATAGCTACAGGAAATAAAATTATAAGCCAAAAAATAAGAGAGGCTTTGCATATAGTCTCTTTTATTAAGATCTGTTATTCAAAGACGGAAATGAATGCATG
Source organism: Pseudorasbora parva (assembly GCF_024679245.1). Lineage (NCBI taxonomy): Eukaryota > Metazoa > Chordata > Actinopteri > Cypriniformes > Gobionidae > Pseudorasbora > Pseudorasbora parva. Next base: position 18,539,109 of record NC_090180.1, on the reverse strand, counting down.
TTTGCAGTTGTGTTGAAGTAGTTTTGGCTTCGCTTCACACATAAACCAAAAATGCCAACTGCAGTGCCAATCCTTGGCCTAGTTTTTTTAAAGTTGCGGTGTCTTCTGAGTATTAACGGCCATATGATTGATGCACCTATCAGTCACACCAACATTCAAGTAGGCCATTGCACATGTTTGCCCTTCATCTGTCACAGAGCTGGTGTCATTAGGTCTCCTGGAGCAGGGAGGGGATTCGGATTCTGTCATACTGAGGGGGATGCTTCCCTAGAGGTTGAATTCCCCCAAGAAAATGTACTTACAGCGGCTGAAATGCGGTAAAATGCATCAAAAGGAAAACAGTTACTGTATGTTTTGGATCTGTTTACTGTGGCAACATACATGAGATGCAGCGGTTTGTTAAAAAATGATTCATCAATCAAAAACTTCTATCACACTTGCTCTGAAATCAGCCAAGGACAGTCCTTCAAAGGACTGGCCATATCATGTGGATTTTCAAAAAAATGGCTGAGCCAAATGACCTGAATTTAATTGAAATTACACAGATTATGCTCTATTTGTACTTCTTTCACTGTGACATAAATAGCTTAAAATAGCTAATAATATAATCTAAAAATATACACTTTCCTTTCATATATGCGGCCATTCAATTCGAGTCAGTAACATTTTTGAAAGAAATGTATACATTTATTAAGCAAGGAAATGTAATATTGATTTAAAATGACATTAAATTGCTGCAAAAATGATATTAAAGGTCCCGTTCTTCACCTGTTTTAGAAGCTTTGATTATGTTTACTGTGTGCAATATAACATTTCATGTTTCACATGTAAAAAAACATGTATTTTTCCACACAATTTACTTATCTGTACAGCGCTGTTTTCTCTGTCCTAAAAACGGCCTGATGATTTCCTTGTTCTATGAAGTCCCTCCTTCAGAAATACGTAATGAGTTCTGATTGGGCCAGCGCTTCCCGTGTTGTGATTGGACAGCGGCATAGCGCACTTTGCCCGGAAAGGTCCCGCCTCTTACCATAACGGGGAGATGCAAGCACTGAATGCGCGCTCTTCTCCACGTGGGAGAGCAACAAGACCACGCCCCCTATTTTGCATGTTCTTGTGGGCGGAGGGTTAGTCAACAAACGGTTCTAGTGACGTCATTCCTGAAGGAAGTGCAGGGTTGTAGTCCAAACCGGCCGTTCGCTGTAGGCTTTGAAAGGGAACTTCTGTTACATAAAATATCTCGCTTGGCATTGAACTTTGAGCTTTATAATTTTACAGGTGTTATTTAGGCTCTAACAGCAACATTACACACTAACTAAAGTTTGAAAGATGGAATGGCGAAGAACGGGACCTTTAAAGAAATGACGAAAAGATTCCAAAGACCCTAGTGCTCAATATAATTAAATGGTTTGAGTAGAGCCAACTCAAATTAAACAAATAAGTTCAATCAAATTAACTTTTATGAGTATTTAGAACTTTCTTTTTCTTTTGAGTTCACAAGACTGTCACATTTTGAGTCATCTGAATTGTTCAATTGTTTTGAGCTTTATGCAGGGCAGTATGGGGGGGGGGGGGGGGGTATAGATTTTTGTGTGTAACAGCTACCCTAAAATGTTATTGCCGCTCACTAGTTCCCCCACACAGAGTATACATCAATCTGATGATTACTATGCCTTTGGATCAAAGAGTACTGTCAAAAAAGTTCAAGAACACCATTAGATCAACAGCTCAGTCAATGCTTTGGCAAGGTAACATCATTTTTAACCATACAATAGCATAAGCTAAATTCAAACTAAAGGCCATTTAAAAAATAAGGTACAGTAAAAAGTGCACAAATCTGTATTTTGTTAGGGTAGTATTAGTGGCAGTCGAGAAATCCCGCTGTGAAATAGGCAGGTAGCATTGCTTGGTGTGCAGGTTAGAGGCAAAATATGCACACTCACTTCAGCATTTCATGAAGTGAGTGTACAGTTATATTTTGACTCTATAAAGCTTTCTTCTTTTGCTTGCACCTCCAAAAAGGTTTTTGTTAAAAGAATGAGAAAGAGTGTGTTTTGTAATTGTCCCATATAAAACTTTAATGGCCAATTTAAAAATTGTATAATAAAATGTGCAAATTTACAACACTGATATATATCCTTTATTAAGTTTAATTTAACGCATCTTTACGGAATGCTGAATCCATTCATTCAGTTCTAATAGTGCTTAATGCACGTAGTGTCGAACACACAGAGGGGATAGTGCCACGTTATTTAAATGGGAAATTCAATCATCAATGAGTAATAAAAACTGCAATGAATCAGTATTTACTCTCATTACTTTCATGTGAAATGTAATAATACACATAATAATAATTATGTTGTTATGTCTGAGAACAATTTCTTAGCAACTAGGGATTGCACACACACACACACACACACACACACACACACACACACACACACACACACACACACACACACACACACACACACACACACACACACACACACACACACATGTTGGTCTATGTGGTTTACAGGGACTCTCCATAGGCGTAATGGTTTTATACTGGACAAACCGTATTTTCTATCCCCTTACACTGCCCCTGCCCCTAAACCTACCCATCACAGGAAACATTCTGCATTTTTACTTTCTCAAAAAAACATCATTTAGTATGTTTTTAAGGCCATTTGATTTATGAGGACATTTGATATGTCCTCATAAACCACATTTATAGTGTAATACCAGTGTAATACCCATGTAGTTATACAAATTTGTGTCCTCATAAACCACATAAACAGGCTCACACACACACACACACACACACACACACACACACACACACACACACACACACACACACACACACACACACACACACACACACACACACAAACACACACACACATGCACACACGCACACATGTTATGGTTTACAGGGACTCTCTATAGGCGTAATAGTTTTTATACTGTACAAAATGTATTTTCTATCCCCCTACACTGCCCCTGCCCCTAAACCTACCCACCACAGGAAACATTCTGCATTTTTACTTTCTCAAAGAAAAAAAAAAAATGTAGTATGTTTTTAAAGCTATTTGAAATATGTGGACATTTGAAATGTCCTCATAAACTACATTTATAGCGTAATACCAGTGTAATACCCATGTAGTTATACAAATTTGTGTCCTCATAAACCACATAAACAGGCTTACACACACACACACACACACACACACACACACACACACACACACACACACACACACACACACACACACACACACACACACACACACACACACATATATATATATATATATATATATATATATGGCTATACATGCATCTGTCTACACAATGGTATTACTGGTATTCAATCTAAACCTTATTTATCAAACATATACAAATATAATTTGTAATGTATGTATGTCTTAATTAATACCAGTAATACCAATGTTGCATTGTAAAATTTGACTGGTGACACCAATAAAGATTTTGCCTAAGGCGTCAGAATGGCTAGAAACGAGCCCGATCTCATGAAAATGCGTATAAATAAGTACGAGTTTGCAATCTCATGGAATGTATACACCAAAATGAGTTTTGGCGTGCGTATAGTACAGGGTTTTTCGCGTGCATATGATACACACTTTATGGCGTATTATACATACGAACCCACCACCCTAAACCTACCCAAGAGCGTGTCATATGCACGCCATAAAGTGCGTATCATATGCACGCAAAAAACTGTAGCATTTGCACGCCAAAACTCATTTTGGCGTATCCATTCCACGAGATTTCACACTCGTACTATTTATACGCATGACCATGAGATTGTGTTGCTACAAACTGCCCTGGTTTTATGAGCGGTTTTCTTTTATTTTAGACAAACATCAATTTAACTGAAAGGTGTTTGTTTTTTTTTTTTTTTTTTTTTTTTTTTTTTTTTTTTTTTTTTTTTGAAGTTCTGTTTTGTTATTGTTTCGTTTTCAATTTTTTTTTACCTAAAATCTTCAAGGTGAAAAAAAGTGTTTTTAGGTTAAGTTGTCAGCTATCCAAACCTTGCTACTTAATAACATTATTAATTACCTGCAACTCAACAACATACACCACTCAGCGGGAAGTCATTACTGGTGGTACATAAACCATTTACACAACAATTTCAGGTTATGTTACACTCTGGTATGACAACGCTTAAACTTCTGGTCAGGTGCATTGGGTTGACTCATAAGCTATTAACATTGTGTCCTTGGCAAAGACACTTGACCTCACGTTGTTATAGATTGATTGCTTAAAAAAAATGTGCTCAATCACTTGCCTCCTACAGCTGGTTTACAGATGTCATTAACTCAAGATATCTGAACATGATGAGAGTGGAAAATAAATAAATTAATGTAAGAGTACGATTTAATAGCTAGTAGATTTAACAAAATCCTTTCATATCCTGTTGAGCCAAATCATATAATCACAGTTTATTTTCATTAAAAATACAATTATTAACTCAGTGTCCTTTGAAAGGTTATATGGTGTTGCGGTGGTTTCTACTCAATAAAAAACCTGGATGACTGTGGCTGTACAGGAAGCATTTATGAGGCTGTAAAAGCTGCCATCTGTCATAGAGGTATGAAATGATTCTCTTTGGTGTGTTCTTCACAAACTTTCCTGAATCTCTGAAATTAAAATGAGGTTCAGCTTCACTGTGTCTTATTAGTTGTGTCTCCAATATATCTATCTTTATTTCTGCTTTAAAAAGGGGAGATATCTTGAAAGGAAATAAACATATACTGGAGCAAATACTTGATATTGCTTTAATGAGCATTTCTTTCCTCTGAATACCTGCTTTTTTTCTTCAGCTGTTAGTAAACTAATGGTTGCTCCAAAATGGCTTAAAGGGGTATGAGGAATGGTTTTAACCACACAGGTAATGCTGCCTAGATTAGATATGTTTCATGCAAGAAGTAAAATCAAAAAGTTAAAAAATAAGGCATATTTCCCCAGACAATCCCAGACACCAAGTGTAAATAGCAACTAGATTCTAGAACGTCTCGGTTACGTCTGTAACCTTAGTTCCCGGAATTGGGAACGAGACGCTGCGTCACCGCTCTGGGAACGCCCCTGCGTGGTTGCGTCGTGAAGCACGTATGTCAACAGTCCAATAGAGAGACGGAACGTCATAGGCGGATGACGTCACTGACCCGGAAACTATAAAGCCCACCGGCAAACACATGCTTCAGCATGCTTGTTTCAGCTTCTGTAAAAGACTGAAACAAGGCGCTTGCGGGCATACGGGGAGTATGGCTGGGTGACGCAGCGTCTCGTTCCCAATTCCAGGAACTAAGGTTACAGATGTAACCGAGACGTTCCCGTTCATATGGAATTCCCACTGCGTCACCGCTCTGGGAAGGAGAATACCCACTTCCCCATAGGAGCCGAATGCCCGCCTGTGTATGTAAAGAGGCGAGCACCTGGAGTAGCATTAATGTCCAGTTCATAGAACCGGACGAAAGTGTGCAGTGAGGACCAGCCTGCTGCATCGCAGACATCCTGCAGGGAGGCCCCTGCCAACAGTGCCTGAGAGGCGGCCATACTCCTAGTGGAGTGGGACCGGACAGCTAAAGGAGACGGCTATCCGGCTACCACATACGCAAGTGAGATAGCCTCGACCACCCACTTGCTCATCCTCTGCTTTGACACCCCCCCTCGAGGGTGGCCCGTAACAGACGAACAGTTGTTCAGATTTTCTCCACAGGGCAGCTCTGTGGACATAAGTGTCGAGTGCACGAACGGGACAAAGCAGATTCAATTTTTCCTGGTCTGACGTCACAAAAGGAGGAGGACAGAAAGTCTGAATACCACAGGTCTCACCGGATTGGTGGGAACCTTAGGAATATAGCCGGGCCTCGGGTACAGAAAGGTCTTGGCCATACCCGGAGCAAATTCCAAGCACGAGGATGCCACAGAGAGGGCTTGCAAATCTCCTATTCTTTTCAAGGAAGAAATAGCCAGCAAGAAAACAGTTTTTAGAGTGAGAAACTTCTCCGATACTTCCTCGAGCAGCTCAAAGGGAGCCTCGGAAAGGCCTTGAAGGACAATAGATAGGTCCCAGGCCGGCACCCTGGTGCGTGTTACAGGCCTCAACCTCAGAGTTCCACGAAGGAAACGAGTTACTAAAGGGTGTCGCCCCAAAGAAACACCACCGCAAGGAGTGTGGTAAGCAGCTATGGCTGCCACATACACCTTTAATGTGGAGGGGGCTAACCCAGTGGAGAATCTGTCCTGCAGGAATTCCAGCACTGCGCTCGCAGGGCAGTTAACTGGATCCCACAAGTGAGCTCTACACCACAACACGAAGAGCCTCCACTTCAAAGCGTACAGTTTCCTCGTGGAGGGAGCTCTACAGTGTAGAATGGTCTCAACAACCTTGGCTGAGAGACCAGAACTTATGAGCTGGGCCCCCTCAGAGGCCAAGCCCACAGTTTCCACAACTCCGGGTGAAGGTGCACGAAGACCCCGCCCGCTTGAGAGAGAAGGTCCCTCCTGATCGGAATCTCCAGGGGAGAGCCGTCGAGGAGAGACACGATGTCCGAGAACCATACTCGGCCCGGCCAAAATGGGGCTACCAGCAGAAGATGGGCCCCGTCCCGGCTCACTCTCTCTAGAACTCCCGGAAGCAGAGCAATCGGGGGAAAAGCGCACAGGGGCAGCCTCAGCCACTCCTGTACCATCGCATCCAGTCCCAGAGGAGCTGTTGGCGACAGGGAGAACATATATCGAGATATATGTGGCAGATTCTCCCACTCCAACACAAAATCTACTAAGGGTACCAGCTTCTCAAGACTGGTCTCTGATGTACTCTGCACCATGAGCGCAGCACCCTGAAGCGGCGAACCGGCAGGGGACAACTGGCCCAGCAGCACAATTTCCCTCCGCGGAGGGTGCGGGCCATCCTCAGATGACCAGAGAGGGCCCTCCATGCCCCGGCGCTCAGGCGGGGTTGGTGGAACGACCCTGTGAAGGCTGCGCCTGAGAGCGCCGACCACCGGCACACCCTTTTTGCGGGGGTGTGCGGGTGGCGACCATATAAAAGTAAAAAAATGTTGCCCTCTCTACATGTAAACTCTCAAAAAAAAGGTACATCTGTGTACCTTACTCACCCCTAAATGGTACATATAAGTACCACAAGAGGTACATATCAGTACTTTAAAGGTGCGTTCACACTTGTCATGTTTGGTTCGATTAAAACGAACCCTGGTGCGATTGCTTGTTTAGTGCTGTTCATTTGAATATATGTGAACGCTGCCATCCAAACTCTGGTGCGCACCAAACAAGCGGACCGAGACCGCTAAAAAGATTGTGGACTTCAAGGACTCCTTCGAAGACACTTACCTGTCTCCTGAGAAGGCTTCCTAGTCTTCAACGTCTCCCTGTGTCCAGCGTGTGTGTGTTCCGTGTCTCCACCGCCGGTCGCCAAATCTCCACGATCACCACCTGCAAGTATACACACAGTGTCAACCCGGAAACCTTCCTCGGCAACCACGAACTTCAACCAAGTCACTCACCTGCACTACAGTTCACTCTGCTGGTTCTCAAATAATAAACCTGTTTTCACTAAACTCTTGCCTCCGTAGCTTCTGTACTGTAACAACACCTACCCCTAATCCTACCCAATAAATGCTTTTATTTTTATTTAAAATTTTGTAATGTACTTTATTTCCACTTTTAGAACATTGTCTTAATTTTTATTGAAAGAAAATGCCTTTCTTAACCTTTGCCTTTGCTATTTATTAACAAACTTAATAACTATTATGTCTAAATAATATGTAGAAATGTACATTTAAATAGTTTATTCATCTTTTACTTACACTTTCTAAATTATCTTATGAACCACTGACAACTTCTAATTATGCTGTAAACACGAACATTCAAATTATTTAAATAGATTAAAGGTCCTGTTCTTCGCGATTCAATCTTTGAAACTTTAATTAGTGTGTAATGTTGCTGTTAGAGCATAAATAATACCTGTAAAATTATAAAGCTCAAAGTTCAATGCCAAGCGAGATATTTTATTTAACAGAAGTTCCCTTTCAAAGCCTACAGCGAACGGCCGGTTTGGACTACAGCAGGAAGTGCAGGGATGTAATGACGTCACTAGAACCGTTTGTTGACTAACCCTCCGCCCACAAGAACACGCAAAATAGGGGGAGTGGTCTTATTGCTCTCCCACGTGGAGAAGAGCGTGCATTCAGCGCTTGCATCTCCCCGTTATGGTAAGAGGCGGGACCTTTCCGGGCAAAGTGCGCTAAGCTGCTGTTCAATCACAACAAGGGAAGCGCTGGCCCAATCAGAACTCGTTACATATTTCTGAAAGAGGGATTTAATAGAACAAGGAAATCATCAGGCCGTTTTTAGGACAGAGAAAACAGCGTTGTACAGATAAGTAAATTGTGTGGAAAAAACTGTGTTTTTTTACACGCAAAACATGAACTCATGTTATATTGCACGCTGTAAACATAATCAAAACCGTTTTAGAAAAAGGACACAGGCCGAGTGGAATAACAAACTTGTAGCCAATCAGCAGGTAAGGGGCGTGTGTACTATTGATGGTGAGAAGAGCGCTCGCTCTCGCTCTGTGCACGTCATTATTCAAAACACAGGAGTCACACATGACCGACATTAGCCGACAACTAGTCTAATATATGCTACTTGATGCTCGTGTGTCATGTTCGCTTGTTAGTCCATTTGCGATCGTATTGTGGCTCACTTCAGCGATGATAAAGACCCGTTCATTTCCACACCGTATGGAGCATCTAAATCTCATCACTGTGTGCTTCAAGCATCAGCTCACACAATGTCTCCGACAAGTAAGATACTATACTCCTAATATATGTTTGCTTACTCTTTTTATGATCTATATAACCCTTATCCAGTCATAATTGTAATATGTCGTTAGCTGGACTGTGTGCTTGTGTACTATCGAGTTGTTCATGAGAACAGTTTGTGATTTTGTGATTGCTATGACTCTAATCTTGTCATAATTGTAATATGTCGTTAGCTGGACTGTGTGCTTGTGTACTATCGAGTTGTTAATGAGAACGGTTTGTGTGTGTTTTTGTGATTGCTGTAACTCTAATCTTGTCATAATTGTAATATGTTCATTAGTTGGACTGTCTTGCTCGAGTTGTTCACATATCAACACAAATATCAACAACGGTTACCAGATAGCACTTACCCCACCTTTAAAAGAAAAGAAAATAATAGAAACAAAAAGAAAAGAAAAATAGGTTGTGCATCTTGTCCTTTCATTGGGCGATAGTTTGCAATATATTGGGCTTTCGCTCTATTGTGTTTGGTATTTCTACCATACTTTTGTGATTCTGACAGTGATTGTTGAATTGTCATTATTCTATACCACATCAAACCTCCACTAGATGTATAATGAGCTGCAATAAAATACGTTTTAGCATTTTAGAATGCCTAGTCATACTTCTGTAGTTATTTTGGTCAAAGTAACTCAAAAGTAATGTATATATAATGCATTACAATTCAGAGACAGTAATGTTAACGTAATGTAATTAAATACTTTCAAATGACAGTAACTAGTAATATGTAATGTATTACATTTTGGAAGTAACTTGCCCAAATCTGGTGACAGCAGATACTGCTTGGCTTTGTTTGGCACTACTTTTGTTTGTCGGCGCAAAAACAGACATATAACTGGCAATATTGTACTGAACATTTCAAAAACAAAAACATTTAAATAACTGTGGGCCAGCCGAAATGATCTCAAAGATCCCACATATGGAACCAGGAATGACACTCTCTCTGTTCTCAAAAGAACAGCTGGGTGGTGTGGCGCTATTTTCAGCAGGCTGTGGGTTGAGGTGCCCACACTCCCACTCCTGTCACTCATGGTGGGTGCAGAGCTCACCTCAAGCTGTCCTGAGGGGCGATCTACTTCAGGCCATATCTGTGTGGGGGTCTTATCTCATGCACATTACACCAAGGTCACGTCTGCTGCGTGGTTCTACCTAACACAAGGACCCACCAGATGGTCCCACCTAAAAAAAAAAGAAAAAAGAAAAAAAAGAGATAGAGAGAATCCATTTGCACTTAAACCTGCCTAGACTGCTGTTCCATATTAATCTTGTGTGAGTATATGTTATATATTTGAATTATCTTAGCTGAAAGGGATCCGTATTGAGTCAGTATAGGGTTTCATCCATATCTAAACATTGCAGTGGTGAAGATTTTAATAGTGATGTGAAGAATTATGATTGTTTGCTTCTGGCAATCCTGCTCACAGTGTGTGAGGATTTCCATATTAGCCTGCAGCAACGCATGGTATTTACAGCGTTTTCATTTCACTATCTAACACAAACACAGTGGACTAAAATGTGTTTGAGTTGGGCAGACTTACCAAAGAAAACAACATAGTGATATGGAGCAGTCGGCATACTTAAGTTGATCCCTTTTTTATCTACTTTGTTAATTTCTTTTTCATTAAAGGCACAGCCTCTAACTGCCATAGTTCAAAAGATGGATGACAGTAAATCTGCTCACAGTTGTAGCTCTCTCAGATGATAAAAACATTCTCATATATTCCTGAGTTGAACCCCTTTGTGTGCAAAGCTGTGTTTGTAGCTGCACTGCCAATTTTGGGGCAACAATATAGTGTTGTCTCGGGAACTGAAAAGTTTGGCAACATCTTAGTCTTTGAAAAGTACAATCTGATCTCTTTAAAATAATGGTTCTTCTGAGCACCAATAGGAACAGCCAAGAACACTGTTTGAGAATGAAATATTTGTTGCTCTATAAGATTCTTGAGTTGGTGTGTGGTTCTTAAAGGGATCCCCTGGTGTTGAGACTTGTATGGCTTAATATAACATAAATGATGTCTCTTACTGAATTATGTAGTAGAAAACCCATGAAAGATCTACGTTATTTTAAAAATCGATTTTATATTTGGACCATGGGCGGCGCCATTTTGTTTGCGTTCTAGGTTGATGACGTAGAGTGGTTGAACTCCTCAATCAGCTGGCATTACCCGTAGCTATTTTTACCACAACGCAACTCGAAAATTGTTTCAGAGTTAAACAAAACCAATGAATTCATTTGTAATTATACTTAAAACACACTCAAACATACATGTGCACACAAACTCACCTACACAAGTCACAAACAGATCGGCGGGCGCGCACACGACAGAATCTGTCTCAATCGAGATGTTGGGCTGCTCAGTCTCCACGACAGGGGCTGAATCTGAAATCGACCCTATATCCTTAAATAGGGCATTATTTGAAGGGACGGACATTTGTAGTGTTGTCCGACACCATAGTGCATGTTCGAGTGCAGTCATTCAGTCTCATGTTCCACCGCAATAACGAGTAAAGCCGATTTGCAAACAGCTGTCCGACTTCACGCACTCAAACATACATGTGCACACAAACTCTCTCTCTCACACAGACTCTCACACACACCCCAACAGATCGGCGCGAACACACACACACACACACACCCCAACAGATCGGCGCGAACACACACACACCCCAACAGATCGGCGCGAACACACACACACACGCACGCACTGCGCGCGCATACATAACCCTCAATCTATTCCCTGTGTTGATATCCTGTTTAACACATCCTGTTCCCTAGATAGACTGTTGATAGTAGATTAACTATAATGCCTAATGTGACCAGCAGAGGGAAATATCTAGGTAGGACGATGGGATAAAGTAACGTGAGGAAGAGAGGCAGGATGTTTTGGTGATGATGCATGCGAGCAGTCAGGTGTGTGTGTGCGCGCCCGCCGATCTGTTTGTGACTTGTGTAGGTGAGTTTGTGTGCACATGTATGTTTGAGTGTGTTTTAAGTACAATTACAAAGCAATTCATTTGTTTTGTTTAACTCTGAAACAATTTTCGAGTTGCGTTGTGGTAAAAATAGCAACGGGTAACGCCAGCTGATTGAGGAGTTCAACCACTCTACGTCATCAACCTAGAACGCAAACAAAATGGCGCCGCCCATGGTCCAAATATAAAATCGATTTTTTAAATAACGTAGATCTTTCATGGGTTTTCTACCACATAATTCAGTAAGAGACATCATTTATGTTATATTAAGCCATACAAGTCTCAACACCATGGGATCCCTTTAAGAAAGCTCTTTTCATCTGACACTGCAGAAATTCCTTAGATAAAGTTTTCAAATTTGTTTTCATAAACATGTGTTATATTAAAAGGGAAAGTTTTGTTTGTTAGTTCATTTTATAAACTTAAAAATAAATACAAGATTGACACATTTTAAGATTTGTTCTTCATTCTGCCAAATTCTGTAGATTTGTCCTAAAAATTAGGGCAGACAATTATGCTTTATAATGTATGTATATATGTGCTATATATACACTTTATTTCCAAAAGTATTCGGAACCCCCTAATAATACTAGGACCCCCCCCCCCCCCCATAACAAAGTGGAAGTGGTTACCAACTTTCTGCAGAGTCGATAGCTACATACCTCCAAATCTAGTGTAGCCTTCAGATTAGCAAACTCGATCTCAAAATGTGTATAAATAGTACGAGTGTGCAATCTTGTGGAATATATACACCGAAATGGGTTTTGGCGTGCATATGGTACGCATTTTATGGCGTATTATACGTACGTCCGAACCACCCACCCCACCACCCCCAACCTACCCAAGAACGTGCCATATGCACACCATAAAGTGCGTGTCATATGCATGCAAAAAACTGCGTAGCATTTGCACGCCAAATACATTTCACAAGATTGCACACTTGTACTATTGATACGCATTACCATGTGATCGTGTTGGATTAGCTCAAGAACAGTGCATAGAGAGCTCCATGGAATGGGTTTCCAGGGCATCCAAGCCTTAAATCATCAAGTGCAATGCAAAGTGTCGATTACAGGGGAGTAAAACTCACCACCACTGGACTCTAGCAGAGTGGAGATGTGTTTTCTGGATGCTTCTCTGTCTGGCAAGCCGATAAATGAGTCTGGGTTTGGTGGTTGCCAGGAGAAGGGTATTTGCCTGACTGCATTGCGCCATGTGTAAAGTTTGGTGGAGGGGGGATTATAGGGGGATTGGTTTGTGGGGTTGTTTATCAGGGGTTGGGCTTGGCCCCTTAGTTCCAGTGAAAGGGACTCTTAATGCTTCAGCATACCAAGACATGTTGGACAATTTCATGCTCTCAACTGTGTGAGAAGAGTTTGGGGATAGCCCAACATGACTGACTAACATGACACCAGTGCACAAAGCGAGGTCCATAAAGACATGGATGAGCAAGTTTGGTGTGGAGGAATTTGAAAAGAAAGAATAGAAGTAAAATATGTGACAACGTGCCCCATAGGTGGGGTACATTGTAACACATGAGGGGCACAATTTAACATAACCATATGACAGCTTAAAATGTTACCTGATTTTTAAAAAAAAATCATTGTCAATAAAATTATTTAAAAAAAGGCATTTTTTAATTTATACAAATATATACATTTTTGAGTGTGACAACAAACACATTGCTAACTACAGCTATACAGCAAAGGTAAAAACATAATAATAATTAACACTCAGTCATTATTCACCTTTGTTCATGGTTTCTCAAAAGAATTCATAAAAGTATAGAATATAATAGCGTTATTTTCTAAAAGGGGCTCATCTGCGCAACTGGGATTTAAACCACGGCTTGTGTCTTCTGCTGGTTAGCTCAGCATTAACTATTTCAATCTAAAATAATATCAGATTTGTCTTATTTTAAATAAACACAAAAAAACTGTAAAACTTAAGTAAGAAATGTACTTTTGCTGTGGTTAAATAAATGTTCAGTAATATCTTTCAATGATTTTTTAATTTAAAAATTAATTAAAAATTAATTTAATTAAAAATTAAAAAAATATTTTTTTCTCTAAACAATGTGTATATGGCAACTACTAAATACATTTAGTTTCGACACCCTGGCATGTGTGGAAAGTTTTAAACCGTGTGTTACAACTAACCCTGTGTTAGGTTGTCCCCCGCTATCCCCTATATAAAATAGCATACAGACAACATTTATTATCATGGTTTTCTTCTATAGCATAAACTATAATTTAACAATCATTTTCAAAAAGTTGATAATTTCTGTGGGGCAAGTGCTACTAGAAGTCCTTTTTGTTAAGAGCCACTAAAAGAGCCACTTTAAGCTGCTATTTGGCAACCAAAACATGGTCTGTCACTGTCATTTGAATCAGGACTACAGTAGCGTCCATTGGGAGAAAGACAAAGGCCTGTGTGGACATTTGGTCACATCTTGCGCCACCTGGAAAGATGTCATAAAAAGAGAAAACTGTCAAATTCGAATAAGAGAAAAAGACACATAGGCAGTGTTTTGGCCGGCTCAGGCGCACAGATCTCAGAACACAATGCTATCACAGCTGCTGTGACTGTTCGGGGACACAAGCCTTTAGCCTGGGCTGTCAGTTGTGCTATCTCTTTCCCGCAGCTCAAATAAAGCCTCTTCACCTTTGCTCTTGCCCCAGTCAGGAAATGTTGGCAATCTCAGGGGGCTGTACTTGAGGACACTACAGATTTAGCACTGGCAGCTTGAAGACTGCAATTGTACTTTTGTCATTTCACAAACGCATTTGGAAAGAAAGCATTTGATAGAGCCACGATTGTAAGAGTGATGTTGAAGCCCTCCTGTTGTGTTAAAAATCTCTGTAGGGGTCTACTCCATTTGTGTTGGGTTCAAATCAATTTCCATGCATTTTACCAGAAATCGACTTCATGTAAAAAACCAAGAAGACTAGAAACTGTTGTAGCTTGTCAAAGACTAAAAAATATATAACATATGCAAGAAATTTTGTATTTCTATATTTCGATTGTGTCATTTCTAGGTCAATTAGCCACACATATTTTATGGCCGTACACACTCGCCTCTTCAGTCCAGGGCATGAGGGGCATCAGCTTCTGCTGCAGCACGGCTTCCCTGGAAACGCGGCATTTGAGCCCAATGGTGGCGTTATGTGATCCTGCCTAGGAATTTAAATCCGGTGACTCTGCAGCTTCGGTGGTGTGGGAATCCCTCCCCGCTCCCCTCCTGGGCCTACGAGGAAAGCAGCGTGCATGCAAGAGACTCCAGGAGAGGCATGCTCTGCATTTAACAGTGAAGTGACAAGGCGCTATTCAATTAAAGGGTTAGTTCACAAAAAAAAGAAGAAAAGAAAAGTCTGTCATTAATTACTTACCTTAATGTCGTTCGACACCTGTAAGACATTTGTGTTGAAATCCGATGGCTCAGACAGGCCTTCATTGATGGGCCAATTTAAAAACAGTGTTGAACCGTTATGAATCAGCGTATTGATTCATGATTGCCAGACTTTTGAAATCACGTGACATTGGCGATCCGAATCATGAATCGAAACGCAGATTCATAACCGTTCAAATCTTTGTTTTGAAATCGGCCCATCACTATATATACTATATATATATCATTAACAATAACCCTGAAAACTCCAAGAAGCTTTTCTACCCAATTAATCACATCCTCAAATCTCAAATGCACTCCTTTTCAGAAGCCGCAGAAGAGAGGTGCAAAAAGTTCATGACCTTTTTTAGGAACAAAGTAGATAACATCCACTTGCACCTATCTAGCACCTCCGCTCTGCTGGTCCTGACTGTTGATCCACAGGCTGGGACCTTCCAACATCTCTGCTGCTTCTCCTTCATAACACAGCGTGAGGTTGAGAACATCATCAGAAAATGAATCCATCTACTGGTGCTCTGGATCCTTTTCCCACGGCCTTGGTAAAATCTTACCTCTGTGTCATAAGTCCCTTTATAACTAAGACTATTAAGGCAGGCTGGCCATGTTCCTTCATCACTAAAAGCTGCTATCATCAGGCCACTTCTTAAAAAACCCACTTTAGACTCAGATGTTATTGGTAACTATACAGACCCATCACCCAGGTGGTGAAAAAGGTTGTTGCTGCACACCTTTAGGTCCATTCGGAACAAAACAATTTATGAGAAATTTCAGTCTGGTTTCCGCACTGGACACAGCACAGATAAAGCTTTGGTCAGGGCCACAAACGATCTATTGATGGAGACAGATGCTGGTTCCCCAACCCTTCTCATCCTCCTGGACTTAACTGCAACTTTCGATACCTTTGATCATAACATCTTCCTTCACCATTTACATTCCACCATTGGTCTCTCTGACTCTGTTCACAACTGGTTTTCCTCTTATCTTACTGGGAGAACTGAATATGTTGCATTGGGAGAAGCTACATATCATCACACACTGTCACCTGCGGTGTCCCTCAAGGCTCAGTGTTCGGTCCTACCCTGTTCATACTCTACATGCTCCCCCTTGGCTGCCTCATCAGCCGGCATGGGATTTATTTTCACTGCTATGCTGATGACACTCAACTTTACCTTAGGACAAGTTCTTCTCCCTCTTCACACCATCAACTTTGATCACTTGCCTGGATGAGATAACGGCATGGATGAAGCAAAACTTTCTGCAGCTAAACATCTCCAAGACTGAATCCTAGTCGGCACTCCTCTTCAGGTCCGGAATTCTGTTATCACCATCATTGCTTTCTCTGATCAAGACATTCCACTTTCTACATCAGTCACCAACCTGGGGGTCAGAAAAGAATCACAGCTTACTTTTGAAACTCACATCAAACATCTGTGTAAGGCTCCTTCTTCTACCTCAGAAACATTGGCAAACTTTGTCCCATACTAACACTGGCAGATGTGGAGAAGCTTGTCCACGTCTTTGTCTCCTCCAGGCTGGACTACTGCAATGCACTACTTATCCGCATCCCTGGCAAAAATCTCCAGAAGCTGCAATATATTCAGAACAGAGCTGCTAGGATCCTCATGAGGGTGCGCAAATACGACAATATTACCCCATTCTCAAATCACTCCTCTGGCTTCCTGTCTCGCTCTGGATCGAGTATACGATCTCCCTCCTTACCCACTAGTGCATCCATGGTGATGTACCCTCAAGGATCTTCTCACCACAGAAACATCCGAACGTAACTCCACTCTATTTCGACTTGTCTTCTCAGGACTCCCAGGACCAAACTCCGTACTATGGGAGATCAGGCCTTCTGCTCAGCATCCCCCAGTCCGTGGAATGCTCTCCCTGACCACTTGCAGACCCCATAGACTATAGATGTTTTAAAGCATGGTCACCTTTTTAGAAGAGCTTTTGATTGATTTGATTTGTTATTTCTTAATTTTTCCATTTTATTTATTTATTTTGTTGTTGTTTATATATATATATATATATATATATATATATATATATATATATATATATATATATATATATATATATATATAGCAAATTTCTGATATATATCATGTCTTTTATCTTGCCTAGAGCAGCAAGTGAGCCAGAAATGTCTCTGGTCATCAAAATAATCATAAAAAAATAGGTTCATCATGTCCCATGATGCTTTTGGCCTCTAATATTGTTTTTAGCATTCCCATCCTTCGGTTTGTTTAGTGATCGATTTGTTTTATAGTGCATTATTTTTACTCACTGTAAGTTGTATTTATTTCTACATTTCTATTTGTACTTTGCCTCTGCTTATGAGGGTAAAATGGGTTTCTTACATTCATTTTAAATTCTGCAGCAGCCTTGTAATTGAGATCCCAAAAACTAACAACCAAAAACATCCTTTCACACATAGCCTACTTCTGTGTTTTTTTTTTCAAAGTGTTGATTTTTGGTGAATTGCACAGAAACCAATAGGGGGTTGATGTGACCGCTAACTATGTGTTAAAACTGCATGCACATTCATAACCCAAACTGAGAAATGTTTATAACATTTTCATAAGAAACCATTTTGACCAGGTGTAAACAGGGCCTTAATGAAGGATGGGGATGCTCAAAACAATATTACAGGCCAGAAGCATCATGGGACACGATGAACCTATTTTTTTATGATTATTTTGATGACCAGAGACATTTCTGGCTCACTTGCTGCTCTAGGCAAGATATAAGACATGATATATATATATCAGAATTTGCTCTATATAATTTGAATATTTTGCCTAAAGTCTTTTTGCTAAACTATTTTATAAATATTGACTATGAATAAATTGGACTATGGAACACCAAGAGAAAGAAAAATCTTAACCCGCTACTAAAGTACATAACGTGGTTAAAACATGCTGCTTGTGACTTGAGGTTATGAGGAATGAGGCCGACAATAAAGTTACCAGGGCATTTTTAGTTTTAATTTAAGTGTATTTCATATAAATTACAGATGCAATATTCCAATTACTGCATCCCTATAACTACATCCCAATGATGGTGGAAACATGCACCCACAGAACCTGAGCTTGATTTTTGTTCATAAATATGACTGGTGCCTCATGAAAATAAATAAATAAAAGGCTCCATGAAATCTATAAATATAGCCTTAGTCAGCCCTAGACTGACTAGATTTCCCTGAAGAGGTCAGGTACATTTTGTTTCATAGATGTACTTTATGATTTTAATCTCATCCAAAAATTGCCGTAGCACTGCCTTTATTATGGATATAGACCTCTTTGCAAACTTTCCTGGTAATATAACAGTTGGTGGTTTAAGTACTGCTGCTGTAAGATAAAAAAAATATAAGATAATTGTATCTGAAAAGTGCTGCTGACTTAAGAATAATTGATAACACTGTACAATAAGACTCCTTTTTTACATTAGTTAACATGATTTAACAAAATTGAATTGATGTTAATTTCAACATTTCTTAATACATTGTTAAAATCAAAAGTTGGATCTGTTGATGTTATTTGGATCTGAACGGTTTCGACATTAACAAAAATGAATAAATAATGTAACATGCTGTATGGTTTGAAGTATTTTTTTATCTCTCTGTAACCAAACTCGAAAAGTACATCATATTCTGGGATTTAAAACCTGAGCATCCCAGATCTTTATGAAACAGATTCACTAGTTCGACAAGATTAAAAGATAAAAGAGGATATAAATACTGTTTAGTCTTGTGATGTTGCACTGTCCTTTGGAGGTACTGTGGGAGTTTGCGTTCATCCTTGTATGACAGAAGAAAAAGACACACAACTCAGTCTGAGAATGCTAGAAGAGCAATAATGAGGAGAGAGACTACAGGTCCAGAACTACAGGGGTTCTGAGTGAGGGATGCGTATAACAGTAATGAGTCTAAGGGGAAGAGATGGAGAGCCTGAGAGAACAATTGTGTGCTGGAGAGAAGAAAGGATAGAAAGAACTGAACAAAGAAATGAACAATTGGGTAAAAATAAGAGAGATGGCGAGTGAAACCTGAGGGAGTTGTAAGACAAGGTTATTGTCAGGAGAGCTGCTCCGTTGGTGGAGTGTGAATGTAAGGGAAAGGTCATGTGGGAGATTGGGATCAGGAAGGTCAACTTTGTAGTTATTAGACCTCACAGGTTAGCGGTGTGATGTGTTGGCTTCATCCTCGGAATACGTTTTGACGGCTCTCCTGAACTCAACC
The DNA here is from genome assembly GCF_024679245.1 of Pseudorasbora parva. Taxonomy (NCBI): domain Eukaryota; kingdom Metazoa; phylum Chordata; class Actinopteri; order Cypriniformes; family Gobionidae; genus Pseudorasbora; species Pseudorasbora parva. The sequence goes on along the minus strand of NC_090180.1, from coordinate 18,519,623 downwards.
TTATTGAGTGTGATGCACTTTACAATAACTGTGAATATGAATGAATAATCATGTACTAACAGCTGAATTAATAGCTACTTGAACATGAACTCCATGTTAGTGAACTAATCATGAACCAACAGAGAGCTGTCCTTAACTACGACAGGACTAGTAAGGATTTATGCATGAGTAAGATGAGTGCAAACCTTTGTAAATCACCCTTGCATGATACATTTAAATAGCCTGACAAGCCAGACCCACATCAAGATGTCTGAGAACTCACCATTGGCAGGTCTCAACCCGAGGGGCGGGAAAAAACGGTTGTCTTTCAAACTCCCTCTGCACACAATTGGATAGCGCTACAACCAACCAGAGCAACGCGAAGCGGAGCTAGTTGATAGATTAAACTTTCGACGTATCCGGTTGGCAAAACTCCAAACACGTCTTCCATTATTAAGAATGACTTCAGTGATGTTCTTTGTTCTTTTCTCAAAGAAAAGCTTAACTTCTTAAGTCTTCCGGAGTCGTGGCCAAAACCGATTTGAAAGACTGCCGTTCGCCAGTTTCTTTGTTTACAAGTAGCATGCAACTCTGCCGTCATTACATTAAGCCTGCCCACCGACTCTATTAGATTTGCTGCCGCTAGGGTGCGTCTAGATTTCTCAACCTGTCCTCCCCAAAAAATATGACTCTATAGGTCGTTTTCAAGCACCTTATTACTACCTTTATTTACATTTTAAAGCCATGCTCACTCTAGCTGGCGTGTGTCGTGTTACGTTTGACGTCATGAAATGACGTATGACTGTCGTTACCAATTAAAATGCGTGTTCATTTTAATGCAGTGTGTGGACTTTTTACCACCATTTGTCATATTTCCATTTAGCAAAAATATATATATTTTTAAATGTACAACTACACCCACCCCATCCCTAAACCTACCCAGGGATTTACAGAGCATACACACTTTATGAGCACGTGTTCCCTGGGATCGAACTCACGATCGCGTGATCACATGTTGTTGTTGTGTAGTGCAATGCTTTACCAACTGAGCTCTGCAAAACCTGAAATATTAAGCAGATAAAAGGGAAAAACGAAGGATCCGACCACAGGCCGAAGGTTTTTTGTCAGTGTGGGGTGATTGCAAACAATTATATGCCTCTCTGCCACACCCATCTCCTGGTCATGAAGCCAGTGTTGATTCGGCCTCATATGAGGCAACCCCAGCCGTGTTACTGTGGCTGCGGCTGCCATATGCCCCTGGTTTTTAAACAAATTCAAGCAGTTCAACAGTTCGACTGGACACGCTCCTCCGTGAGTGGGCTAGAAGGAACCAGTCATCAAGGTAGTTGAGGATGCGAATGCCACATTCAAATGCAACTTTCGTAAAGACAGGATGCAATAGTGCCAGCCCAAAGGGTTTGAAAGCAAAGAAACAGCCTGCGTTGAGGACAAATCGAGACATGAAAGTATGTGTACTTAAGGTCAATCGCTGCAAACCAACCTCAGGGACGGATGCATTCGAAAATGCATTTCTGCATTAACATCTCGAAAGGGAGCTTGTGAAGTGCCCGATTCAAGGTTCGCAAGTCCAAGGTTGCCTGGTAAATTGACTAGCGTAAATCTTAGTAAATCACCTTGCCTGATTCATTTTAATGCTCTCCTTCAGTAAATTGTGCGTCTGAAAGTGTGCATTTGCAATTAATAAGGTCAGCTAAAAAATAAAAAATAAACCTGTCCACACCTTTTTAGTTCTAATTCTTTACTTTATGTCTTCAGTAAATCCAAAAGAGTGTTCGCGCTGGTGCATTCTGTTAAATCAGCACTAGGTAACTCTTCAACCTTCATAATATATTTTCAAGACTCGTGTGATGATACATCGATTTACAATATGTTGAATGGCACGCCTGCCATAGCCTGACGGGTCTGTATTATTTTTTAATCGTACTTTTAAACAACAAAAAGAACTACAAAATTTGACTGCTTTATAGCATTTACGTCACTTCCACCACCCCCACTTTCTTACATTCGGATGTGGAGCCTAACTATCGTTTGTGTGTCAAATGTTATAGTCCAAAGCAGCATAGAAAAATAAGAAAACGGGACGAGGATCAACATTGGACCAGCGTTTGCTCATTGGCGTGAGCTGAAGGGGCGTGCCCGACCGATGCTGACTTGGCTGTCATGCTTGCTATGGTTATTACCTACCCCTCAAACATTGAATTGAAGTATCATAGATTCTGTAAAACGGTAACCAAAAGACTAGGCTACTATAATGACGCTGGGTTGTAAACGTGAGCATCACAATCATTTGGCGTTTGAAAAAAATAAAACCCATGAAATGATATTCGTATGACATGCTGAAACATATGTCACTGTACCTGGGATGAAGACATTTCACACACGACCCGCCCCGCACCCGTGACCATTAAATAGACATAAGGTGTCCGCGCGTTATGAGATGACCTGCTCATCAGTCGTTCAGGGCTATCATGGTTGTCATGTCAACAAATGCACACGCACATCCCCTGATGTAGGATGATAGAGTTTACAACAGTAGTAGAGGACAATACTGTTTCCCAACTGTAGGGGGACCCTGAGAGCAAAAGTTACCTAGTACTGCTTTAATAAATCTAGACCTACATCTTTTATTTTAAGTAGCATATTGATGAAAAGTAATTTTACATAGTGGCAAAAAATAAATTGTTGATGGAAATCAATTAACCCATCTCTTATTCAAAGAAGTGATGTTTTGAATTTGTACAATGTGAATTGTACAAAAATTATATATTTATAAAAAGTTAACATGAACGTCCTCACGTAAATCCCCACTAGGACGTAGGCAAAAACAAATGAGATCACACAAAAATAATTACAAATTGCAATGAGAGTGTGTTGAAACCCAAAAGTGTATTAGTTACTAAAGTTTTAGCTTTATTTAGCTGTGACTTAATTCGTAGAATAACTAAAAATAAAAAATAAAAAAAGTTTGAAAGATGGAGTCACGTTGTGTGGTGTAGCAGAGATGAGGTCATGGGTTTGATTCCCAGGGAAAGCAAGCAATGACAATAATGTAAAAATGTGTACCTTGAATGCAATGTAAGTCGCTTTGGATAAAAGTGTCTGCCAAATGCATAAATGTAAATGTAAATGTAAATAAACTTGTAACAAAACACCTTTAAACATTACTCAGACCAGACAAAGAGTGACTGAACAAGAGGAAATTAAATATCAAACAGATACGAGATAATTAACTAGACACAGCTGAACTAAACCAGACTAACAAGGAAGGTGACCATGGAAACAGATAAGTGGCGGGAAACAGAGACAAAAGAACATATAACAAGTGCAAATACAACAGAACAGGTAAACACGTTACAGATGGAGTATAGACATTTTTGAAAGATGGAGTAGATAGAAGAACTAAAAATAAGATCTTTTTTTTCAGTAATACATCAATCAGGTAATTAATTATATTAATTTTAGAATGATTTAAATTTGTTGAAATAAATTATGTCGTTATAACAATTATAATTATTTCAATTCGATTCTAGTTCAACCTTCTGTGAGGTGTGGCCAATTTAATTAAAATTCACACTTTTTACAATGACGATTTGAGAATATGTGTTGATTAAAAGATAGTAAAGAAGATAACTTACTAATAACAGCCAAATACAACAGTTAGTACCCATCAAAGATATGTGTAATATTCTTCTAACTGTTATTTTTTTGAAGCAATCCAAAAAAAAAAAAAATGGAAAAATGCATACACTTATTGAAACTTACCTATACAAAAATATATAAAAGTACTGGTTGCAAGTTGATGCTCCATATACCTTTAATGCAGACTGTGCTCAAGTTTTTAAAGGGTTTCTATTATCGCATTTCTGAGAAAAAAATTTAAGCATTATATTTGTTCAATGCGTTTCATTTCTCATTAACTGAGAATCTTTCAAAAGAAAGCCTCCCAACTCCCCAAATGCAAGACTCTTTGAAAAAGAAAAAAGAAGAATATGCTCTGAATATCTCAGAAAACATTAGGATGAAAATATAATGTGTTTGAAGTTAATTTATGTTGTTGGTGAATACAGAAGACAAAAAGGGATTGTGTGCTTTGAGTTCATGAATGAAAAGGATTGCCAGGATCAAAAGTTTTCACGAGAAAATGTTGAAATGTGTCTTTGTGGATAATAAGAACTTGTGCCAATTCACAGTCAGATGCTATTTCTGTGAAATTGCCGCATATAATACATAAATGTACCATCTCTGATGCAAGAAATGGTAAATAGCAAGGTACAAATGCTTTTGGATGTTGTTGTTTCTCAGAACTCTATTCAAACCTTCAAGCTATAGTGCGTCACGAAGAAGGGTATTCAGATTTCCCAAGACAGGTATAAAAACCAATACGAGTTATGAGTCTGTGTGAATGATTCATGAACAGCAGTCATAAAATACATGTAAAGAGAGAAAACTGCTCTGTTCTGTATGACTCAATATGAGCCTTTCTCCGGTTTCCTTCAGTGATCACTGTATTTTTTGTTTTGTTTTTTTCTATCTCACAAAGCATCTCTGGCATGTTTGTGTTATAGAAGATCATTTTATGTTCCTTGTTACTGGAACAGCAGAGCTCAGGGGTCTAATACCAGCAACACCGAGATGTGTTCTGTTGAATAAATTAATTATCAAGAGACTCTTGAAATTGATTTACAGGTTAAATGAAGAGTGTGAGTGTGTTTTATTTGTCAAGTACAGATCACATGTATATTGCACACATTTATTCAGGTTTTGTCAGTTTTAAACATCCATCCATCCGTTCAGTGTCAAGCTTGTACTTTGATTTATTCATCATCAACTTCCTCATATACATTAAGGATTTAAACAACATGCAAATGTTATGCAGTGGCCCTAAAAATACCAATGTTAAGCAAGATTTTAAAATTGTGTAAATGCCAAAAAAAACCTAACGCTTAAAATATTTAATTGGTTTGAGTAGGACGAACTTAAATTTAACAATTTGTTCAGTTAAATTAATTGTTTGAAAATTTCATTTTCTGAATTAGCTAGCAAAATATTGAGACATAACAGGTAACATGACAATTTTAATGTATGACAAGTTAAATGTATGAATTAATGTACTCAAATATTTCAAGTTCAGAACAATAAAAAAGTACATACTTACTTCAGTTCTGACAACGTATAAGGGTTTACAGGAAAGTAAATAACTCATTTGATTCTAAAAACTCAAAAAAAATTAACAAAATGTATTTTACAGTTTTTCTCAGTCGCTTTGGTACATTTCTCGAATCAAACTCACAATTTGCAAAACAGTAAGTGCATTTCTCAAAACAATTTGTACAAATAGTAAAACACCATGGATAACCTGCAAAAGCCGCTCTCTTACTCAAAATCCTTAGTTCATCTCTCAAAAGTAAATATCTGTGTCAATGCTATCAGAATGACAAGTCCTTGTGTCATTGTGTACGGATAAGACAGTCAAATTGTTTAGTCATGTTGTCAATATAACAGTTTACTCTGGAGGGGTTCTGATGGAAACTATGGAAACTAATATAAAGTTTTGATGACAATTATTGTCAATTGTAAGTTACATCTTAGTGTATGTGTGAGTGTAATTGCAAGAGAATTGAATATATTAAAATTTACACTCTTACTGTTTGTTGATGTCCAACAAATAAACAACAGATATAATACGGATGAACAATTGATAAAGCTTGGGTTGCTGAATATTCGATCCCTTTCGCCAAAAACGCTTGTTGTCAATGATATGATTATAGATCATAACTTAGATGTGCTGTGTTTGACAGAAACCTGGCTAAAACCTGATGATTACATTACTTTAAATGAGTGCACCCCCCGAGATTATTGTTACAAACATGAGCCACGTCTGAAAGGTAAAGGGGGAGGTGTGGCTGTAATTTATAATAATATTTTCAGTATTACTCAGAAGTCTAGTTTCAAATATAATTCCTTTGAAGTTTTGGTGCTTTATGTAACACTGTGTAGTGTAAATGATAAATCCCTTCTGACATTTGTGTTGGCTACTGTATACAGGCCACCAGGGCACAATACAGACTTTATCAAAGAATTTGCTGGTTTTGTATCGGAGTTAGTATTAGCTGTAGATAAAGTACTAATTGTTGGGGATTTTAATATCCACGTAGACAATGAAAAAGACGCATTGGGATTGGCATTTAGAGACATTCTAAACTCTATTGGAGTTAGACAACACGTATCAGGACCCACTCATCGCCTTAATCATACTGTAGATCTAATAATGTCACATGGAATAAATGTTGATACTGTTAAAATTCTGCAGCAGAGCGATGACATCTCAGATCATTACCTAATATCATGTATACTTAATTTACCTAAGGCTGCAAAGCCATCCCCTCGCTTCAAATATGGCAGGACGATAACCGCTGCGACTAAAGATTGCTTTGTACATAATCTTCCTCATCAGTTCCATCTCCTCAGCATTACAGATAGCCAAGATGAACTTGATGCTGCAACCGAAACTATTGACTCTCTCCTTACTAGCACTTTAGACATAGTTGCTCCCCGGCGCTTAAAGAAGATTAAAGCAAATAATCCAACGCCGTGGTACAACGAGCACACTCGGGCCCTTAAAACAGCAGCCAGAAAAATGGAGCGCAGCTGGAAGAAAACAAAACTAGAGGTTTTTCGCAATTTGTGGAAAGAGAGCATGATTGCATACAGAAAGGCCATAAAAACTGCTAGATCTGCTTATTTCTCATCTCTTTTAGAAGAAAACAAACACAACCCTAAGTATTTATTCGATACAGTGGCTAAATTATCAAAAAATAAAGCTTCAGCTTCTGATGTTTGTAAACAACACAGCAGTAATGACTTTATGAACTTCTTTACTAGTAAGATTGATAATATTAGGAATAAAATTATAACCATGCAGCCGTCTATTACAGTATCACTTCAGACAGAGCACTGCAGGGTCACTGAGGAAAAATTACACTCATTCACTGCTATAGGAGGAGAAGAACTGGCTAAACTTGTAAAATCATCAAAATCAACAACATGTATGCTTGACCCTATACCGACTAGGCTATTAAAAGAGATACTTCCAGAGGTCATAGATCCTCTGCTTAATATCATTAATTCATCTTTGACATTAGGATATGTACCGAAAACTTTTAAGTTGGCTATAATTAAACCACTTATTAAAAAAACACAACTTGATCCTAAAGAATTAGTCAATTACAGGCCAATCTCGAATCTACCGTTTCTATCAAAAATACTAGAAAAGGCCGTGTCTTCACAATTATGTTCTTTTTTAGAAAGAAATGGTATATGTGAGGATTTCCAGTCAGGATTTAGACCGTATCATAGCACTGAGACTGCTCTAATTAGAGTTACAAATGATTTACTCTTATCATCTGATCGTGGTTGTATCTCTCTATTAGTGTTACTCGATCTTAGCGCTGCATTTGATACTATCGATCACAATATTCTTCTGAATAGAATCGAAAATTATGTTGGCGTTAGTGGAACTGCTTTGGCATGGTTTAAATCGTACTTATCTGACCGTTATCAGTTTGTAGCAGTAAATGAAGAGATGTCACACCGATCACAAGTTCAGTATGGGGTACCGCAAGGCTCAGTGTTAGGACCGTTGCTTTTCACCCTGTATATGCTACCACTGGGAGATATCATTAGGAAACATGGCGTTAGTTTTCATTGTTATGCTGACGATACTCAGCTCTATATTTCCTCACGCCCGGATGAAACCTACCAATTCACAAGATTAACAGAATGCATAGCTGATATAAAAAATTGGATGAATAGTAATTTTCTGCAACTTAATTCAGATAAAACTGAATTTTTAATTATTGGACAGAAAAGCTCCACAAGTAGTAACCGAGAATACTGTCTAACACTTGATGAGTGCTCTGTCAAGCCCTCGTTGTCAGTGAGGAACCTGGGTGTGCTCTTTGATACCAGAAATCATACTAGAACCAGGAAGTATGATCATATTAGTCCAGTTCTGTCAACACTGCACTGGCTCCCTATTAAACATCGCATACATTTTAAAATCTTGCTTATTACTTACAAAGCACTAAATAGTTTAGCTCCCCGGTACTTAAGCGAGCTCTTAACGCATTATACCCCATCACGTCGATTGCGGTCTCAAAACTCTGGCCAGTTGATAATACCTAGAATATCTAAATCAACTGCAGGCGGTCGATCATTTTCCTATTTAGCTCCTAAATTGTGGAATAGTCTTCCTAGCATTGTTCGGGAAGCAGACACACTCTGTCAGTTTAAATCTAGACTAAAAACACATCTCTTTACTATGGCATACACATAGAACATTTTTAACTTTCATTATTCAATTCAATTGACTGATTGTTAGGCTGCATTAACTAGGTCAGCCGGAACCGGGAACACTTCCCATAACACCTGATGTACTCGTTACATCATAAAAAGAGTGACATCTACGCTAATGTTAGTCTCTCTGTTTATCCCGAGGTTTATCCCGGATCTGGGCCCTGTCCGGATCGGATGGTGGACCTGCCTGGACATGACCAACGCATCCTGGAGTGTCTGCTGAGCCGTGTCAAATGGTGTCTCCTCCGAATTTGCCTCACTGGCACGACATGCTCAAAACCCGTCTTCGGCGCAATAATTCCGATCTTTCATGTATTCATACTCTTGTGTAATTGACGCCCCATCCTAAATAAATCTGTCTCTTCCGTGATACCCTGAAAATTTTGAATAAACCGATCTAATATGATTTCTCACCTGTAAGGTTGCCAGAATAATAATCTTACACGGTGTGTTAATAGGCCAGAGGAGAACTGGCACCCCGACTGAGTCTGGTTTCTCCCAAGGTTTATTTTTCTCCATCATGCCCCGATGGAGTTTTGGTTCCTTGCCACTGTCGCCTTTGGCTTGGCTTGCTCAGTTGGGGACACTAAAAATATGATTAAAGTTATTCAACTTATTATACAAATAAAATATATGAATTAGGTCTTATTTAATTCTATAAACTATAATACTGATCTGCCAACATTGTCGCTATATGATAAATTAAAATAAGCTGATAACATCACTGTTTTCTCCAGTACGGCTGTACAGCCAAATCTAATTTTGTCGCAATATTACCCTGTTTGACACTGTGAAGCTGCTTTGACACAATCGTGATTGTAAAAGCGCTATATAAATAAAGTTGATTGATTGATTGATTGTTTGTACTGTATTTTATTGACAGAAAATGTCATTGAGATACAGAAATTAAAAGACAGCACTGAGTAGCACACACACAAAAAACCTAAAGAAGAAATGTGAACATAGGAAAAACTGTACATGCAGTGCATATATATACCTGCTAGTTGATGTTTCGTGAAAAGCACGTTTGTTAGAGAAAGTGAAGATTCACCTGGGAGCAATTTACCAATTCAGGACAGATTTAGAAAAAAGTCTAATGGAAATATAGAAAGTATAGAAATTTGTACATAATCATTTGCATGAATGTACCAAAACATTTGCAACTTGTTCAAAGAAATGAGAAACTGCTTTTTGATGTGCACAAGTGATACAATGATGTGAGAATTGAACGGGTAGTCTTAATAATTTCAATTATGATCTGAGAAATATACCAAATATACAAAAACTTTAATTGCTATCAAAATGTATGAGTTAGCTAAATCAGTACTTCAAGTAACATGCATACAAACTCAAAACTTGATAGTTATTTATAGATCTTTTGATTTGTTATTAATACACAATAGATTAAGCTGTTGACTTACCTAGAAAGGTAACTTATTTTGTCACTTAAAACTCAAATACATGTTGTTTTCGTGATTTTTCTTTTTCTTCAAAGTTTAAACTAAAGGCCACTGTACCTTCACAGATCCAAGGTGCATCCATTAATAAATATGCACCCCAATTGTGGTTTTATAACATATTTAAAATACAAGAATAATCTCATATTGTGAAGATTAAGCATAGACTCTGACATTATCAAAAATGAAAGAGAACAATGAGTATTTTATTAAATGGATTTGTTTTGTTTCAGAGAGAAATTTGGCTGAGGTATTAAAGATGTTTTGCATTTTGATTATTGATGTCATTATATTGAGCTAAAGTACGGTAGCTTGGAGCTGAAGTTTGCTCTGTTGTTCTCTGATATAAAAAGGCCCTATAATCCTAAATGGCTTTCAATCAAACTGGGAATACATGTGAAGTTAAATCCAATGCGGCCAATGCACTAGATATACAAGTGATGTGATGTAGGGTTTCTTTAACAGTGGGTCCTTTTGGCTCTCTGTTAACTTTCATTTAACTTTACTTTAAAATGAACATTCAGTTTAAATTTAAACATTTCCAACAAAGCGTAATTTCTACCACATCTTAAATCATCGTGATGTAAGTTGCACAGTTACCAAAAATACATTGTAATGGTGAAAATTATAGATTTTTATAATTATAGATATAATCCTAATAATTATAGAATTATTAGGATATCAAATAAAGACCATGATTCATGAATATATTTTGTATATTTCCTACTGTAAATATATATATATATATGTGATGTATTATGTACAAATTTTAAACATGAAGTACTTCAATAACAATTTCTTTAAAAGGGTACCTTTTCTATATGACACTTTATCTAAAAACAGATATTTTTAACAGAATCACAGCTTGTTTGGAAATAATGCACAGTTCACGAGTTTGTGTGCCCATATAATCTTAGTGAAAGTGGTAAACAGATTTGGCTTGCTGTCTGCTATAGAGGGGCTCGGAGAGGATATTCTACCCGAGCTCCGATTGCCCCCCTATAACAGGCAAATTGAATGAATAAAATAATGAATGAATGAGTCATTTATATAGCGCTTTCATATGTACTACTGTACACCCAAAGCGCTTTACACTCATGTCAGGGATCTCTCCTCAACCACCACCAATGTGGTGTACAAAAGGAGGAGCAGGGGAGGAGGAGGGATGCTTCAGGAACCAAAAAGGGGAAGAGGTAAGCTGCTGGTTTTATACCTTGGTATTAATTGAAAGATTAGATGGGCGTACTCCTCCCGAAATTACGTTTATTAACTTCACTTCACGAGTTTGTGTGCCCATATAATCTTAGTGAAAGTGGTAAACAGATTTGGCTTGCTGTCTGCTATAGAGGGGCTCGGAGAGGATATTCTACCCGAGCTCCGATTGCCCCCCAAAAACATAATGCAGAAATAGACAGCAAGCAAGAATCATGGAAATTTGAACAGCTCATGATTACGGGAGGAGTCTGCATAATTATTCCCGAAGACCCCCCAAAATTGTTAAATAGACTGAATGGAAGATGGCACTGTAGCAGTACTGAGGTAGGTAACTGCTGTGGCAGTTTATGAAATAGGTGAGGGGTTGCAGCAGCATCAAGCAGAGCACTGCAGCAACTTTCTCGAATTGGCGAGGCACTGCAGCAGCATCAAGCAAAGCGCTGCAGCAACATTCTCTAATTGGCGGGGCACTGCAGCAGCAGTCTCAAAAATGGTGGGGCACTGCAGCAGCTTTCCCAAATTGGCAGGGCACTGCAGCGGCAGTCTCAAAATGGCGGGGCACTGCAGCAGCATCGAGCAAAGCACTGTGACAGCATTCTCAAACTGGCGGGGCACTGCAGCTGCATTCTCAAAATGGCGGGGCACTGCAGCAGCATCGAGCAAAGCACTGTGACAGCATTCTCAAACTGGCGGGGCACTGCAGCAGCTTCAAGCAAAGCACTGCAGCAGCATCGAGCAAAGCACTGTGACAGCATTCTCAAACTGGCGGGGCACTGCAGCAGCTTCAAGCAAAGCACTGCAGCAGCATTCTCAAACTGGCGGGGAACTGCAGCAGCCTCCAGCATTCTCAAATTGGTGGGGCACTGCAGCAGCTTCAAGCAAAGCACTGCAGCAGCATTCTCAAACTGGCGGGGAACTGCAGCAGCCTCCAGCATTCTTAAATTGGCGGGGTACTGGGGCGGCAGTCTCAAAATGGTGTGGCACTGCAGCGGCAGTCTCAAAATGTCGGTGCAATGCAGCAGCATTGAGCAAAACAATGCAGCGGCAGTCTCAAGATGGCAGGGCACTGCAGCGGCAGTCTCAAGATGGCAGGGCACTGCAGCGGCAGTCTCAAGATGGCGGGGCACTGCAGCGGCAGTCTCAACATGGCAGGGCACTGCAGCGGCAGTCTCAAGATGGCGGGGCACTGCAGCGGCAGTCTCGAATTGGCGGGGCACTGCAGCGGGAGTCTCGAATTGGCGGGGCACTGCAGCGGCAGTCTCGAATTGGCGGGGCACTGCAGCGGCAGTCTCGAATTGGCGGGGCACTGCAGCGGCAGTCTCGAATTGGCGGGGCACTGCAGCGGCAGTCTCAAAATGGCATGGCACTGCTGCGGCAGTCTCAAATTGGCAGGGCACTGTAGCAGCAGTCTCAAATTAGCGGGGCACTGCAGCAGCAGTATCAAGCAAAGCATGGCAATGGCAGTCACAAATAACGAAGCACTGCAGTGGCAGTATCAAATTGAGAAGCACTACAACGGCTGCATCAAATTGGAGGAGCACTACAGTGGCAATATTAAATTGTGAAGCACTGGGCACTGCAGCGGCAGTATCAAGCAAAGGATTGCAGCGGAAGTCACGAATTAGCGAAGTACTGCAGTAGCAGCATCAAATAGGAGAAGCACTGCAGCATAAAATTGGCGCAGCACTGCAGTGGCAGAATCAAATTGCGGAGCACTGCGGCATCGAACTGCGAAGCACTGCAGCGGCTGCATCAAATGGTGGAGCACTGCAGTGGCAGTATCAAATTGTGGAGCACTGGAGGGGCAGCATCAAAAATGGAGGAGCAGTGCAGCGGCAGCATAAAATTGGAGGAGCATTGCAGCGGTGGTATCAAATTGCGGCTCACTGCAGCATCGAAAAGGAGGAGCACTGCAGTGGCAGCATCAAATAGGAGTAGCACAGCAGAGGCAGCATTAATTAGGAGGAACACTGCAGCGGCAGTATTAAATAGAAGGTGCACTGCAGTGGCAGTATTAAATAGGAGGTGCACTGCAGTGGCAGCATTAAACTGGAGGAAAACTGCAGCATCAAATTGGTGGAGCACTGCAGCAGCGTCAAATTGCGGAACATCGCAGCAGCAGCATTAAAAGGAGGAGCCCTGGAGTGGCAGCATGAAACTGGAGGAGCACTGTAGCGGCAGCATCAAATAGAATGAGCACTGCAGCGACAGTGTCAAAAAGGAGGAGCACTGTAGCATCAAAATAGGAGGAACACTGCAGCGGCAGCATCAAATAGGAGGAGAACTGCAGTGGCAGAAACAAATAGCAGGAAAACTGCAGCATCAATATAAGAGGAGAACTGCATTGCAGTGTAAAAGTGGCGGAGCACTGCAGCGGCAGTATCAAAATGGCGGAGCACTTTAGCATCAAAATAGGAGGATCACTGCAGCGGCAGCATAAAATAGGAGGAGAACTAAAGTGGCAGAATCAAATAGGAGGAAAACTGCAGCATCAAATAGGAGGAGAACTGCAGTGGCAGTATTAAACTGGAGGAGCACTGCAGCAGCAGCATTTAAAGGGGGGAGCCCTGCAAGTGGCAGCATTAAACTGGAAGAGCACTATAGCGGCAGCATCAAATAAGAGGAGCACTGCAGCGGCAGTGTCAAAGTGGCGGAGCACTGTAGCATCAAAATAGGAGGAGCACTGCAGCGGCTGCATCAAACTGGAGGAGCAACGCAGCGGCAGCATCAAATAGGAGGAGCACTGCAGCAGCGGCAAAATGACAGATCACTGCAGTGGCAGCATTAAATAGTAGGGGCACTGCAGTGGCAGCATCAAAGTGGAGGAGCACTGCAGTGGCAGCATCAAAATTACGGAGCACTGCAGTGGCAGGATAAAATAGTAGGAGCACTGCAGTGGCAGCATTAAATAGTAAGGGCACTGCAGTGGCAGCATTAAACTGGAGGAGCACTGTAGCATCAAAATAGGAGGAGCACTGCAGAGGCAGCATCAAATAGGAGGAGAACTGCAGTGGCAGTATCAAATAGGAGGAGCACTGCAGCAGCAGCATTAAACTGGAGGAGCAATGCAGCGGCAGCATCAAATAGGAGGAGCACTGCAGCGGCAGCATCAAAATTGACGGATCACTGCAGTGGCAGCATTAAATAGTAGGGGCACTGCAGTGGCAGCATCAAACTGGAGGAGCACTGCAGTGGCAGCATCAAATAAGAGGAGCACTGCAGAGGCAGCATTAAATAGTAGGAGCACTGCAGTGGCAGCATCAAAATGACGGAGCACTGCAGTGGCAGCATTAAATAATAATAATGGGCACTGCAGTGGCAGCATTAAACTGGAGGAGCACTGTAGTGGCAAGCGAAGCCCTGGAGCATCAAGCAGGGACTGTGGCATTAAGTGAAGGACTACAATGGTGATATCTAGTAAATCCAAATACTGCAGCAGCAGTATCAAATTGGCAGAGCACTGCAGCGTCAAGCGAAGATGGCTTGTTTGATGAGGCTGAGGTCCGAACAAAGTAAAATCGAAAGGCCTCTGAGGACCACCAACCCAATAGTTTAATTGATGGTGTGGCAGTCTTTTTTGGCCTGCGGTGGTGTCTGCTCCATTGCGGAAGAAGTGAGGTGAATATAAGTAAGCCTAATTACCAGAGTGGGTGGGGATCTGCTGAAGCTTTTTAATGAACTTCACTGCCTGGTGACAGGAAGGTTGTTCTCATCAGAAAACAGCGGGTCGAGAAGTGAGGAGATCAGCACCTCCCTGTGGCAAGGGAGAAGGAAAGATATTGATATTGCTGGATGGGTGTCGGGAGATTGAAGATAGGAATAAAAAGGCAGTTTTTTAAATTGATCCGTTTATTGCTTTTGATGAGGAAACGGATGGTGTTCTTGTTTAAAACTTAGAGATCATAGATGGTCGGATGGATGGTTGTAGATTAGAAATTTAAAGCAGCAGAGATAGACTTTGATGGTACTAGATTGGGTGGACATCTCGTATGACATCAAAAATTGAAAAAGAGGGAGAATTTGGGAAAACAAGTTGGTTGTAGGAATTATTTGAAAAAGCTCTCCAAGTTGTCCAGTAGGATTGCAATGCTGGGGTTGGAACGGTGTCCACCTTCGGGCTAATGCTCTTAATATTTATGCCAAAATCTGGGAAATATAGAAATTAAGATAAAAACTCCACTCTTCTCCTGAAAAAGTCTGCTGGTTCCTCAGTGACAACTTTTATAGCGTCAAACAACTAACTAAGCTAAACTTATTTAAAACAAATACTTGAAAATCATAGTGATAAAACTGCCTTAAAGGACAGGAAACATCTTGGAAAATATAAAGTGTAATTTGATTGTTTAGTTCAAGTCGTATCCATTAGAAACCATGGAGGGGAGGGGCTTATGAGCTATACTGGGACCAACCACCTGGGGTGATTGAGGCGCGGAGGCTTGGTGGAGACAGGTGATGGATCCATAGCAATGATGTAGTAGGAACTGTAAGAGCAATGCAGCTGAGAAGGAGGCAATAAACTGTAGAGGAAGCAGAAGCTGGATGGAATAAGGTTGGAGAATAGAAAGCTTGGGGAGCAACCCCATGCTTGGATTGGCTCCAATGGCGGCGGAGAAAAGAAAAGAGAGGGAGGGGCATGACCATCTGCGGAGGCAGCCTCACGCTTTGGGTCTGCACCTATAGCAGAGAAAAATTTTAAGGCAGAGAAGAAATTAAAGGGGGGGGAGGGCAGGACCGTTTGCGGAGGCAGCCTCACGCTTTGGGTCTGCACCTATAGCAGAGGAGAAATTAAGGGGGGGGAGGGCAGGACCGTTTGCGGAGGCAGCCTCACGCTTTGGGTCTGCACCTATAGCAGAGGAGAAATTAAGGGGGGGGGGGCAGGACCGTTTGCGGAGGCAGCCTCACGCTTTGGGTCTGCACCTATAGCAGAGAAGAAATTAAAGGGGGCGGGGCAGGACCGTTTGCGGAGGCAGCCTCACGCTTTGGGTCTGCACCTATAGCAGAGAAGAAATTAAGGGAGGGGGGGCAGGACCGTTTGCGGAGGCAGCCTCACGCTTTGGGCCTGCTCCAATAGCAGAGGAGAAATGTATTATATAGCTTTTCTTGATTTAACAGAGAATAAAAGCCAGAAAGCACAGAAATAAAGGAAGCGTGGAAAGAAGAACAGAAGAAGCTATACTTACCTGTGGGAGGGTGAAAGGTAACAGTCGAAGAGGCCGTGGAACTATTGCGAGCAGACGCGGAACTAATGTCTGCGGCCGCGATAGTGCCGGCCGAATTAAGGGGCGGACGTGAAAGCGTCGGCAGCTGCGGCTGCCGGCTGAAACTGAAACTGAAACGGACCGTATAGATCGTGCAGTTGTTTGTGTTGTTGTTTGCGTGTTGCTGCGAGAACGCTGAATGCGGCGTGAGAGTGAGAGTTTTTGGTGAAAACACACGAGCAGATCGTGAAGTTGCGCTTTGAATTCCTCTGGGTGAAATGGAAAACCCGCGCTGGATAACGCTTGCCTGAGCGCGTTGACGGACCATTTCTCAGCAGGAGGTACGAGGCTTAACGTTACTGCTGAAGAGGATGATGTTGATGATGATGAAGGCCTCGATGCATCACGATGAGGATCGACCGAGCCCCGTGATGATTCTAGATGGAAGAAGAGAGAGGTTTTCTTGAGCGAGGTGTTATATGGAGCGGAGAGACCGGCGGTCTGGAGATCAACAGGTGAAATGAGCAGAGTTGGGCAGGCCAAATGCTTCAGGAACCAAAAAGGGGAAGAGGTAAGCTGCTGGTTTTATACCTTGGTATTAATTGAAAGATTAGATGGGCGTACTCCTCCCGAAATTACGTTTATTAACTTCACTAAAAATATTTTGCTCACAAATAATATTTGCAAGTGATCTCTGCTGACGCTGCAAACTAGCCAACAACAACTTTTGGCAAAACTAAAGATTAAAATAATTTAAACAATACACAACAAACTAATATATTTACTTTGTTTAGACTGGATGATTTCAATGATTCAAATTTCTTTGTTTAAGAAGTTCTTGAACAAGGGTACAACAAAATCTATAAAAGTTGTTGTTGTTGTTGTTGTTGTTGTTGTTGTTGTTGTTGTTGTTGTTGTTGTTGTTGTTGTTGTCGTCGTTGGTGGTGGTGGTGTTTTCACAAAAATCAAAATTAAAATGTCCAATACAGTTTTACAGTTTTTCTCAATTGCTAAAACACTATTTCTGAAACCTTGCTCCATTTTCTGAAATCATTAAATACAAAACCTCCTCTTCAAGCACTATTCACAAAACCTCTGACTTCTCTAGCAAAATGAAACTTTCGCCTCAAAACAGTTTTACCTGTGTTCAAAATCAAACACTGCTCTCAAATCATAAACAAAGTGATCAAAATGATAAACACTATCAAGCAATCAGTAAACAATAAACAATACAGCAAAAAATAGAAAACACATTGTTCAAAACATAGTTCTCAGGCAGAAGTAGATTTTTAATCTGAA
The DNA here is from genome assembly GCF_024679245.1 of Pseudorasbora parva. Lineage (NCBI taxonomy): Eukaryota > Metazoa > Chordata > Actinopteri > Cypriniformes > Gobionidae > Pseudorasbora > Pseudorasbora parva. Next base: position 18,502,099 of record NC_090180.1, on the reverse strand, counting down.
AACAAATGTCATATTTTTCTGTCATTGTCTTGTGATCATAGTAGCTCAAAATTGGTCAGAAATTATTACTACTCTGCTTTGCTTTGCAATTTTTTGTTCTTCCTCTTGCTTGTAGCCCTATTTTTACCAACTCATTCTCATGAAATGCATATACATCACAAATTGTATTTATTGTGCGATTTATACGGCACAATTATTTTCTACGTGCATATGATTTGCATTGTCACCCCATTGGGTAGGTTGAGTTGTTTGGAGTACTTGCACATAACACAATATAAAGGACATATCATATGCACACGAAAACTGCATGCATAACATATGCACATAAAAACTCATTTTGGCATATAAATCGCACGATAAATACAATTTGTGCTATAGATATATATAGCTGATTTTTACAGTACTGTACTCTGCATCTCACAAACTCGTTCTTTGTTGATATGAACCTGCAACCAGTCAAAATCTATTGAGCAGTCAGTACTGTAAAACAAATGGAAAGCAACATGTTCACGGCAATATGATTTGTTCATTGTACAGTATACAGCCTACATTGCACTGTACTTATATTGGTTGTGTCATCATTTGAAACAGGTTAAATCAGTTTTGAGTGGTTGTGTTCAATCAATGACATTGTGTTCTCTATTTGTATTTGATTGTTGCCACTTGTGTTAACCCGTATGAATGGCATGTGCATTAGAGAGCAGTATGTGTCTTGACAATGAGAATGTGTTTAGAGTTTTGCTGAAAAGTCTAAGTGAGATCTGCAAATTGTGTTTTATGATGTGAAATGGTTTAAGGTATTGAAAACAGACTGCACAATTAGCAAACTAAGTTCAGGCAACTGAGAAATTTGTTCAGCCGATGGGTTTTAGTGTTTTAGCAATTGAGAAAAACTGTAATGTGAAAACAAAATACACTTGAAACTTTTTGGTTTTAATAAAACTGAACCTCTATGACTAAATCATGCCTTTAGTTGAAAAACACCCATATTCAGAAAAATAAAGTCTGTGAGGCATCTTTTTAATTATATATACATTTAGTATCACCAAATAGCAGTAAGACAACTCCTCATCAGTTAAATGTGGTAAAATAAATTAAAAGCATTTCCATAAAGCTTTACTATCACTGCAGTATCCACTTTAAAGAGCCATTATATAACACATTAAAAGTTACATTAAAAATGTGTGTTCTGTGGAAGTGTATTCTGTTGCCTATGGTTCAGAAAAACACTCCCGGTTTACTGAGCAGCTCCTCATTTTCAATTCCACTGCTTACCAGACTCAAAGGGAGACATTGATTGTCTTGCATTCACCATTCGAGACAGCTGTTCAATTTCATTGCTGTGGCAAACGAAGAGCAAGGCAGCATTGGGAAGACGAAATGCAGATATAAACCAGCAATGTAGATAAAAAGGTTAGGGAAATACAAAGAGAAAAAAAGTTCTAAAATCAACAAACTCAAGTCACAGCCAAATTGAATCATAAAAAATGTCTGAGCGTGTGCAGTTCTTTTAAAGTGAGTTTTTAAGACATGATATTCTTCAAAGGCTAAATAACATGGTGCTGTGAACTGACATGACAGAGCTGCGGAGAACAAAAGGGGCTCTCCCCGAGTACCAAAATGTAAGTAGGGAATTCAAAACTATGCAATTCTTTGCAAAAAACTCAAAAAAGTCAGCTTTAGGGCATCAAAAATGCTTAATTGGTACATCAAAATTCTTCAGAGCTTTGCTTTCATCAGAAAAGGTTCCAGTCAATAAATCTCTTTAGTTTTCATTGATCATATTCCTCACAGCAGTAAACTGTTCACCTGTAAGTTTTTCTAATACATTTATTTGTTTGCGTGAACAAACATTACATACCTTATCATGCTTCTTGTTCCCTGATAGAGGTGACAAACGTGGTGTCGAAAACTGACCCTTAATTAGAAGCCCCAATCACCTCTAATACTTTAGAAAAGACCAATGAGATTCAGGTTTGTGCTGGCAGTCCAGCATTGTGGCACATCTCATTCCCTTATAGGGGACAGAAGTTACAATAGTAACCGAGATGTTTCCTATCTGTCAGTCACTTCGATATGGTGTTGAAGACTAACACTAGAGGTCTCAATGGAAAGTGCCCCAAGAGCTGAACTACTGCGTGAGCTACTGCGTGCAAGGGTAACAAGTGTACTTGCAACATCGTAACCTACCGAACACACCACATATGCCATATAGTCCTCCATACTACTCAGTACTTACAATGGAAATAGGTCACTCCAGCTGGACTTCCTTGAACTTTTCTGTTCTTCTTGTTGTCTCTTTTTATGAAGACAATCAGAGTTTTTTGCGGACGAGGGCTGAGGAAGCGATCTTCCTACCAACAAGGAGACAGGACACTACGGAGACCATATCCTGCCCTAGGGGAGGTTAATACTCGGAGAATACATCATATGGACTTGCCTTCCGGGAAGTACCACATGTGGAAAGGTCCTATCTGAAAGGGGGGAACTACTAGAAAAGCAGAGACTGGTGGCAGAGACAGGGCTAATGGAAGACACAGGCTTACTGACAGGGAAACCGTAATGTTGACAATACCTCATATGGGATTACTATCAGGGAATCACTACATATTGAAAACCTAGCTACATTATACGCACTGACCTGAAAAGGGCATACAACAAGAGTACTGGGCCTGGTGTTGAATTCCTTAGGCGAATTTGACTGCCGCAGGGTGTTAAAAAAAAAATAGGAACTCTAGGAACTCACGTGGACAAAAAAAAGCATTTTTTTTTTTTTTTTGTTATCACCTCCGGGAGGAGAAAGATGCGGTATGCAAGTGTAGCACCCAGCCAGTTGCCCACAACTTACCTGCTCATACCTAACAACACACAAACAAAAATGTTCAAGTGATCTCAGGTGCATCAACCCGAGCAGGGTAACCACCCCCGAGGATGCCATATGCCCAAGAATCCAATGGAAACACTGTTTTATCCCTGAATGACTTCAGGCAATTCAGTGCCAACTGGGTGCTCTCGTTCATGTGACGTGCTGTCATAGTGACTGAGAAAAGAGATGATCTGCACTGGAAGGAGCTTGCTCTTTTCCTAGTTGACCAGAAGCCCCAATCCGTTGAGGTGTTTGAGGTCCCTGTGTGCAAATAATAAATCTCGAGGGTGAGCTAGAATCAGCCAGTCATTAAGAATTGAAAATGTGTATGCCCACTTTTTTTAGCAGGGCAAGGGCAGCTTCTGCAACTTTTATGAAGGCATGAGGCAACAGGTACAGCCTGAAAAGGACTACCTTGTTCTGATATGCCTGACACTTGAAGGCAAACCAAAGAAATGGTCCGGGTCAAGGTAAGATTGAGACGTGAAAGTAAGTGTACCTCACTTCTAATTTATGGCCGGGATCAGCTTATACTCAAGTCAACGGTGGATGAAGTGCTGATGGCTAGCTGCGAAGGAGAGGGAGTCCTCCTCCTTTCCTGGTTAATGTTCCCAGCCATCTATGGAGCTCTGCACACAATCTGCATAGCAAAAAACGCTGCCAGAAAAGAGGTTGTCACAGTGGCATTGCCGTCAAAATTAAGATGTTTCTGGGAACCTGCCGTGTGTCCTTAGGCCTGTTTTCCATGTTCCCTTGGTCCATGGGACAAGATCGAATTGTACAGTTGCATTTCGTGGAAGGTGCGGCTGGATGTAGCCTGTAATGTCAAGCCCTCGCGGGGTTCCTCGAAGGTTAATTCCATCACGCTTGCAGAGGAGAGGTATGGATTTGAAGAACTTACAATGTGTCACGGAACGGAGAATAAGCAGACGGCAGGCAGAGAATCGGGATCCAAATGCAGGGGAAATTTAATAACCAAAACAATCAAAAATCAGGAACAAAATAACACTGAGCAAATGAAAAGAAAACACGGGGAACAGAGAACTGTGAAATACCTGCATAACAGCAAACAATGACCGACAGAGAACAACTGAATCACAGAGGTATAAATACACACAAGGGAACAAGGCTAACAAGATAACAAGGGGAGTGGTAAATGGGAAACACCTGGGAAACCTAATCAACATAAAAAAACTACAAGAACTACAAACTCCACAGGAAACAGGACACAGAACAATGCACAGATACCTTCAACATAAAAGTCCCACAGAGTGCCAGACACTGAACAGATGTGACATTACCCCCCCTCAAAGGAGTGGCTTCCAGACACTCCAGAACCAGTCACGGAGGGAGGTGAAGCGGTGGCGGAACAGGGGGAGGGATGGAGGGTCAGGAGCGGACACTGGAAGCGGGATGGGACCTGGGGCGGATCGGGCGGGACTGGAGGGACAGGCCAGGGCAGCCCAAACAGTTCAGGAGGCCAGGGCGGCACAGGCTGGTCATAGGTCTGTGCATACAGCAGGCCGCTGGGCTGGGGCACAGACTGGTAGTTGGCTTGTGCATTCTCCGGACTCTGTGCTCGGGCCGGAGCCCTCTCCGGACTCTGTGCTCGGGCCGGAGCCCTCTCCGGACTCTGTGCTCGGGCCGGAGCCCTCTCCGGACTCTGTGCTCGGGCCGGAGCCCTCTCCGGACTCTGTGCTCGGGCCGGAGCCCTCTCCGGACTCTGTGCTCGGGCCGGAGCCCTCTCCGGACTCTGTGCTCGGGCCGGAGCCCTCTCCGGACTCTGTGCTCGGGCCGGAGCCCTCTCCGGACTCTGTGCTCGGGCCGGAGCCCTCTCCGGACTCTGTGCTCGGGCCGGAGCCCTCTCCGGACTCTGTGCTCGGGCCGGAGCCCTCTCCGGACTCTGTGCTCGGGCCGGAGCCCTCTCCGGACTCTGTGCTCGGGCCGGAGCCCTCTCCGGACTCTGTGCTCGGGCCGGAGCCCTCTCCGGACTCTGTGCTCGGGCCGGAGCCCTCTCCGGACTCTGTGCTCGGGCCGGAGCCCTCTCCGGACTCTGTGCTCGGGCCGGAGCCCTCTCCGGACTCTGTGCTCGGGCCGGAGCCCTCTCCGGACTCTGTGCTCGGGCCAGCCACGGCAAGGGAATGCACTTGTTCAGCTCAGGACACTCCTCCAAGACTACCGCAGGCTGCTCCGAAACAAGCCCTGAGTCTCCAGAGGAGGTCCTGTGTTTCTCCCAAGCACGTAGTACCGCTGCCACAAAGAATCCCAGCACAGCCCTCCTGGCTGTGTCAGGACTCGGGATCTCCAGACTCGGGACCACCGGAACATGATCCACTGGCACAGAGACCACCCGAACTGGGACCACCAGCACAGGGACCACCGGCATAGGGACTACCGGAACGCGATCCGCCGGAATCGGGACCACCGGAACACGATCCGCTGGTACTGGGACCACCGGCACATGATCCACCGGTACTGGGACCACCGGAACACGATCCACCGGTACTGGGACCACCGGAACACGATCCACCGGTACTGGGACCACCGGAACACGATCCGCCGGTACTGGGACCACCGGAACACGATCCGCCGGTACTGGGACCACTGGACTTGGGACCTCCTCCACCGAGACCCTGGCCACCGGGATCTCCGACTTGGTGAATCCAGCCATCCAGTCCCATAGCTTAAGGGCATGAGCCGCGTAGCTTTCCAAAGACCCATCAGAATCCCAGTCAGGCATGCATGACCGAAGGGGCTCTGACAATCCCCTCCGAAAGAGAATCATCAGGCATGCCTTGCCCATCTGAGTCAGACGAGCCAACCTGATGAACTCACACACAAAGTCCTTGGTGCTGAGCTCTCCTTGCTGGAGCCGCACTAATCTCCCCGCTGGATCCATAAGTCGGTCGGTCATTCTGTCACGGAACGGAGAATAAGCAGACGGCAGGCAGAGAATCGGGATCCAAATGCAGGGGAAATTTAATAACCAAAACAATCAAAAATCAGGAACAAAATAACACTGAGCAAATGAAAAGAAAACACGGGGAACAGAGAACTGTGAAATACCTGCATAACAGCAAACAATGACCGACAGAGAACAACTGAATCACAGAGGTATAAATACACACAAGGGAACAAGGCTAACAAGATAACAAGGGGAGTGGTAAATGGGAAACACCTGGGAAACCTAATCAACATAAAAAAACTACAAGAACTACAAACTCCACAGGAAACAGGACACAGAACAATGCACAGATACCTTCAACATAAAAGTCCCACAGAGTGCCAGACACTGAACAGATGTGACACAATGTTTACACCGTGAGAAATCTTCTGCTACAGTCTCAACACCAATTAAGCTGGCTCTGTCAAACACCCGCTCTCTTGGTAAATAAAACTTTTAACTTGAATGATTTTACTACGACCAATGAACTGGACTTCTTCTTTATAACGGAAACCTAGCTGAAGGTAGGAGATTCATCACAACTATCTGTTGCCTGAGGGATATGCATGTATAAACTTGTTGGCTCGGGGGTGGAGGATTGATGACTATCTATAAAAATAACTTCCAATTTCACACACTCCCGACGGAACCATTGCAGAGTTTTAAAGTACAGCTCTTTAAAATTGTAGCTGTAAACTCTGTTACTGTTGCTCTAATATATCGACCCCCGAAACCAAATCAAATTTGTGCAGGAATTGTCTGATTTCTTAAGTGATATGTCAACAAAATAGGACACTTTTTTTACTCTTGGGTGACGTTAATATAAATCTGTTGTAGAAATGATAAGCTTTCAAATGCTTTTTTACACAATGGGTCAAAATGGGTCCAAAACCCTACCCACATACCATGTTGGACTTGGTCCTGAATCATAATCTTCAAACTGAGGATGTAAAGGTCTGTGAGTCTAATTTCTTTTACCATATGCCTATTACGTTCCAGCTGTTCAACCAGTGAACCAGAGGGACTAAGGGTCAAGGAAACTAAGTAACACGTCAAATGCTGAATTTGCTGTAAAATAAAATAAAAAACAAGTGTAACTCTTCAAGTCTGGAAAAGCCGTCTAACTGGGTGGAAGTTTTAGATTTTATGGCCCCACTAACACCTAAAAAGCGTAAATATATGTTAAATCCCTGATTTGTTAAATGAACAAACCTTTACTTTATGAAGGTAATCTAGACAGGCAGAGAGAAGGTGGAAAAAGAATAAGATAAAGGTCCATGACGATGTTCTTAGAGATTTTTTATTTAAGTATCAGAAAGCTGTGAGGAACGCAAAAATGCTTATTTTACTAATATTATTAGAGTTAATACTAACAATCCAAACTTCTTTTTTCTATCAGAAATTCATCCTCTAGAGGAATTACAACAAAAGCTGTCAATTATTTTACCTGATTAATAAATGCTTATCAAGTGGTATATGTCCACAAAATTTTAAATATTCTGTGGTGACGATCTTTAGTCTCATGAATCTATAATTTGTTCCCTGGCTATTCGTTTTGACTGAGGACACAGTGAAGTTTCATTGATTTCTTTGGTCATTAAAACTGACATTTAACAAAAAAAGACCGGGTTGTGTTTTATGTCATATTTCATTTTATGAAAGTGGAGATAATCTTATATGCACACTTATTGTGTGAACCACATAATATATTTAATGTTTTTTTTTTTATGTAAACGAAAAGAGGCAGAGTTGTGCTTCATATTTAGTTTTGTTATAAACAGTGCTGTGCAAGTTACTTTCAAACTGTAATATATTATAGATTACTTATTACTGCTATTTAAAAGTAATTCTTTACATTACAATATTACTGTCTCAGAATTGTAATGCGTTACATTACTCCTGTATTACTTTTGAGTTACTTTCACCAAAATAACTACAGAAGTAGCTCTTAACATTCTCAAATGTAGGCTACCACAGAGCATTTTACATCCAGTAGAAGGCGATATGATGAACCATAATGACATGGGCTATCCAGGCTAACAATACAGAGAATGGCTCAAGACAATGCAAGAAATCATGACAGAATCACAAACGATCCAATTCTGTTATAAGTATTGTAGAGGTAAAGTGATTATCTGGCAATATCTGGGAATAGCTTCTGTTCATAGACACAACAGAACTGTGTAAACTCTAAGTTATGACAATATGAGCATTTGTTATTTTCTTATTGTAGCGACATCGATAGAATTTCGGTTTTAGACAAAGGTTGCATTTGACTGCATTTACATTTGACTATTAGCCTATTCTTGTCCTTATCTGTGATAAACTCTAAACAATGCGCATCCATCTCGCGAATGTATGGTGGGGACATTTTCCCACCGGTTAATCAAAGTGTGATGTGACAACACCGGTAATAATGGTATCTGGGCTTTTAAATCACTAATTCTATCTAACCGAAAGGAAATTGCGCACTGCCGCTCAGGCATTAATAACGGGAGCAGATGGAAGCGAGTGCTTTCAATGAATTCCTATGAAAGTTAAGCTTCCATATGAACTGAAAACGCGCCAGTGCGCGCACACGGTGAATGACAGCTCGTCAGTAAAAGTGCGCTCTGTGCGAACAAGCAGATTTTAGTTTCGTTTTAAAATTAGCCTATTATTTTTTAATGAAAAACACAACACAATGACAAACTTCCTTTATTAGGCGCTTTTACATTTCACTTTGAAACCAAATCTTCCGCGATCATCTAGTCACATACTGATCACTGTGTGCAGTCAGTCATCTTCACCCAAGTGTTTAGTTTAGCTCAGCAGCGTGCGCCTTGTCTCTCGTCCGTTCTTCGACGCGCTCCCCGTTGTGCTATTTTTTTAAACGACAGAGCCTTTAAACCGTCTCTAGCCACTTTTCCACTGGCCAGCGCAAGCACAGAGGCTGAAATCATGCCTGCGGCACTTCTGTAAAATCTGCACTAAACACGCACTGGACTATGTCAGCTATACAAATGTACACCAGTAAAAGGGAGATGAATGAAGTAAATCGCTATACAAATATTATAGCTGTCATTTAGTCTTTATTTACTAATCTGGACACTACACGCGGCTATTGACTGACCACGAACAGGTAATAACTTGCATTTTTCATTCGTTAATGTATCGCTATTTATTTCCTTTTCTGTTTTGTTTTTGTTTTTGTGTGTGTGTGTGTGGGGGGGGGGGGTGTAACGCAAGCGTTACTGAAAATGTACCGAGTAAAATATTACTAAAAAATTCATTAGTAATGCCTTACACTGCGTTACATCAAAAAGTAATAAGTTACTGGAATGTATTACTTTTGTAATGTGTTACTCCCAACACTGGTTATAAATATGCAGTGAAGATAATCACTTGTTGCCTGAACTACATTTGTGTAGCTGTTTAGGATTTGTTTAAATCAAAATGAAAAGAGGCAGAGTGGTGTTTGACACGCCCCAGTGGTCATGATAATGCACGCAGAAGAAGATGAAGGACGAGGAAGATGACTTAGTAAACAATACTTTAATGGAACTTAACCACTGGTAAACAAAGACTTTGATCAGGACCGGTACATAGACGGGTGTACTGACGACAACCGACCAAGACAGAGTGAACCCAGAGGAACTTAATACACACACTGATGAGGAACATAACAAGGGGGACAGGTGATACAGTGGATTACTAATTAACATAACAGGGCTAAACTACTAAACTAATGAGGGATGATGTGGCAACAGACAGACAGACATGTGACAGTACGCCCCCTCTGAAAAGGCGCGTCCTCGCGCCAATAACGGGGTCATCTGAGGAGTGGGCGGGGGCACCGGAGGAGGGCGCGGACAGGACCTTTGAACAGACATAGAGACAAAAGACAACAAAGAATAAGAGTCCAGGGAGGAGTGGAAGGTGGGAGGAGCCACAGAATGGCCTCGAGCAGGGGCATCCCGATGAGGATCCAGGTCCCAGCCAGGAGGATGCCCCAAGGCGGCATCGCAGGAGAGAGGAACCAAGGTGGAGTGTCATACGACATCCCCTTGGGGACGACTGAGGGCAATGACGACACCGCGTAGACAGAAGGCGGATGGGGTGGAGCGAGACTGAAGACCTCGGCAGCCGCGACGGAGTCTCCACGACGACCCCCCGAGATGGAAGCAGAGGGAAGGTGGAGCTTGCCAAGGCTGAAGGGGTGGAGTGCCGGAGAGCAACGAATGGCTCGCAAGTCCGACGGTGGAGGTCGAGCCGACGTACCGAGGGAGCCCTGCGATGCCGAATGGCCAATGATCCTTGCTGGAGCCGAGTGAGGAAGGAGTGAGGGAGTAGGAGCCAGGATGACGGGTCGAGGTGGAGGTGGAGGTGGAGGTGGAGCGGAGCCCCCGGAGGCTGGAGGCGGAGCCACGGGCTTCAACTTTCCAGGGATTGGTGACTCCCAGCAGATCTGAGGGTTGACCGTACCACTGAGAGGAGGCAGAGGTGAGGATGAGGGACTGATGGGAGGAGGCGATGACTTGTCTGTAGGAGTAATAGAAGACTGAGGAGGAGACTGAAGATGACCGATGGTGTTCACAGGACTATGGCAGTAGCTGGCAGTTTGGAGAGGTGGTGGGAGATGGAGGATGAGTGGGGTTAACAGGACTGATGATGAAGGTTCAAACACGATGATGGGGCACAGGAAATCATTCTCTCCACGCGTCGATCTTGATTTACTTTAGTTGGTTTGTTTGGGCCGTCGTTCTGTCACATCCCAGTGGTGATGATAATGCATGCAGAAGAAGATGAAGAAGGACGAGGAAGATGACTTAGTAAACAATACTTTAATGGAACTTTACCACTGGTAAACATAGACTTTGATCAGGACCAGTACAGAGATGGGTGTACTGATGGTAGGTGATACAGAGGATAACTAATTAACATAGCAGGGCTAAACTAAACTAATAAGGGATGATGGTGGCAACAGACAGACAGACATGTGACTGTTTTATAACATATTTCATTTTATTGTAGCCTCAAATATACATACAGAGATAAACGGAATAGCCAGAGCGAGATGAGTGACGTTATCAAAAATGCTACTGTTCCATTTGCAGAATTACCAGACTTCCTCTGGAGTCGAACTTGGCAAGTCTGAACTAACAAGGATGCAAGTCTGAAGTTTGTGTACTTCGTTTTGAGAAATGGCCCTAGAGTTTCATGACAGAACTTTGTATGAATTTCTGCATTTGGTCAAAGCTGGTTACTGCTGGAATAGTGTTGGCTGAACTGTTGAACCAACATATCCATCAAATCCAGCTACTCAACCATCATGGTTTTGTATAGGAAATCTCGCTGATTAAGCTTATAGTGAATCATGACGTTATTTCAGGTTAAAAGATTTGGACATTTGGCAGTTTTCTCTATTAAGCTGCCTGGTGGAATTAAACCAGCACCCCAAAATCCAAAACACGTCATATACCGGTTTTCTAGCATAGTTGCTCACTCTACATGATATAGTATGCTAATGAATTATGCATTATGAAATGGGCCATTTTCCAACACTAGCAATTTTCAAAAAGGAAAATGTTTGTGCCATCATACATTATCCATGTTTTCAAAGCCTTGAATATTTCATGAAAACAACTAAACATGACAAACGTGCCTACATCAAAAGTCACAAAAAACCTTCAACAAAACCTAATAAACGTTTTGTTTGTTTTTCTGAAGAGCTATGACTTATCCAGAGAACCTTAATAAGATGACAATAGAGAGAGTCATTTGCATTTATCAGTGATATATCATCAAACAATACAATTATAGAAGCAATAAACGCACTGAGAGTCCCAGACGTGTTAACGCAAACAAATATTTTTAGGTCTAACGAGAGCATTTAAGTCTAATAATCACATCTTTCATAACTTCATCCTTATAAAAACAACTCTAAAACCCTGCTTGGAGTTCATGCTTCTGTAAATACTTCCAGAATGCAATATTTCTGTGCCTGACAGCTAATATACTCAGGAATGTGCACTGCACTAAATAGGTAGTGAGATGTTTGAAATTATTACTAAAATAATTGGAAGCAAAGGAAACAGAAGCAATCAAACACATGACCTTCAAACAGGCGTTAATATCCTCCATGAAGTCAAAGAATAACAAGTTGTCCTCACAATGCACTCAGATATAAAATACAATCTTTTTCCATTTCTAATTAGTATTTCTTCCAGTTTTAAGGTTGCTAATGATCGTTTTGCCGATAAACGAAGCTCTCCTCTGGCTGGATATGAAAGGTATTGTTTAATGTTGCCATACGATGCAATCGAAGTGGGTTAATTAGAGTAAAACCGAGAAAGCGAGCACTGCAGGGAGAGTGCTCGCGTTGATTTATTTCAGAGGTCGTGGTTTTTGAAGTCGCGTGGGTTTTGGGGGCTGGCCAGAAGAACAACTTCAAAGTTTTGAGACACAAATGAGATCCTGATGAGGCATGAAGATGCAGGCACATCTCGTTAGACAGCACACACCCCATACTAAGGGTCTGTGATAACAGTGAAGGAAATACCTGGCCCTCTTGCCTGATGGGAGGTTAACTTCAGTACCTGGAAATGCAGAATTCTTTTAATTGAATCTTTTGCACAAGTTTATGACTTGGCCTGCAGTATACTGTGGCGCCATTATGGTACTGAATGCCTTGAAATCTTGCATTTGAGTCCCCCTTATATTTAGAGATCTGTGGTTTGTTCTAATGAAGGATTTATGCAGGGCTCCAAAAGATTTTGTTTCAATTAGTGTAGAATCAAATGGAAAATAAACTCTGCTTTCTTTTATTAGCTGGAGCCTCTATTGAGACTTTATGTCAGTTAAGGCAAGCAAACTAAAATATAAGAACCAAAGGGGCAGATAAGTAATTACAAGTCCGTTCCGACATATTTATTCAAAAGCAAAGTTGGAGCACCGAAACTTGAGTTCAAAAGACAGTTTGAGGACAACAGGATGGAAAGATTTAGTTGAACAGTGTCAAGGTCACAATGCCCTTGATGACATGAGGATGAAGCAATCACCTGCGTTTTCTCATTGAAATGATTGCCAGTGGGACTATATGCTGAGGTCCCCAAAGGTGGAACGCTCTATCAGTGCATATTTCTGCAGATGGAAATGCATATCTATGAAGCCCACGGAAAGCATTTTGATTTGGTTCACAGAGCATTTATGCCTTTTTATTTTAGGGTTCCATGTAGGGTAAAAGTTGACTGTCTTTAAAAATAACAACCTTGATTCTGTGAATTCATATAGCCTATAGCCTACTGTTCATCAAACTTGCAAAAGAACAACTTTCAAGTTTCAATAAAAAGTTATAATATCATAACTTTCTAGTTATGATATTGGAAGAAAAAAAACTTCTAGCAGAGCTGATTGAAGTTCCAAAGCTATTTCCAGGCTTTGTTTGTAATCTTCATTGGTGGACCAAAAACAGAAATAGTAAAGGGGGAACACTGTGTTTAAAACGTAAATTCATCTGCATTTCCACCTAAATTACCCAGAACTATTTTCGCCCAGGAAATTTTCGAACAGCAAACAAGTCTTTCTGGACGCACTGTAAGAGACTTCTAAAAATGGTGGTTGAAATTAAATGCTGTGTGGAGTCAATCAATCAAAATTATGTGTGAACTCAAACAATCTGCAGGTTCAGTGACAAAGTCCTACCCCCGAAAGTTCCTGACTCGTAACAGTGTTTTAATGGTGCATGTACTTTTAAATAACCATAACTTGCTAAAATTTCAATTGATTTTCAAACGGTTTCGTTTGTTATAAATGTCAGAGATGTAGTTATGACACTACATACTTATAAATAATTATAACCATGGACTTCAATATGAAAGTAACATTGAACAGAACAGATAGGTGCAATGAAAATACACACACACACACAAGGTATTCATGTTAAATGTCAATATATAGGCTACTAAAACTTTGTAAAGTATTATATATATATATATATATATATAACACTAAATATTATATATATATCACTATATTATATATATCAAGAATATCACTATATATATATATATATATATATATATATATATATATATATATATATATATATATATATATATATATATATATATATACATACATACATACATACATACATACATACATACACACACACACACTTTATAATAAGAATATCACTATTATAATAAAATAATTTGTATTTAACAAAAAAAAAACATGCAAACTAAGTTTATTTTAACTTCAAAAAACGTTATTTGCTAGGATTTTCCTCCTTACATTGCACTGTGCCTACTTCAGAGATCACTTTTCCCATCTAATTTTGCCTACCATCAAATGCCTTACCTCTTTAGAAAGCTGAAGTTCTCACATCATTGTATCACTTGTGCACATCAAAAAGCAGTTTCTCATTTCTTTGAACATGTTGCAAATGCTTTGGTACATCCATGCAAATGATTATATTTCCATTAGTCTTTTTTCTAAATCTGCCCTGAATTGGTAAATTGCTCCCAGGTGAATCTTGACTTTCTCTAACAAAGGTGCTTCTCATGAAACATCAACTAGCAGGTATATATATATATATATATATATATATATATATATATATATATATATATATATATATATATATATATATATATATATATATATATATACAGTCTTGTTCAAAATAATAGCAGTACAATGTGACTAACCAGAATAATCAAGGTTTTTAGTATATTTTTTATTTCTACGTGGCAAACAAGTTACCAGTAGGTTCAGTAGATTCTCAGAAAACAAATGAGACCCAGCATTCATGATATGCACGCTCTTAAGGCTGTGCAATTGGGCAATTAGTTGAAAGGGGTGTGTTCAAAAAAATAGCAGTGTCTAACTTTGACTGTACAAACTCAAAACAATTTTGTACAAACATTTTTTTTTTCTGGGATTTAGCAATCCTGTGAATCACTAAACTAATATTTAGTTGTATGACCACAGTTTTTTAAAACTGCTTGACATCTGTGTGGCATGGAGTCAACCAACTTGTGGCACCTCTCAGCTGTTATTCCACTCCATGATTCTTTAACAACATTCCACAATTCATTCACATTTCTTGGTTTTGCTTCAGAAACAGCATTTTTGATATCACCCCACAAGTTCTCAATTGGATTAAGGTCTGGAGATTGGGCTGGCCACTCCATAACATTAATTTTGTTGGTTTGGAACCAAGACTTTGCCCGTTTACTAGTGTGTTTTGGGTCATTGTCTTGTTGAAACAACCGTTTCAAGGGCATGTCCTCTTCAGCATAGGGCAACATGACCTCTTCAAGTATTTTAACATATGCAACCTCTTCTGCACATGCCTTTTTTTTAACAGAGGGACTTTGCGGGGGATTCTTGAAAATACATTAGCTTCACACAGACGTCTTCTAACTGTCACAGTACTTACAGGTAACTCCAGACTGTCTTTGATCATCCTGGAGGTGATCATTGGCTGAGCCTTTGCCATTCTGGTTATTCTTCTATCCATTTTGATGGTTGTCTTCCGTTTTCTTCCACGTCTCTCTGGTTTTGCTCTCCATTTTAAGGCATTGGAGATCATTTTAGCTGAACAGCCTATCATTTTTTGCACCTCTTTATAGGTTTTCCCCTCTCTAATCAACTTTTTAATCAAAGTACGCTGTTCTTCTGAACAATGTCTTGAACGACCCATTTTCCTCAGCTTTCAAATGCATGTTCAACAAGTGTTGGCTTCATCCTTAAATAGGGGCCACCTGATTCACACCTGTTTCTTCACAAAATTGATGACCTCAGTGATTGAATGCCACACTGCTATTTTTTTGAACACACCCCTTTCAACTAATTCAACTAATTGCCCAATTGCACAGCCTTAAGAGCGTGCATATCATGAATGCTGGGTCTTGTTTGTTTTCTGAGAATCTACTGAACCTACTGGTAACTTGTTTGCCATGTAGCAATAAAAAAATATACGAAAAACCTTGATTATTCTGGTTAGTCACATTGTACTGCTATTATTTTGAACAAGACTGTATATATATATATATATATATATATATATATATATATATATATATATATATATATATATAAACACTATATAATAAGAATATCACTATTATAATAAAATTATTTGTATTTAACACAAAAAAACATGCAAACTAAGTTTATTTTAACTTCAAAAACGCAATTTACTAGGATTTTCCTCCCTACATTGCACTGTGCCTTCTTCAGAGATCACTTTTCCCATCTAATTTTTCCTACCATCAAATGCCTTACCTCTTTAGAAAGCTGACACCCTGTAGTTTCTTAGGAATCAAGCAGAATAATTGTGTGAAGTACTGACACAGAGTTATAGCGGCTAGAATGTTGTTGTTTTTTTTATACAAGCTGCACGATTAAGTCGTTTATCGAAACGAAAAGCTGAAATGATCACAAGAACGGTGAGCAAAAATCACAGAACCCCGTCGGGGGACCTTGTGAATGAATTGCAGAGAGCTGGGACCAAAGCAACAAAGGCTACCATCAGTAACACACTAGGCCATCAGGAACTCAAATCCTGCAGTGACAGATGTGTCCCCCTGCTTAAGCCAGTACATGTCCGGGCCCTTGTAAAGTTTGCTAGAGAGCATTTGGATGATCCAGAAGAGAATTAGGAAAATGTCAGAAGAAACTGACATAGAATATAGAACCTATTGGTAAAACCTCAACTTGTCAATGCTTGTCAATGCTGAGTAACATCCAAAGGACACCATACCTACTAATAAGCATGGGGGTGAAAAAATCATGCTTTGGGCTATCTGCAAAGGGACCACAACGACTGATCCGTGTAAAGGAAAGAATGAATGGGGCCGTGTATTGTGATATTTTGAGTAAACAAAGTATTGAGATTTAAAAGTGTTTTCCACAATAATTTGCAAATAAATTCTTTTTGGGCTTATTGTAACACTGTGCTACAACTCACTCCATCTGCGCAAATGGGATATAAACCACGGCTTGTGTCTTCTGCTGGTTAGCTCAGCATTAAAGAACTCTCTCAATCTAAAATAATATCAGATGTCTTATTTTAAATAAACACACAAAACAGAGATAAAAATAAACTTAAATAAGAAATAAAATTTTGCTATGGATAAAATGTTAAAGGAAGTATATGTAAGATTGTGGCCAAAACTGGTACTGCAATCACTATACTCTCTTGCCCTCCCCCCTGCCAGATCGGCTGCAGGATCCAGCAGGAATGTTTGTAGCTGCAGCTGTGGTAACTAGAGCAGAGCTGGCAATCAAGGTGCTGAAACACTACTGACTTTGTGATTGGTCGATAGGTGGAGGATGGCGCTTCAGGCCAAAACACAACAAGTCAACATTAACCTGTTGATACTCAGGTTAGTTTAAATAGCATGATAGTCCGCGGAAGCGGCAGCCCTCGTGTGAAGACCGACGAGTGTAAAGACTTCAACTCTTCCCTGTGCAACTCCGCCCGAGCAAGGACCCCGACAAGGCACTTGAGTATCATTTTCCTTTTCATTATTTCTGTTTCCTTTTCATTGTTTGTGTTCAGTTTTCTTATTTCTTTCTGGCCTTTTCTCTGATCTGTATTCACCATGTGCTTTCAAATCTCTACTATTACTACTAGCACCCGTAAATCACGCTCTGTATTCGCGAGACGCCGCAATCCTAATAATGTGCGCAGTCTACAGAAATCCTCTGTTACTTTACTCTCTATTCCAATTGGTCTCTGCTGTAAACAAAGCAGACTTTATTTCATCTATTGGGACTCATTCTCAGCTCAACCTCATACACTGACACTGCCACTCCTGCAGCCCTCTCAACTAATTTTACTTTTTCACACACCCCTCGACCTATTGGGAGGGGTGGGGGTACTGGTTTGCTTATCTCAAATGATTGGAAATTTGATCCCTTCCCGTCTCTATCGGTCAGTTCATTTGAATCACACTCTATCACTATTACTCACCCTGTTAAAATCCATGTTGTAGTGGTCTATTGTCCTCCAGGTCACCTCGGTAACTTTGTGGAGAAGTTGGATGTGTTACTTTCTAGCTGCCCTGAGGATGGCACTCCTCTGATTCTGCTTGGTGACTTCAACATCCATCTTGATAAACACCTAGCCACAGACTTCACCGCACTGTCTTCATTTGACTTTAAGTTAGTATCTACTACGGCTACTCACAAATCAGGTAACCAGTTAGACACACGCAACTGCTCCACGGACAACACATTAGTTACTCCATTACACACCTCAGACCACTTTCTCATCACTCTTAACCTCATACTGACTCCTGACACAACACTCACTCCTACACAGATCAGCTTTCGTGGTAATCTACACTCACTCTCTCCCTCTCGCCTATCCACTATGGTTTCATTTTCACTCCCTCCACCTGCTCAGTTCTCAGCACTGGATGCTAACAGTGCTACTGACACTCTTTGCTCACTCTAACATCCTCCTTAGACAGTTTTTGCCCCCTTTCATCCAGACCAGCCCGCCCCACCCCATCTGCCCCTGGCTGCCTGATGTTCTCCGTGAACATCGCTCTGGACTCAGGGCGGTAGAGAGGAAATGGCGGAAATCTAAAAACTATACTGACCTTACCTTGTATCAGTCTCTTCTCTCTTCTTTCTCAACAAATGTCTCAAATGCTAAAACAATATACTACCACAATAAAATAAACAATTGCTCTGATTCTTGCACACTCTTTAAAACATTATCATCTCTTCTTTGTCCTCATACTCCCCCTCCTTCATCAACTCTTATAGCTGATGACTTTGCATCATTTTTCACAAACAAAACATCTCTCATCAGCAACCAGTTCTCCTCACCACAAACTGACACGCACATCTCAACAACTAACACGAACATGCTTCCGTCCTTCTCTCCGCTCTCCGAGGCAGATATGTCTAAACTCATCCTTTCCAATCACCCTACTACCTGTCCACTTGATACTATACCCACTCACCTCCTTCAGGCCATTTCTTCTTCAATCACTCCTGCACTCACTCACATTGTCAACACTTCTCTTCACATGGGAAACTTTCCCACAGCATTTAAGCAGGCTCGGGTAACCCCACTGCTTAAGAAACCCTCTCTGAATCCAGCACTTTTGGAAAACTACAGACCAGTATCCCTTCTGCCTTTCATTGCAAAGACACTTGAGCAAGATGTGTTCAATCAACTCTCTGTTTCTTGAACAGAACAACCTCCTGGACGACAACCAATCCGGTTTCAAAAGTGGCAACCTTGCTCGCAGTAACTAAGGCACTGAGACTGGCAAAAGCAGCTTCCAAATCCTTAGTGCTCATCCTGCTGGATCTGTCTGCTGCTTTTGACACAGTTAACCACCAGATCCTCCTGTCAACACTTAAGAAGATGGGTATCTCAGGAACTGCTCTCCAGTGGTTCAGTTCTTACCTCTCTGGTAGGTCCTACAGGGTGTCATGGAGAGGTGAAGTGTCTAAGTCTCATCATCTAACTACTGGGGTTCCCCAGGGCTCAGTGCTTGGACCACTTCTCTTCTCCATCTACATGTCATCATTAGGCTCTGTCATTCAGAAACACGGCTTCTCCTATCACTGGCCTTCCAGCATGCAGTATCAAACCCTTGCAGCTAATCTACAGTCTTTAATGAGCCGAAGAGAGCGCATGTTACGCCTCTCTTCATCAGACTGCACTGGTTGCCAATGGCTGCTCGCATCAAATTCAAGGACCTGGTTCTCGCCTACAAAGCAACCACTGGCTCTGCACCAATATACCTAAACTTGCTTGCTCAGACTTAAGCCTAGTTCAGACTGCACGATTTTCAAACTCGTCGGGTCACTGCTCTTTTCACACTGCATGACTATCTGGGGTATCATTCAGTCACTGCTGTGTTCACACTGCACGATGGTTTGACGACAGAGGAGTTCACACTGCATGACTGAACAAGAGGAAGAATCGCCGACAACTCTCTCCAATGCGCAAACTATGTTTCCCAAACACACGTACAATGTGACAAGTAAACAACGCGAGATCACACGTGCGTCAGCCCGGAGTTCTCGCTCGAGACTTGGAATTGTTATTAAAAATTATAAACTGCACAAAGTTTGCTTCAAATTGTATGTGCGTTGATTTGTGGAGAAAAAGAAAAAAGATTATGGCGGAAGAAATTGTTGGAGAGACAGAGGGAGCCAGGATTGTGTTCTGCAAAAACAGTTTGAGGTAAATAAACAATTTTGTAATGTGCTGCTGCTGTGGCTGGATGTGCAAATGTTTGGCCTTTGTTTCTGTTTGATAGAATTGTAAATATATCTATTAAAATACTGAAATTCTGCTCTATAACTCCTCCCTGAACTTCCTGCTGCCCTGTATCTCACTCTCTCATTGGCTGTCAGTGTAATTTTCAGTCAGAACGCTGTTCACACAGCAGGAGTTTGAATCGCCGACAGGTCCAGATATTTAGCATGCCAAATATCTCACCGGCGTCGGCGAGATATTTGGCATGCTAAATATCTGGACCTGTCGGCGATTCAAACTCCTGCTGTGTGAACAGCGTTCTGATTCTCTCTGATCGCGTCTTTGATTATTCACAATGCGTGATTGTCACTCGCGTGCACGAGCACCGATTTGCCTGTGATCTCGGGCATTTGTCGGCGATTTCACAAAACCTGTCGGCGATTTAAAATCAGGGCAAAAATCGGGCAGTGTGAACTAGGCTTTACACACCCTCCAGAAGCTTGCATTCTGGGAGTGAGCGACGCCTTGTGGTTCCATCCCAAAGAGGCATGAAAACACTCTCATGGACATTTTCCTTGACCATTTCCACCTGGTGGAATGAACTGCCCATCTCAATTCGTGCTGATGAGTCTGTAGCCATTTAAAAAAAAACATCTTAAGACACATCTTTTCCAATTACACCTGAACAATAAAAATAGCACTTAACTATCCTTTAAAATTTTGTTTGTTTGTCCAAAAAAAATTGTTTGTGTACTATGCTTAATTAACTGAGACTTCTTACAGCTCTTACAGGTTGTTGACCTTGTTTGTTTCGTTGCTTCTATTGCTCTCCCCTTTTTCGTAAGTCGCTTTGTATAAAAGCGTCTGCTAAATTATTAAATGTAAATTAACATCAGATGAGGGCTTCAACAACAACTTTTAAATGACAATGTCATTGCGGACTACTGTTGTCAGTGATATAAGTATTTGAAATTAACATGATTTCTTAATGTCTAGTGACATATCAGGGACATTTTATGATTAATTGAAATATATTTCTTCCATACTGTTCCTTTAAATAACTAAATGTTTAGTAATATCTTCAAAATATTTTTTTTAATTTTCGCAAAAAAAATTCTCTAAATAATTTTCATATGGCAACTAGTAAATACACTAAGTTTCGTTATCCTGGCATGTGCGGAAAGTTTTAAACCATGTGTTTTACAACTAACCCCACGTTAGGTTGTGCCCCGACCTTCCCTATCCTACCTCACAAGCAGGGACTTTCTGAGGGGGACATTTTTACACAGAACTTCATTTAGACTCTGTAGTACCACTCCAAAGTCCCCAGTTCCTTGAGAAAGTTCCTGCGGTGGAAATGCGGCTATAATCAACATAAACTATGTGTTTATTGAACTGTTGTATCAAACAATTGTGCCTTTTGTCAAGATGCCAAATGTCAAGATGTCATGGTTGCTAGATCTAACATGAGGTTTCTTAGTTAAAGAAGAGTTGGGAACATTTTAAACTCGCAACAGCAGATCCAGAATTCATGGTATAAGAAAGAAGTAACACACACAATAGGTTATTTTAGACATTCCTTGTTTGTTTTTACTTGCTTATTTACATACTTGTCCACTCAAATGCATACAGCCAAATCACAGCCCCACTTTAATAATGCACAGATAAATAAGTCCCATATGTAGGCTGTGATGCACTGAATAAACCATACCCACAGGATATACGCACCCTGTAGTGATATGACAGGTCACATGACTTGACTTCTGCTATCTATGCCAAACTACTCATCTTGATTCTGTCATTTGTCTCTGTCTGTTGTAATCTGCAGCATAACAGATAACCTTGTCATACAAATATTACATTGTGATACGTGAGTTTTTAATAGGCTTGTATGTTGATTGCACTATTATCACAGATTAGATTCTAAATATTTTATGTTCATTAATGTATTATATGTGCCTCTATGCAATCTGCCTTGCTGCCACATTGAAGTTGCATTAATAATTGAAATAAACTGTCAGTGGTTTGCACGTATGACCTAGACACCCATCTGAATATATTATTCATACATCAAACATATTTGTGTCTGATTATGCATAATAAAAACTCAAGGGGTGCAGATGACACAAATCCACCGTTTGAAGTCCGATATAGAATCAAATATAGAAGAGATTTTCTGCAGCTGTCTAATACGTCTTTTTAATAGAATAGAGTGCTTCTTGGATAGCTTATGATTCATAACTGAAGCTGCTATCTGACTAAGCACAACGTTATCATCTTTCAAACATCTATTTCATGAATTATTCTTCAAACTTTGATTTGATTAATCTTTCTTTTTCTTTTTTCTTCTTTTTTATGTTTCCACAAAAACAACTTCAAGACCCTTACTCAGTAAAACAGATATAATTTTGGTTTGTTGCCTGGTGCCATCTTTAATTGAGCCATCAGACAAGCATCTATGTGTAACTCAATTCATAGAAAAGAGAAAAAAACACTGGGGGGGAAGGGGTTATGTATCCAATTAGTTTGTTAATTAATGATTTAATTAAGGATTAGAAGGCAAGCTCTAGTTGAGATTTTCCATATCTTATAGGAGACCGCAGAGAGTATGATTACGGCACTGATAGCTGTTATTGACTCTAGATTCTCATAACACTGACAGCAATATGTCAAGTGAATAATGTATTCTCCCCTGTTCCATTAAAGTGTTGGATTTTCTTGCAAGCGATTATATATCAAAGTTGGGGGCGAAGCCTAGACAGCTATGAAATATGTATCTCATGGATGGATTTTAAAACATCAAAAATGCTCACTTTTGTGAAATTAAAGCAAGATGGGCAAATTAATTTTTGATACAGAAATATGCCAGCCACAAATGTGTGAAAAAAATTAAATAAAACATTCATGGGTTTTTTATGTATTATTATTATATTATTTGAGCTGCCAATCAGTTAAAAGGAATCATATTAACATAATATTGATCGAATAGTTAATTATTTAAAAGACTCACAATTAATCATATACAGTAAATATCAATGGTTGGTGAAAAGCCTCTAACATGAAAAAAAGTTTAAGACATTGAGGCTATTATGGCACATTTGCATCACTTAAACAGCTCCATAAGACTTTTCTGACGTACAACCCCAAAGCATAGAGTTGGGACATTTTGTAAAATGCAATAAAATCAAGATTCTGTGATTTGTCTCTCTTTCAACTTTATTTAACTGAAAAAGCCCAAAGAAAAGACTTCCAGTGTTTTCAATGAACAACTTAACCCATGAATGTTAAGCATTATTACATATTTGGGTCTTTAGCAACCCGGATAAATATCGAACACATATGAATCTCTATAACAGGGGTCCCCAAACTCTGTCTTGCAGAGTTTAGCTCCAACCCCAATCAAACAGACCTGAACCAGCTAATCAATGCCTTGATAGGACCTAGTAAGACAGTGATTAGCTGGTTCAGGTGTGTTTGATTGGGGTTGGAGCTAAACTCTGCAGGACAGTGGCCCTCCAGGACCAAGTCTGGGGACCACTGCTCTATAATATAAAACTCTCCTGATATTAGAGTAACAATAAAATAATAAAATAAAGCATATTTTGTTACCTTTTGGAGCTTGTAAGGGTTCAGTTTGAGCAGATGTCTTATACCATCTTTACTGTCCTTTTCAGAGCATCTGGCACATATTTGCAATCTCAAATATATTTTCATAAACTATAACTTTCAACATCTAAAAAAAAAATCTATATTTTGATCGATGACAGCTTCTTCACCAGATCCATGAAGTGACACTAATATTTGATTGCGTTCAGTTACAGAAGCATCTTCTTATGCACAACCTTGGACACATCATAAGTGTTGTTTCCAGGAGTCACTGGGTGTTTCGGGTCTTGCAACAGACACCCTCGCCCTGGTGACCCAACCGAGGCTGATCAGACCCCGGCCTGTGTCCAAGTGGCATTCTACTGCCCCCACTGGTCACCCCTCTTCAACCAAAGCCATCTGGATGCTTTTTCTGCTGCCTCAACGTTGTTGCCTATGGCTCTTCTTTGGTTGGCTCCTGTTATGCTTAGCGTTCCATAGGCCTTGCTCAGCGAGTGACTGGCAAATCCCTAGCTGCCCACTTCAACTGGCATACATCTGGTCCTCCATCCATTCCTCCGACAATCCTCCACCAGCTCTTGATATTTCTCCCTCTTTCTTTCTTGAGCCTCCTCCATCTTCTTCTCCCAGGGCACTGTCAGCTCCAACAATATCAGTTGTTTTGTGGCCTCGGAGACCAAGATGATGTCAGGTCTCAATTTAGACTAGGTGATTTGTGCTGGATTTTTCAGCTGCTTCTCTAAGTCGACTGTCATCGCCCAGTCCCGGGCCGTGGAGAGCAAACCTAAAGAGCAGTTTTTCGGTACTTTCCCTGGCTTTTATCCTTCCTTGATGAAGTGAATGGCTTTGGCTGTAGCTTGGGTGTATCGGCAGTCCTTGATCCACTTGCTGATAGCCTCAGCAATGGATTGCGTTCAGTACTTGCTTGGCTGTAAATCGTTGAGCCATTTCAAGTTTTGCTGATGATACTTCCTATTCTTTTGTTTTCTGCCTGGGATTACGATGAATGAAACGCCAATTCATCATTGTGTATCAGACATTGCCCCCTTCTGGAATAAAAGGGAATTGCAAAATTCAATCAATAAAAAAACTATTGTTGGAAAAAAATATATAGCCACACTACTGTCAGGACACAGATGGAGGCAGAGGATGAGGTAAGGTTATTTAAACAGACACAAAGTTGTAGGTATGCAGGAAATTATGAGCACTAGCACTTCAGAATGTCACTTAGCTAAGTAATATGTGTTTGTAGAATGCAGGGAATAGGAGAACACGAGGAACTGGAGACAAGGAAGGTGTTGGAGGAAGACGATGGGTTCTTAGATGAGTAGCAGGTAAGGAGTTTAGGTACGTGCAACGAGACCAGACAATGGGTGCATTCACATTCACAACTCAAAAAATCGTTTACATGCAAACCAGTAAACTGACAATGCAAGTAAACGCGTTTACATGACTTTATTAATAAACCAGGTTATTTCCTTGTACTGACGTCAAAAATAATAATGTCCGTATCTGACTCACGTGTGCCGTGTCAGCTGGAGATTTATGGCTCATATTATCCCTCATGCAGTTACAGATGCAGCGTTTTGACTGAACCTCTTCTACTTCTGCTGCATGAGAAGAGAACACAATTTTCTGGGTCTTAAAAGAGTCTGCATTTGGGATATACAGTATGTCCTTATTTCATGTTAAATGCTAGCCTAGAAATCTAGACGCACACTAGTGGCAGCAAATCTAATCTGCCTGCGAGTGTCGTCTAGCAACTCTCAATACCCTTCTGAGCTGTAAACGCCAAACTCTTGCCGGGCCAATCACATTGTGTATAGAGTCGGTGGGCGGGGCCATAATGACGATGGCCGAGTTGCATTTGCGTGCTTCTTGTAAACACAGAAACTGGCGAACGGCGGCGGTCTTTCGAATCAGCTTTGACCGCGACCCTGGAAGACTTGGAGTTAAGCTTTTTTCTGAGAAAAGAACAAAGAACAGCACTGAAGTCATTCTTAAGAAGGGAAGATGTGTTCGAAGTTTTGCTGACCGAATATGGCGGATGTTTAAACTAATCAACAAGCTCTGTTTCACCTTCATTGCTCTGGTTGGTTGTAGCGCTATCCTATCGCGTGCAGAGGGAGTTTGAAAGACAACCGTTTATCCCACCCCTCGGATTGAGCCCTGTCAATGGTGAATTTCCAGACCAAACATCTTGATGTGGGTCTGCCTTGTCAGGCTAACAAAACGCTAGCTCGGTCCGTCTGGATGCGTTTGAATCTGCTCTAAGTTTGCGTTTTTGTCACCTATGACACATGCGCACTTCAATAAGCCGTCAGAAAGCAGGTTAATGCGTTTACATGCAGCACGAAATCAGGGTGAAAAGCAAAAACTACCTGTGTCGACCGGGTTATGCTTAAGCCGTTTATAACCTTACTCCAATAAAAGAAAACGGGTTACCGTGTTTACATGACCATGCTCATTGTCGGCTTATTGGGCATAATCAGCTTAAGAACGTGCATGTGAGTGAATGTTGTTATAGGTTGGATCTGAAAACCTAGGCTGCTGACTTGTTGCCTCGCTATCAGACAATAACTCTGCAGGCATCGTTTTGTGCATGAAAGCACCTCATGAAACAAATTTCAGACAGACTTTTAAGGCAGCATAACAGTTTAATGATATACAGCTAAATAGAGAGAGCTTTGGTGAGAAATAAAACATATTTAATTACTACATTAGTAATTTCTCACTAGAAATGTCATCAGAAGTGGAAAAAGTTGTTAATAAAACGTACATTTACACATAAACTGACCAGCAGACGCAATTTTTTGGAACGTAAACTTTCTGGAGTTTATCATTTTGAATAACAATTCCAAGTCTTGTGCGAGAACTCCAGTCTGACACACGTGTGATCTCGCGTTATTTACTTGTCCCATCGCACGTGTGTTCAGTTGGGAAGCGTAGTTTGTGCACTAGCGAGAGAGAATTGTCTTTCTCTGTTACAGTCACGCAGTGTGAACCCCTCTGTCGCCGATTCATCGGTCAGTGTGAACATAGCAGTGACTGTTACCCAAGATGGTCATGCAGTGTGAAAAGAGCAGTGACCTGACAATTTTTGAAAATCGTGCAGTCTGAACCAGGCATAAGGCATATCAGACATCAAATGCCTGAGTTACAACAACTTCCTGTTTCATGGCAAATCATCATGCATAGATGGAGCAGAATTCTCTGAGCCTGAAATGTGGCCAATGAATATGTGTGCTGTGGTCAGATGAGTCCACATTACAGCTTGTTTTGGGGGAAAACAGATATTGAGTTCTCAGTCCCAAAGACATAGGAAACATTCAGATTTTGATCAGCAACAGGTACAAAAGCAAACATCTGTCATGGTATAGGGGTGCATCAGTGCAGACGGTATGGAAGACATTTGTGTGAAGGTACCACAACCAACCTAGTAAGCAAACATGAACAGAACAGATGCATCCATATGAACTTATCCATATGAATTAAGGAGTCTAGTACAATTTTCTGAAAAGACACAGCCGCTTTATATGATGAACAGATTTAATTATCAGTTTCTTATTGTAATATTTCTTACTCCATCATGCTGCTTTTTCCATATTCTTCCCCGATATTTTATATGCTCACCACATCTGTTCTCTCCATCTCTGAAGGTATTCCTGGTGGCTCACCATACCACTGCTTTCTTCCAAACCAAAGAGTAGTTCCACTAGTAGTCTGGGATGTTGGCCAGGAAAAAATATAGAAAGGTGAGAATCATGTGAACTCACATTCTGTGCTATTATATGCAAAGATAAGTTGATTTAGGTATTCCTCTTCTGCTTGTCTGTCAGTGTTTTGAGCATTTGAAGGTACTGTTAAATAGTTCTTTCTGACCATTCCTTTGTGAGTGATATGCATCGTTCTGGAACTGAGGACACCATTCTTTGTCAGCTGAGCCAAAAGCTAATTTTCAAATTTACCCCCTTGGTCGCAGTGTGTTCATTTTGGAAATCCAAATCACAGAATGCAGGGCATAGTCATTAAACAGGCCATCAGCTACCATTTTAACAAAATATGATGTTGTAGGGATGCCTGGACAAACTCTGTAAAGTGATCAACTACCAGTAATATATATTCATATCCCCCTTACGTTTATTTAAATGCAAGAATTCTTCAGAGACAAGCTCAAAGTTTCGATGATATTCGTGAGAGGGGCCCATGTCTCTTTACAAAGCTTCTTTTGCTTCATAGGACAGCTGTTTGCAACATAATGCTTCATCTGGGGCTTTGTTTGGTGGCCACGAGGCCTCACATTTGCTTGTTTACATTTTATTGCAGGTCCAATGTCTGTCGCATCTCAGCCACAAGAATAGGTCTGTTGGCACCCCAAACTGATGGACACGGAGAAGCAGATGATGAGGAATCTTCCTGTACATTGCCCTATCATCTCTTCGATGTCTAGAGGTAATCTTGATGAACTACCAGCATCTGCAGTCTTTCGGCCAGGGCAGTACTTTATAGAAAAATGTAAGTTGTCTAGCTCAGCTACCCACCTACTACCGGTTGCATTGTGTTTGGTGCTGGAAAGTTCATAATGGAATTATTATAGCTGAAGACTGTGAATGTAGGTGCATAAGTTGTCTCTAAATTTCTCAGTCATCATTGGCAACTTGCGACCAAGGGCGAGAAATGCTAATTTACCAGAATGGAATATAATACTGCCCCCATACTTTGGTTTGAAGCATCAGTATGTAGAATAAAAGGCAGGAAAAAAATCTGGTAATACAAAGAGCAGACAGTTTGACCTGATAGTTGATCAATTTCTCCAAAGATTTCTTGGTGGTCACCCTACCAAATTACCTTTTATTGATTTTATTGATTGGTAGGCCTAAGAAGGCACGCCTCTATTATTCAGTCTGTATTTTCATATCTCTCTTCACATTTTTCCTCTCCTGGGGTGCCCTTGAGTAAGTCATATAGTGGTCCAGAAATCTTTGAGAAAACCTTAATATATGCAAATGGTGCTTGGTCTCTTTTTTTTCTTCTAAGCTTGCACAACCTCCCTTTTAACTGGGTCCAGTTTGTAGCCTTCAGCAGAAACAAGTTTTCAGAGATAGTGAATTTCCTTTTGGAACATTCCACATTTGCTTGGTTTCAATTTACCTCTGTACCAACTAAGCTGCTGCAGTACCTGCCGCACATGGTGGACTTGGTCTTCAAAAACTTGCTGTAGATTAAGATGTAATCAAGATACAGCACATATATCTGGCCTCTCAAACTCTCCAAACATTCCTCCATAGACCTTTGAAAGGCATCAGGCAAAAAGGAATTCGTATCCACTAATATAACCGCCACGGATTTACAAATGTGGTCAGAGGCCTACTTTTCTTCACCACAAAGCCTTGATGATATGCTTTGCCCTGATCTAATAGTGAAAACCACAAATTCCCGCCCAGGTTGTCGAGGATATATTGTACTGTGGGAATTGGCTGACGATCAGGATAGGTCTTCTTATTCAGCTCCCTGTAATCCACATAAAGGCGTAGGCTTTCATGCCTTTTCCTAAAGCAGACAACAGGTGTTGCATAAGATGATGTTGATTTTGATACCCTGAGCAATTAGGTCATGAAGATAATCTTTTACTTCCCTATATAGCAGCTTTGGTACAGAGATGTATGAGCGAACAGGAATAGTGTCTTTTAGAGATATTTTCAATGTTAATGTTTTTTTTGTTTTTTGTTTTTTTATGCACCCAATGCCATCATCTGATTTGGAGAATGATTTACATTTTGCACTTAACATTTTGCATACATTTTTTTCCAGTCTGACTCAGATGACTCAAATCCCAAGCATCACTGGCAAACTCAATGCTGCTTGTTTGGATGGATGGACTTCACTAATGCACGTATGCAGAGCCGGATGAAATAAATGGACTACACTAGGCAGGCTGCATTTTTTGGGCCCCCCTCCATCGATGTTATTTATTAATTGAAATCTGAAACTTACCAAAGTTACTAATAAAAGTTAATTCACATTTCGCATAGCATAGTCTTTGGTTACAAATTGGTTATGTTGTATGTTAAACAGTCTATCAGACTACTTTTTGATATTCATTATACGTCATAACACGGCTCTATTAAATGCTATTAAATTATCCTTATCCATTGGGAGTGTCATTGTTAAGGCCTTTGTTATACCATTGTTATACCAGTAAATAACCAATAGGTGTCAGTAAACTATGTAAACAGAGCAAATAAGTTCATCTTATTTGCTGTTAACATTTATTCAACACATTTAATTAATATTTTTCTGCAAAATGCAATAGCTTACAACATTTATAAATGTTGTAATTAAGATTTTCTGCAAAATACAACAGCTTACAACATTTATAGATGTTGTAATTAAGAACAAGAAGGCAAACATGACTGTGGTGTGGCAAGCACCGGGGCGAGGGACCGCGAGAGCGGGCCGGTGACGAGTGGTAATGAGTACCAGCTCCGTGACACACCGGTCTCGTCTCGCGGCCAAGGGACGGGTGCATAAATGGAGGAGCGAAGGCAGCGGAAGACGAGAGAGGACCAGGCCTGGACTTTACGTTATGTTTTGTTATGTGTTTCTGGGCAGTCGTCCGTGAGGGGCTGCCGCGGTTTACTTTCGTTTTGTTTATTTAATAAAAGTAGTTGAATGTTCGCCGGTTCCCGCCTCCTTCCTTCCCATCTACGAACTTTATTACAATGACCCCTTTACATTCATCAAGAGCATTTAGAAAGTGTCTTACAATAATCGAATAAGGATGGAGGATTTAAACTATAGAAAACTAAAGGTAGTCAGACTATTAAAGACTTGTATGTGGATGGAATACTTCTTGCATTTCAAGAATTGTGATAAACACCAGATTCCCTTAAAAAAAAAAAAATATTCACAGCTTAAAAATTTTATGTCTTCCAGGTCTACAGATATTATGTACATTCCCAAACTGTCATTAATTGAGGAAATCAATGAAAAAAAGAGGTGAAAAGGGCCAATTGTCAAAATATTATAATTTAATAATGTCTAACTCTAAAGAGTCTGCTATAGACAAATTAAACGCATGGAGGAAAGACATTCAAGAAAAAATAGAGGAATTTGAATGGACTGAAGTATGTTTAAAGGCGCAAAAACAATTCATAAACACACAGCTTAAATTATTACAGTATAAATGACTGACAAGGGTTTATATAACACCTGAAAAACTCAAAAATCATATCTCTAGCAATATTCCTGATATATGTACAAAATGACAAAATTATAAAGGAACTCTAATTCACTGCATATGGGAATGTTCTGATATACAGAAGTTCTGTAAGGATGTCATAAACTGTTTGTCAGAACGGGTTAATCTTAAAATACCACATTGTGCCAAACTTTATGTACTGGGAATATTTTTTCGCCGCATCTCTGGGCCTGGTTCGGCCTCTGGCCCTGCTGACTCGAGCAGGTTCACAGCTGTCGGACGGCTGCCCGACCAAAACTTCTGTATAGCCCCACGATGTCTCTTCTTTTGTTCCTCTTCATTTTTTTTTTCTTTTTACGTTTTGCCGCACCCGAAAGCATCTTGAATGTTAGCCTACTCAAAACACACCTGCCTGCTAGCATTGTCCCGCTCTCTCTGACCGCCGCTGATGTCTCCTCGGACTTATCTGGCTGCCGTTAATGTGACGTAATGTAACAGTCTATGGTTAACATATCGTCATTGTCACTATTTTTAGTTAATTAATAATTTTAAATAAATAAATTGTAGATAGGACATTTGTACATTTTATTGTACAATAGTATAGTGGGCCCCATCCCGCCAATCTAGGCACGTGCCTAGTTTACCTTTGCGTTAATCCGGCTCTGCATGTATGGTGTCACGGTTCACCAGTGAGAGTTGACAGTCTGACCACTTGACTGTCATTCCATCAAAGACTACATTATCCATAATCCTTTCCCCGGACTCATCAGCATTATTTACACCTGTGTCTCATTTACCTCATTACCTCAGCCTATATAAACCATGCAGTCATTCACTGTGAAGTCTTGATAAAGGGGTGATGAATTGAGAAATCAACTTTCCCTTGTGCTTTTGATACAAGTCCATGGTAATATAAGAATATCCTGTACGTTTCTGAGCTGAAAATGTCCTTGTTAGTCAAAGAAAGCTTTTATAGACACCAGTAGTGATGGCCAAATGAAGCGTTTCGAAGCATTACTGCTTCTGATACAATTGTGTCAAAAATGGTTCATTACTCGAAGCTTCATTCAGACAGAAATTGCAGCACCATCTCCTGGTGAAGTAAATGTAATGCAACAAAGCTGACAACCATAAAATGCAAGTACGCTTATGTTAACGCCCCGTTTATTACGTGTTTACAGAGGTGATCAAAGCTGAAACAATACAGCACATAAGAAATACAGCCGGCAGGTTTCAAACCTGTCAACACTGATTGGGCTGTCAAAGCAGTCAGGTGGTTCACTACACGAGTAAAGCAGTGTGTTTGCTTCAGAAGGCATTTTCATGTGACTAGTGACGTAATGATACAAGCTCCGAAGCGAGTTAATTAGTTAATTGCAAGGACCGTTCGAGTTTGAAGCAAGCTTCGGAGCATCGGTGTCATACGTAAAATCACTAGACACCAGGCCCAGAAACACCGCCTCTACAGAATTATAAGCACGTGTAGTTCAGTAGCCCGGCCCACCGACTTATGAAGCCGTTCGGATTGCGCTAGCCAACACCAGTAAAGATGCCGAAGTATATAGCAAGATATGTCGCTATTCCTGGTTGTGGAAGAACATAGTTGCTGCATAAGCTTTCTTCAGATCATAATATTAGAAATGTGTGGTTGAACTTTATTTTTAATGAATTTCCATCTCACATGGGGAAGAACGTGTGTGTTCGCTTCATATCACAGCAGAAGCATTTGTAAACAAGTCTCAGGTGGCGCTGGATTTGTAGACATATTGAGATTAAAACACAACGCTTTTCTTTTATATTGGATCCGACAGGAGGAATGGTGCAACACACTGGAGTAAAACATGATTTTATATATAATAGAATTGCATTGTTATAGATCGTTTTGCTTATGTGTATGTGACTAACAGAACATATCTTAGCTTTACCACGCTGGACTCAGACATGTATGGGCCAGGCCTCGCAACACTCAACGTCCTGATTCAAAGACCGATAAATCTCGTAATTTTCCTATCTTGTTCTGCTATTCTCTCTCTCTTGACGTGACATTTGAAGGGCGTGCGCGCACGTGTATGTGTGTGCGTGCGGTTCACGCTTATATCGAACGATCGTGCGGGCTATGTAATACAAAAATAATAGTCCAATAAATCGCGAGTGGATGAGAAATAAATCATTGTGTTTGTTTGATAAAGACGTATATGAGCCCTGTGGTCGAGAGAATCACTTTTAAGACAACCTATCCCTCATGTGAACTGAACTGAACAGAGGAGCTGAAGCTCATTAAATATGCAAATCTTATCCAAGATAAGAGCCATGGGCGTTTACTTCCAAGTCTCCAGTGTGGCACGCCCATTAAAACTGTTTTGGAGAGAGCCTCAAAACCAGTGTAGAAAATAGCCTATTACTTATTAGTTATGTTTTTTTTAATGTAAAAACCATATGAATGTCATTAGTTGACCTTTAGACAACAGTATAATTTTTTTTTTTTTTTAAACTAGTTCATGACACCTTTAAGTGTATTACTTCATTTCTGAGCATTCTCCCTGGTTTCTAGTTTCTTGTCTCTTGGTCTTGAATTACTTGCCTGTTCTGGGGACTACCCGGATGGCATGGATAAATGGCATGGATAGAGGAACAGCTTGTACTCCATGTACTGTTGCAATGATGGTTTTGCCACACAAAACAATGTCATGAACTGCTGGGTTCCAAATTTCAAGTACAATGTACGGTGGGGCATTCCTCCTTACCTGCACAAATTTCCTCCTTCACTGGGCTCATTTTTACTCGGCACTCAACCTGCAGATAGGTACACTTGGGAATTTAACAGCCCTTCTCTTGGAGTCCTTACCATATATTCATGTGACTTTTCTGCCCTTACAAGTTCTATAAAAGCTTGAATGTAACTTGTCTCTAATCTGGGGAAAGCCATCTTTACTATTCTATTTAACGGTTCCCTGCATGTTGGATCAGCACTTTCATCTGTGCTATTAGTCATTATGAGCTCAATAGCATTGTAACCAATGATAGGATGGTTGGATGGAATAGGAGTTTACCCTTTGTTACCAAAATGGATGACAGAATCTCTGCTGTCCCTTTTTTCTCCTGACAGCTGAAACATAAGTTATATCCAGTTATACATTACATTTTGCATGGCACCTAACTTTTGCTGCAGCAACATTCAGTATGAGTAAAATACTAATAGTACTGTTAAAATCCGCTACTCTTTTACTTAAGAGGTATTGAAATTGATGACTTGTAACTTGGAGTCATTTTCACTGCAGGGTATATGTACTCATGGGTTTCAGTTCTTTACACATCCGGTAGGTGATATAAAATGTTTAAACACAAAAGAACATTAAACTTTTAGCACCACTCACATTTCATCACGATTCATAATTTTTTTTTTTCAGAATCACATCTGGTTTGGATCAAATTAAAGGGGGGGTGAAATGCTGTTTCATGCATACTGATCTTTTTACACTGTTAAAGACTTGGAATCCCATACTAAACATGGACAAAGTTTCAAAAGTTAAGGTGGACGTTTGATGGGAGTATTTCTTTGTCAAAAATACTACTTCCGGTTAGTCATAAGTTTCGGCAAGTTTTTTGCGATCATGCGTCCCCTTTGACGTTAATGGGGGCGGAATTTCCTTGTATGGGCCTTACGGACAATTCTACCGGAAGAGCGTGAGAGAGAGAGAGGGAGAGAGCGAAAGTAACAGGCTACGCCCATCAAAGCGCTGGCTCGTAGGCTGCTGCACAGGTGATGTGCACATAACAATGTCACCAAAAAAGTGCGTTTTTGGTTGCCAGACCAAGACAGTCCTGCACAGATTCCCCAAAACCCTGCGTTAAGGCAACAGTGGATGTAATTTGCTTTTCCGGATCAGCAACTGAGTTGCGCGAATGTTTATATCTGTTCGCTGCATTTCGGTGCCGACTGTTTCATAAACAAGGCCCAGCTCGACGCCGGATTTTCCCGATCGCCTAATGCTGAAGGATGGAGCAGTCCCAACGATAAAGGTCCCAACGTTAGAACCGCAGGCGGTGAGTAAGACTGCTTCAAATGTCTGTGTTTTTGCCTATGCCCATCAAGTAGCCCAAACATGATCACGTATAGTTAATTGATCAATGGAGCATGCGATGTGTAGTGCGTGTACATTTGTTTAGCTGGCCACTATATTTGTAACTTTATGTTTGTGTATTGTAAAAGCACTCCAAACAACAATACACAAAGAGTGGGGAAATATGTTGAACTAAATAAGCACGCTTCTTCATTCAAATGCGCTACTATTCCGTGTCTTTCTATGTAAACACTAACTTAGCCTGCCGTGCAAAACCAGTCTGCTTACTAACGTCTACACAAACCACGCGTAAACACACACACACACACACACACACACACACGTGCACAACTGCACTTCCCACATGTACACCTTCAAAGACAAAAATACGACGATATAATTCAAGTATAAATATGTAAATAACACAAGTCGCTAAGCATATTATATAGTTAGTGTATAACTTGTACCACATAGAGACGTCCTGCTCTAGTCGTTTTTGCTGCTGCTCCTGTTCAACTGCAGCCTCTGGGTCTGATTCCGGATCATAGATGTATGGCTGTATCTGATTAAAAGCCATATTTTGTATTTTGAATAAAGTTTTTTTCCCGCTGTTAGGGATGACACAGCTTTACGACGCACTCGACTCAACACAATAGCAGCAGCGCGCACACGTCATTATTTAGCTCCGCTCACACGATACGCCCCCACCCGCTCGGCTTTTTTCGGAAAGACTCGGAACAGCGCATCTTTCTTATATAATTATTTAAAAAATAAAGACTTTTCGGAGATATGCAGGATGCAATGCTACTCTATAGGTACTCAAGATTGACATGACACTGACTGAAACTGAGTGTTTCACCCCCCCTTTAAATTTTGCATGGCACCTATCTTTTGCTGCAGCAACATTCAGTATGAGTAAAATACTAATATTACTGTTAAAATCCGCTACTCTTTTACTTAAGAGGTATTGAAATTGATGACTTGTAACTTGGAGTCATTTTCACTGCAGGGTATATGTACTCATGGGTTTCAGTTCTTTACACATCCGGTAGGTGATATAAAATGTTTAAACACAAAAGAACATTAAACTTTTAGCACCACTCACATTTCATCACGATTCATAATTTTTTTTTTTCAGAATCACATCTGTTTTGGATCAAATTAAACATTTCACCATATATATTTTCAGCGCCCTACACCATGAATACACAATTTTAACCCACATGTGTATACATGGTTTTAATGCTATTTCTTATCCAAATAAGAAGCTTATTCAAAGAAAAAAATATTATTGAACAAAAATATATAACAGATTTTACTGAAAATAAAAAAGTTACATTTCAGGTATTCAGTCACTCCCAAATGAACAATACCAACACAATACTTGGGACTACAATCCCCAGGTTGCTGTATTTAAGATGGTGAATACAGCAACCTGGGAATTTTAACTCTTTTTGAATGCTAACTGTTTCCCTGACGAATGACCTCACACTGCTTTGATTGACAATGTGGGAAAGCTCTGATGAATCATGTGTGAAATCGGGCCGATGGTGGTACAGTGTCGGTACAGTGGTGTCTCAGGACCAGGAGGTTTTCCCTGAGGGGCTACCCATTTCACATAATTCACATAAAAAAATGTCGTTGCAAGATACTAAGGGTGGATGCTTCCCTCACGGGATGGGGAGTGATTTTAGAAGGTCGCTCAACTCGAGGTCGCTCAAGCTCTCAAGAACTTCCTCACAGATCACAGGGGCCACCAAGTGCTTGTCCGTTCAGATGACACATCAGTGCATAAATGCAAACTTGCACACCAAATACTAAGCTATGGGCCTGGCCTCTGAGGGGAGCTCATAGATTCCAGTCTCTCCACTGAGGTTGTTGAGACCATTCTTCACTCCAGAGCTCCTTCCACTAGGAAACTGTATGCCTTAAATTGGAGAGTGTTCACTTCTTGGTCCAGTGGTACTAGGTCCACTCTACTAGGAGCTGCCTCTAATGGAGAAGTGTGGAGATAAAGAATTTTGTGATGTGACAGGCTGGTCCTTATCACACAAATCATTGAGGTTTTACAACTAGGCTTAGGTGCACTCATCTTGCTTTCTTCAGCGGTTTCACAATAGACAGACCCTTCTTATTATGGGGGCAAGAGCGTATAAACACTCCCTCAGTGTCAATCGACACAGTGCAAGTTCCTTGAAAGGGAATGCCTCGGTTACAAGTTGCCTTGGTCAACCTGCCATACTTCCTACGTGCCTGTCAGCAAATTACTTCAGCTTATTAGAAGCTAGCATTGCACTGTTTGGCATGCATCTGACGTACCGTCAGACCATTAGACTGATTTAACACGTGCTTCACAACGCAGCGGCGAGAGTTCCCACAGCGTCAATCGAAGCAGCGTCTCACTCCCTCTTCAGGAAACCAAGGCAGAGATGTTTTGTACATATTGTATATTAGCATAAAATACATATAAATCAGTAAGGTCAAAAACAACATTAGGGATAAAAATAATAAATAAACTGATTTTCTTGTTTTGATCTGAACTTGTTTTGCACAGAAGAAAGAAAGTTGTGTGTGGAATGACATGAAGGTGAGAACACCTTCCTCTTGTAGTTTCTTCTTTAAGGTGCCATAAAGTCAGCATAAAAAGGGATGTTATATAGGTGCATATATATATATATATATATATATATATATATATATATATATATATATATATATATATATATATATATATATATATATATATATATATATATCAAAGCCGCATCCCCTCAGGACTTGCAGTCACTTTTGAGTGCTCTTGTGGTCTGAAAGCTCGCCATAATATGTTGGATTCCACGCATTAGAGTGAGGAATGTTATGCCATGTATCTGTTGACCTTCTTGATTTACATTATGGTCCAATGAGACCGAGCGCCTAGGGGTGGCGGCATTGTAGACAGAGCACTAATGATCTATTTGTTTTTGTCTGGAGATGTGGACACACTCCTCACCCGTCTGCAAAGAGCTTCCTTTGATGAACTGTTTCCCTGTGAGATGCCCATAATGAGCACCGGGGTGACTCCATGAAGCAGGTGATTTAATTCTCTATTAATGAACGTTTTCCAAGGGATGAGAACAAAATAAATTACAATGCATAGGCAGCAGTGTGTCTCTTTTGTGTGTATGATGAAATGTGTAATGGAGGAGGTTGCTGCCTCATGACTTTCTCCCATTCTGCAAAGCATGTGGAAATGAGGACATGGGGGAGGGGAAGTATTACAAAGTAGCAAAAAGTTTTACTCACTTTGTTTCTAACTTTTACCCTGCTTGTTATAAGTAACAAGATTTAGAATAAATAATTCAGTACACAAAGGATCTGATTTTTATCATCAACAGACCAGCAGTTTAATAATAGAATAACAGCTAACACTTTAGGCAAGGCAAGTTATCGATTAGGTAATAGTGAACTACATAATTCAGGTGAGCACTATTACTTACTAATTCATTAATCAGAATTTCTTGTTAGTTTACAACAGTTACTAGAATGTTAATATTGTGTTTTTAGATATTAGAACTAAATTTACGTTATTTCAGTGTTATTAGAACACTGTTCCATCATTGAAAAAGTACACAGGAACAAATGAGTTACATAATATAAAAATTCTAGTAATTGCTGTGAAATAACAAGAAACTCTGATTAATGAATAGTAATAGTGAAGTAATGGTGCTCACTTGAACTATGTAGATCACTATTAGGTAATCTTTTTTTACCTGGTTTCTCCCAAGTTTTTTTTCTACATTGTGTCACCTGATGGAGCTTTAGTTCCTTGCCACCATCGCATCTTTTGCCTTTGGCTTTTGGCTTGCTCAGTTGGGGACACTAAATATTCAATTATATTACTGATCAGCTCGAATTGACACTATATGATAATTGAACTGAGCTAAACGACATCACTGATTTCTCCAGAGCGGCTGTACAGACGAATCAAATTCTGTCGCATTACTTTCCTGTTAACACTGTGAAGCTGCTTTGAAACAAATTGGCATTGTAAAAATCGTTATATAAATAAAGGTGACTTGGCATGATTATTTTTTTCATACCTACTAAAGAACTAATGTATACAGGTTCATAATTAATGTGAATAATACATAATGCATAATTAATTTTTAAAGTGAAAATCATGATAACCCACCAGTAATGACTGTTGCTACAACATTCTAAATGAATTACTAATTAATATAAATTATTATAAAATGAAAAGCATAACCCTTTAGTGATGACTTAAGTCATTGTAAGAATAAAAAAATATATAGATTTTAGTTTTTGATAGTAATGGCAACACGATCATTATGAATGGGTTACTATGGTTTTTACTTTAAAGTTGATTATACAATATGCATTATTCTTGTTACATTTTAACATTGGCAGACATTGGCAGACATTCCCTTGGGCATCAAGTGCTGTGATCGCGAGTAAAACGTTTTTGAGTATAAATATGCAGCTATAGTGCATGTAGGTGATTTTGAGTTGATATTTCAAGTCCATATACAATGGTTACACACTTAAAACTAATCGTAGTGTTTATATCTTTGTAAGACTGGTCAATCTATAGAGCAATGGCAAGGGAAACTAACTTTATTGCACTCCGAGAGCCCCCTCGTGGATGGGAGCATTTCCGTTGTGTTGTGGCGATTCTGTTGTGCTGTGGTGATTTCGTTGTGTTGTGGCTCGTTTCCGTTGTGTTGTGGCTTGTTTCCGTTGTGTTGTGGCTCGTTTTCCATTGTGTTGTGGCGATTCTGTTGTGCTGTGGTGATTTCGTTGTGTTGTGGCTCGTTTCCGTTGTGTTGTAGCAAATTCGTTGTTTTGTAGTATAATTTAGTACGGCTGCACTACTGGGTCACCGTATAATATGATTCTTTAGTGTCTAAATGAAAACTTTGTAAAATACTTTAATTAAAAATTCTCCTTAGTATTGTTAGAAAACACTCATTTTACCTGCACTATAAAAAAAATAAAAAATGGCTCCAATTGAAAATTTTCTAGTGACTGATCACATCTAAATTTTTCAGTTGGCCGAATTGAAATTCTGTAAATTGATGAAATTTAATTCACAGAAATTCAGTTCGGCCAACTGAAAAATTTTGATGTGATCAGTCATTTGAAAATGTTCTATTGGAGACCTAATTTTTTTACAGTGTGGTCAAAAACAGCTCTGTTTTCAGCAAGCCATATCAGTGCCTGTGTCTTTAATGCTAATGAGCTTTGCTCAAACCGCCCATCTGTTCTGTGAGGGTTTCACACAACACATGTGGAGTGTTGCCCTTGACAACAATTGAGAGGAAAGAATGGCGAGAGGAGTCTCTGAGGACACATCTGTGCAACTGTATCAAAACTTGATCAGACCCGGAACAAGAGGACACCCCAAACGAATTCGACAATTAAGGCTCGAACAGGACATTTCTGAATGGTTGGTTAACGTAATGTCACTTTGATCTATCTTTGTATGTTCTTGCAGGGTAACGTTATCGGAGTGAGATAGAATGCTATGTGTTTACTGATGTATACGTTAGTTCATTGATAGATTGATGTTACAGCTAATGCAAATAAAAACGTTTTTTTCTGTAAATGTCGGCTTGTCAGTGATGCTTAACGTTATCTATGCAGTGTAATAACTGTTACAACACAGGTTTTTTTTGTGACAGTAACAGACACATTATAAACCATCTACAAAAGTAAGCTTAGTGTAGTGTGACCACGTTCACTTTATCGCCAGCGTACACAATTTTTAATTAACTCAATAACCATAATGCATTGTTCATTATAAACGTGGGATTATGAATAATATTGAGAACGTCATTCATAGAAAGCATGCCAGAATGTAACTTACCCTGTAAACTTTAGCCACATTCATCGTGAAGTGTGCAAGCGTTTTAAATGCTACACTCACTTCTTCTGGAGGTGCAGCAGGAACTCAAATAGTTGGTACCGTTCAGGCACAGCTTCTTAGCCAAACCTGCTTTATACTGACCCTCGTTTATAAAGCAGTCTGGTGAGAAATGATTTGCGGTTCACGCAAACGTAAAAGCATTGACGTTGTTCGAGGGGAACATTCCCTTTGAAAACAAAACTCAGCCACTGCGTCTTCAGCGGTTCGGATTTAGGAACATCAAAATGACTGCTGTGTTCATTATTACACCCAAGAACAGAACACCACAATCGCTTAGACACCTTTCTGCTTCAGCGTATCAACAATGGCGGACTATGATGAAAGCTCGCTCAGGGCGGGTCCCGCTGCTGTCAATCAACTGTCGTGGGAGGGGTGTCCGAACGTGTGACGTCACACAGTGGAACGGCTTGATGTGAGACAAGGGAAAACATATTTCAAAGGAGATTTAAAAAAAAAAAAAAAACACTGGATAGATTTTTATCATTATAGGATTTTTGTGTACAGGAACTGTTTACACACATTTCCATACAATAAACTTGTAAAAGTGCATGTACAATTATATGACCCCTTTAATTAATGATGGAGCAGCATTCTAAAGTGTCACCGAATAACGTATTAAAGGAACTGTATGGAAGGAATGTATTTTAATTAATCATAAAATGGCCCTATGTCACTAGACATTAAGAAATCATGTTAATTTCAAATACTTATATCACTGACAACAGTAGTCCAGCCAGGATATTGTCATTTAATGCGGATGTTGATGTTGACATGTATTGGCCTGACGCTCCACCCTCCACCTATTGACTAATCACAAAGTCAGTAGTGTTTGGGCATCCGGGTTGCCAGCTCTGCTCTAGTTACCACAGCTGCAGCTACAAACATTCCTGCTGGATCCTGCAGCCGATCTGGCAACCTCAAGTCAGGGGGGAGGGGGAGGGGGGATAATGATTGCACAATGTTACATAAACTTCCTCTAATGATAATTTTTGCCCCTCAATATGTGCTGCAATAACATGTAAAGGATCTGAAAAATAGGGTTTTCAAATACAATATAAATACTTCAATATTAATTTGAATTGTAATTAGTTTGTGGGGAGTAACTAACTAAATGTGGCAACACTACTTAAACAGCTATAGTAGTGTGACAGCAGCTTAAAACGTTTTTCCCAGAAACAAGCTAGCAACAAATGGTATTTTGTTTATTAATCAGTGTTTTCAACTCTGGTCTTTAAAGCTGCAGTCCATAACTTTTTTTGGTCAAAAATGATCCAAAATTAAGCCAGTATTCAAAAATATCACCTTACCTTAGCCCCATTCCCAACGGTAAGCTTATAATAATGTTATAATTTGAAGGGTATGGTGGACTCCTTGGGAAATTTAAGCATGTCTTTGCATCATTATGTCACATCTGTGACATACTACATAGTCCGGCTAGTAGGCTATGGCACGTGAGGAGCGGATTGCATGTTCTGCAGCGGATCATTTATAGCCTCTTCTCACAGCAGCTGGAGTAATTAAACATATCATTTTGATGGCAGAGTGTAATCCATAACGGCCCAAATTACATCATCAGTGACAACTGGAGATTCACCCATGGTCAAAAGCAAAAGAATAGACTGTACGGAATATAAAGGTAACACTAATACACAGTCACGCAATTCTAATACTGGTAACATTAACAATTTGAGCTACTCCAAGGTTAGGCCTATATTCCAAGACGTAGAATCTGTGATTCTGAAGTACAGTATCTACAACGGTGCGGTGACTGACAGCAAGCCACACAAAACTTAAGATACAACTGAGGTGCCACTGACGCACAACTTACTGTATTTTCCGGACTATAAGTCACACTTTTTTTCATAGTTTGGCTGGTCCTGCGACTTAAAGTCAGGTGCGACTTATATATCAAATTAAATTCATACTGACTGACAAGAATAAACATATAGCCGCGAGAATGCCCTCTATGCTGCTCCTGTAGTAATATTAACTTAAAGACAACAACTTAGAAAGACTGAACACAAACAAAATGCCCCCATAAAGAAAATCTTATTCTGCAAAATACAAACATCTCGCGTGGCTGAGCCTCTCCCGGCAGACAGTTCAATCGTCTGTGGACTCGTTCTTCAGCTCTGGCCATCTTGCCTACAGTCCGCAAGTAGCTTTCTTTTTCTTCTTCATTACAGTTAAAGTAGCGTCTGCTTTTCGCCAGTCCCTTACAAGTTTCTCACTCACTTCAAACTTTCTTTTTTTCTGCTCGGTTATGCAGTGAAGCGGGCACGAGCGAGTGCACACGAGCGCGGCTCCCGCTCTGCCCTAATGTGACTTATAGTCCAGTGCGACTTATATATGTTTTTTTCCTCTTCATGACGCATTTTTTGACTGATGCGACTTATACTCCGGAGCGACTTATAGTCCAGAAAATATAGAAATAGAAATAAACTAATGTCTTAAATTATATGTTGTAACTCCCAACCGTTCACTGAACTGAGACATGTTTGCTGAAAGAACTGATGAACTCACAAGCAGCTGATACTGAGCATGCGCGAGTAACTGAACGGGCAGCGGTTCTCGGATCAGCAGGACAGAATCGAAAACCGTCTCTCTCGGACACGTTCGATACTGAGAACCGATGAGCAGAGCCTCTTCATACACACAACGCTCTTCCCAACTGGACTATTTGCCTTTTTTTTCTGGCTACAATGGAGTTCCCACGAAACTTCAGCGCGAAACTACAGCTAAGTTAGCCATCTAAAACAGGTGAATTTAAACAATGGCTAAACGCATCTTGTTGTCATGTA
Source organism: Pseudorasbora parva (assembly GCF_024679245.1). Taxonomy (NCBI): domain Eukaryota; kingdom Metazoa; phylum Chordata; class Actinopteri; order Cypriniformes; family Gobionidae; genus Pseudorasbora; species Pseudorasbora parva. The sequence goes on along the minus strand of NC_090180.1, from coordinate 18,458,467 downwards.
AGGCCCTGTTCATGTTGGACAGACATTTTAATTGCATTTTGTGTCTGTTAAGAGGCACAAAGACACCCTTTACGTTTATGCCCCCATAGCTGCCGTTTTAGCTGAGTGGGGGCTCTGGGCATTAACTGTAACAGCTCCGTGTTGCAAGCACCAATCCAGGTATTATTATTATTATTATTATTATTATTATTATTATTATTATTATTATTATTATTATTATTATTATTATTATTATTTTCTATAGACTGTTCTCAGATATAATGATCAAGATAAACGTAAAACTTTGCCGGAGTTGTCCTTTAATACGTTTTTAATATAATTTTATTTTTACATTCACAAATTGGCCCCATTCACTTCTGTACATACAATGGTAACCCTGTAACCTATGTTTTTTTTTTTTTTGGTTAAAAATATGCAAAAGTATGCAACATTATACAATAATTCTGTTAATTAAGCTTAAATTGTACCCAGAATATTAATTGAATGTAATGATTAGAATTTTTACATTTTATAAAGAAAATATAGTTGATGTTTTTAGTATTCTGAGCTTGTGTGTATATCTTGCTATAGCTATAAGTCACTATTCCATAATCTGACTACAGGTATTTCTATGATCAGATCATTCATTCAGTATTTCCTCCTAAGTAGCTTAAATATAGTTAGCTGCTTTTCATTATAGCAAACTAAGTTGCAAAGAGTATCTTCACTTTAAAGTAGCAGTAGCTGGTTGCTTAGCAAGCTACACTTCTAAAGCAGCTTCTCCGACATTGGTTCATAGCGAGCAAATGAGGCTGAATCATTATGAGCGAGGCCTTAATGCAATGAAAGTGAAAATGATAATGGTAATGCTCTGGTATCTGCCTCTTGCGCTAATGCTGACAGCTTCTCTACTGTGTCTATTGATTAGCTGATGTGGTTTCTCGGGGAACAGGGACTGAGATGTGATATTGTAATGAATCACGACAGTCAGATTATTTTGTTGTGACCTGGTTTTCCTGCATGTTAATTTCGTTGCTCAGCATAGGCAGCAGAGGCAAGGGAATTTCAAAGATAACAGTCTCATTATGCTGATATGATGCATTTAAAGAGCTATGCTAACAAAGCTATGCATCTGAGCCTGTCATGCACACCACACTGGGGTGTATTGATCCATCCCTTTCTGTTTAATAGGTATGATTATATAGTAGGCTATATATGTGTTTGTGTGACAAGATAATAGATTTGCAAGTTAATATTTAAGGGATATTGCAAGTCCAATGTTTCAATCGACTTCATAATGTTGATTAAAAAAATGCTTCTGCCCTCATTTTTTATACAAAAAAGGGCAAAAAAATCGATATTGTACAATGGAAGTGTATGGGGAATTTTTTTGCAGGATTTAAATGGGAGGCTTATAATTGTATAAAAGCATTTTTTTGAGCTGTTAAGTTTTTCCACAGCAATTCTAGAGGCATCCCTGTCATGGCAACTAAGAGGTAGTTCCTGAGCAATTTTATTTAACATTTAAATATATATTTTTACATTCATGAACTGGCCCCATTCACTTCTATTGGTATTGATACAATGGTAACCCTGTAACCCAGTTTTGTTTTTTGTTTTTTGTTGTTTTTTTAAAGATTTGTCCAATATATTCTGTTAATTAGGCCTGACAGAAGTCCTATTCCTTTAATATAATGATTCAAATTTTTATATTTTATGAAGAAAATATATTTGGTGTTTGCAGTATTCTGAGTTTGTGTGTAGCTTGCTACAGTTAAAGAGATACTTCACCGCTTTTTTTATATTAAACTATGTTATTCCCTTAGCTAAAACGAGTTGATACATACCTCTCTCGTCTCAGTGCGCAGTGACGTTCTGATAGCATTTAGCTTAGCCTACTAAGCCCAGTTCATTCACTATGGTACCAAACAGAGACCAGGTTAGAAGCGATTAAACACCTCCACGTTTCCCCTATTTAAATATAGTTACACAAAGAGTTGAACGACCTAGTATGGTGACACAAAATAAAACGTGGTGCTTTTCTAAGCAGATTAAAAAGGAGAACTATAATGTATTGCGGAATAGCACTTCTGAGAGTATTTTGACTCGGCGCAGTAAAAGTCACGGGTGAAAAATCCTCCCTCACATCTCCCCCTTACTCTCTCATTTCCGTCAATAGGGGGGAGGGGGAGATGTGAGGGAGGATGTTTCAGCCAAAAATTTAAATCGCGCCTAGTCAAAGTACTCTCAGAAGTGCTATTCCGCCATAAATTAGTTCTTCTTTTTAATCCGCTTAGAAAAGCGCCACATTTTATTTTATGTCACCATACTAGGTTGTTCAAATATTTGTGTAACTGTATTTAAATAGGGGAAACCTGGAGGTGTTTGGTCGCTTCTAACTTGATCTCTGTTTGATACCGTAGTGAATGACCTGGGCTTAGTGGGTTAAGCTAAATGCTATCAGATCGTCACCGCGCGTCAGAGAGATTAAGTGCATGCACTGAGACGAGAGAGGTATTTATAACTCATTAGTTAAGGGAATAACAGTTTAATATGAAAAAGCGGTGAAGTATCCCTTTAAAGTCACTGTTCCATAATTTGACTATGCGGTATATCTGTGTTTAAATAATCCCTTATACATTTTGAATATATATGAATGGTCTTGAAGGCCTCAGACTGCAAGAAGATCAAAAACTGTGCCGTATGACTTGGTGTGATTTCCAGCAGAGCTTTGATATTTGCAGAGATTTGATAATCATACACTGTGTTTACACAGATTAGTATGAACTTTAGTATGAAGAAGATTAGAATGAACTTTCATATTAGACCAAGTCAAATAACCAGGCCGTTTTAGTGAACTTTAAAGCATTACACGTTTACTGAATCTGTGTTTTTGTTCATATGAAGTTTTATCTGAACAGAAGTTTCCTTCAGCATTTCACATCTTTTGCACTAACTGCAAAGATCAAAGTGAATCACAATTCAGAAGTCAACAAACAAAGTAACATCCCCGCAGCAATTTTCTAACCCATAAACGCGAATAAGAAGCTATAAAACCAGAATTCCTATGAGACGTAGCGGGGGAAACAATGCTCTGTAATACACAGAAACAATATGAATTGCTGTCTGTTCTGCAGCATGCAAACTATGCAGATCTAAACCTGTGTGCAATGAGAACGCTCGATCCAATTATAAGGGCGTCTCGCAGATGTCCATGATGTTTGTGGCTCAGTGCGCTGGGAACACCTGATGTAGGGTTTAGAAATTGTTACAATACATCATTACCATTTCTCTGGAGGGCGAGGGTGTGCATTAGCAATTTTCACTTTAACCACGTATATTTTCGATGTCTCAGATGGGAGCAATTATGCACAAAAGGTGGTTTCAGTCTTTTTTCATTCATTCTAAGTGCTTCTTTTGTGTGCATTTTTACAGCTCATGTTCTACATTATAGTCTTGTAATCAAACACTGCACACAAAAAAAAATGAACAGATATTGGGCCAAAAGTGCCTTGCATTCTTGGAGCAAGATTACACATCTTGTTACTGAGAAATAATGGCACTCAGACTGCCATGGACAAACATCAGTCAGATGAAACTGATCTCCTATCATCATCTGCTCTATTCTGGGGCTTTGTCATCCTGTCCGTCGCAAGCCCTCCCTGCTCGCCACCCTGTCCGAAAAGCGCTGAAGTGAAGCGAATTGCTGTCACTACTCGGACCGGCCATTTCATCATTCTTCAAAGAGGTGTGAAACATGGAGTGATTTCACTTTGCAGAATTGACCATGAGGACGTCTCTTGGCAAGAGGATATTTCAGGAGTCAGTGTCTGAGGGTACGGCACCAGCAGTGTCCAAAATGATGAAACTGCGCTGTAGAATGACATCGTCCTTGGGGATTTTTTTTTTTTCTTTGAGTTCACATTTTATAGACTTCTGATTGGAGAAGATCATCTTTAAAGAGGACCTATTTTACATTTTTAACTTTCTTTAGTGTATAATGTTGTTATATGAACATTTACTCTTTCCCCACCAAACACTGAATTTTTGTGAGAAAACCATAGACTGTAAAAAAAAAAATATGGACGTAGTGTCCGTGACGTCACCCATTGGATTCCGATAAGCCATTCTGAAGCGTAAAGATACAAGCTGGTCGTTGCCATCTTGCGAGCGTGTCATCGCGTGTCACTCCCGGATAACAGAAAATGGGCAAAAAGGCAGGATGTGGGCGGGCTTAGGTGATACGATCACTATAGACGGCAGATAAATGGCTATACACTAAAAATTCACCCCCCTCAGAGTTGTCACGAAGGGCAAAATTAACCGTATAGACCAAAACCACAGTTTGTATTAGACTGTAAACAAGTTTTTTTTTCTGCTGTAAAGTTTGGAATTTTAACTTGGTGCTCAATGAGGTTCTTCTCCCTTCTGAAGCCTGTCCCTAGTGGCCAGTTTAGGAATTGCAGTTTACATTCCGTATTGGCTTCAGAGAGATTGCGGGAGGTTGCCGCTTGGAGAAAACGCTTCCCTGCCAAACACAGAATTTTCTGTGGATTTTCACTGTTAGACTCTAGGGGGCGCTATTACTCATTTTCTGAATGAGTACATAATCTCCTGATCAAAACAAACATGAGGAAGCCACAGTAAAACATTGTACACTGTAAAAAAATGCAGGTCTCCAATTTTTTTTTTTTAAAGTCAAGTGACATTTTTAAGGAGGGGCTTCAAAGAAAGAGGAAATAAACAGAGGCTGTGTCTGAAACCTGGAAACTGCTGGAAATATCCTCCTATTGAGGACATATTTTAAGGCAGGAAGGCATCAAGCCACATCCAAGTCTAATGTTAGCTTCACTTCCTGTCTCCAGAGAGACCTTCATCTGATCAATTTTTGAAGGCAGCATGCATGTATCCATCTCTTCCTTTGATATCCCACAATCCTGTGCTTTCCATTCAGTGACAGTTGGGGGGGGGGGGGGGGGGGGGGCATCCGAAAGCTGCATTTGCTGGTCTGTTTGTGTCTAAATGTACGTTTTTTACCAATATTTTCCACTTCTTATGTCATTATTGCGAGAAATTATTAATGTAGTAATTAAATATATAGTTCTCCCCAAAGCTAGCTCTACTTTGCTGTAGATCATTAAACTGATACACTGCCTTAGAAGTCTCTCCGAAATCAGTTTCATGAGATGCCTTCATGCACAAAACTTTGCCTTACAAGCATTGGCTGCGTCTCAAAACCTAGGTAACTGACTCGTTGACTCTTTGCCTCGCTGCCTTATTAGGAAATGGCTTGTAAGGCAGCATTTTGTGCCCGAAGGAAACTCACAAAACTGATTTCGGACAGGCTTCTAAGGCAGTGTAACAGTTTAATGATCCACAGCAAAATAGAGAGAGCTCTGGTGATAACTAAACACATATTTAATTACTGCATTAGTAATTTCTCGCTAGAAATGACATGAGAAGTGGAAAATATTGGTTAAAAAAATAAACATACATTTACACACAAACTGACCAAACACAACTTTCGGATGCCATCTTATTTTCCCAGCTCAACTGTCACAGAATGGAACAATAGTGATTGGGGTCGGTTTTACCATATCAGTTCAACCTTGAGTCCAGAGTAGTGCTTTCCCAGTGCTGAAAACAGTGTCTTCTTGACTTGTTGACAAGTGAACCAAACTCTTCAAGTCTCAGCTACAACTACAGTGTTTGAGGGCAGATCAAAGTAGACATTGTTTGCAGGCAACTAATGAAGACCATAGACTGGTATTTTGAGACTATGTGTAATAAAATGTTATTTTTTTTATTATTTTTTTATTTTTATCAAGAGTAACTAATAACTACTACATTAAATAATTAAGATGAATGGATAAGATTCATCCAACCATGCATTTATTTAAGTTGTGAAAATAGGTCCCTTGAATTTTTTTGTAGAGTGTAGCATTTAAATTAGTCATTTGGTTCCGTGGGTGGCTGTTCCCCCAGCATGGGCACTTGTTAGATGGTAATGCTAGGAGATCAGATGGACTAGCTTAAACCAACTAAGACCAGCAAGTCATCTTAGAATATATAAGATGTTTTTTTTATGGTTGTTCACATTCTTCTTTTAACAAGATATTGAATCCCTGCTGATGAAAAGCAGGCCCACAGCTTGACGCTACCTCCACTCTAGCACTTCGCTGCAAGTGTTACATTTTTGAAGTATGAAAGAGGCTAGTTTTGCACTATATATATGGATTATAATTTTTGAATCTACACCTAACCAAATCTTTTCATGCATATAAATTTAACCACAAATGCTTTTTGGCAAACTTCAGGTGAGCTTACGTTCATGGGCTTTTAGTGCCTTTTTCGGAGTGTCTATTCACACTAAGTGCAAATAGCGTACCTTGATGGCAAGTGCTATTTGACTAGCTCCACCTAACAATGCCTGGATGTGCCAAACAAGATTTAAAAAAAAACACCCATAATTCAACATCCTCAGTGGCACAATCAGTAAAGCGTATTCATGGCTAATAGATGACTGTTTTGTCACGATCAACACAGCTTCGAATCCACCTTTTGCAAAGCTTGCTCTTCTCTCTTTTCTCATCACAAATCACATCGGAAAGGCATTTATTTGCAATAAATTTTGAGAAAATTGTGTAAATGTTGAAATAAAGTGCCATACAAAATGTTTAATAATGATAAAAAGCATTTATTTTGTAGAGTTAGGGACAGGTGTAAGGAGGGATTTTAATGTTCCTTAAGGCGGCATTATTTAACAATTTAAATAAAAATAATTATTCACACTCTGTTATTATTGCATCCGGTAAATGTAAAACCATACTGAGGTGCAAATAGTATGTATCTGTCAAAATAAATGATAAATTACATGTAATTACTTTTTATATGGCAAATAACTGCTACTTTTATATGGTGTAAATAAAAATGATCACTATTGTCACTTAGTAAATAGAAACTACAGCTATTTGCACTTAGTGTAAATATCATCTATCACTAAGAAAATGTTATTTTCACTGTGTGTAAATAGAATCTAGTTGCCATTAACACTTGATGTAGGCCTAAGTAGCATCTATCGCTACTTGCACTTAGTGTAAATAGCAATTATAATTAAGAAAATATGCTATTTTCACTGAGTGTAATTATGTTATTTATTTTAGATGACTTGTCTATTCTTAATCTATGGTTAGATATCTATTAAATTTTCACCAACAGCCCAAATTTGACCTTTTTTTAGCCTAGACTTCAGGGCTGTGTGTTTAGGCTATTAGATGTTTTTTTTTTTTAAATGCAAACTTGCTTCCTGGGTGTAGTCTACACAGGAAATACTGCTTATACATAGCTGTTGAGATAGTATTCACAATTTAATCGAGTAGAGGCTTGGAACCGGAAACAGTATTCCTTACATAATGACTTAAGCAGATGGAAATACAATCACCTAAAGGATTATTAGGAACACCTGTTCAATTTCTCATTAATGTAATTATCAACCAATCACATGGCAGTTGCTTCAATGCATTTAGGGGTGTGGTCCTGGTCAAGACAATCTCCTGAACTCTGAATGTTCCCAAACTGAATGTTAGAATGGGAAAGAAAGGTGATTTAAGCAATTTTGAGAGTGGCATGGTTGTTGGTGCCAGACAGGCTGGTCTGAGTATTTCACAATCTGCTCAGTTACTGGGATTTTCATGTACAACCATATCTAGGGTTTACAAAGAATGGTGTAAAAAGGGAAAAACATCCAGTATGCGGCAGTCCTGTGGGCGAAAGTGCCGTGATGATGCTAGAGGTCAGAGGAGAATGGGCCGACTGATTCAAGCTGATAGAAGAGCAACTTTGACTGAAATAACCACTCATTACAACCGAGTTATGCAGCAAAGCATTTGTGAAGTGACAACACACACCACATTGAGGCGGATGGGCTACAACAGCAGAAGACCCCACCGGGTACCACTCCTCTCCACTACAAATAGGAAAAAGAGGCTACACTGTAAAAAATGTCAAGTGCTTTCAACTATTTATTATTTAGTAAAGTATTTTATTATTTAGATTTTTTTACATTCACTCAATTTCGTTCTAGAAATTGTTACCTGAATTAACATTTTTTAATTGGCTCAAACTTGACTTCAATATTAAAATGTACGTTTGCTCAATTATTTTTAAAGTTAATTGAATTAATAATTTTTAGTTGGCTCAAACTTGACTTCAACGTTAAAATGTACGTTTTCTCAACCTCTTTTATAATTAATTTAATGAAAACATTTTAATTAGGGGTTTCATTTTTAAATGCTTTTAATCGTTACTAGAAATTGCAGTGGAACTAAAATGCAATAGTTATGCAATAAAATGCATAAAATGTTATAGTGAGGATAAAAACAAATGAAAACACATTGTATCATCTGCATTTATAACATTTGTCATACAAACAATATTTCCATAACAATTCATTTAAAATTTCCTTATTAAAAAAATGACCAAAGCCCTTGTAACTTTTCTTTAATGTCTTTAATGCAGCTTTAGTTTGGAAAATACACACACAGTCGAAGTAGATACAGTGGAGCACTCTTGCTTCATGTCAGTGTTTCAGATGATAAAGGGATAGTTTACCAAAAATGAAAATTCTGTCATTTACTTACACTCATGTTGTTCCAATCCTGTATGATTTTCTTTGTTCTGCTGAACACAAAAGACATTTGGAAGAATGTTTATAACAAAGCAGATAGAGCAACCATTCACTACCATAGTATTCTTTCCCCTACTATGGTAGTGAATTGTTGCTCTATCTGCTTGGTTACAAACAATCTTCCAAATATCTTCTTTTGTGCTCAGCAGAACAAAGAAGCTCATACAGGTTTGGAACAACATGAGGGCGAGTAAATAACACAATTTTCATTTGTGTGAACTATCCCTTTAAGAAGAACTGACTGGCTTGGATGAGAAACTTTGCAATGATCACAGCATCAATGGATATCTTGGTCACACCCTGTTGGAGAAAGAAAGGGAAAAATTTATTTAAAAAAATTCAAATTATGCTCTTTAAACATTTTATCAATATTAAGAATGTACTTGCATGTGTGAGTAAACTAAAGTTGCAAACTAAAGTAGTTTTTTTACCCTATCTTGTAAAATACATGGCTTTCTTTCTCTTGTTGTTTAGAATTCGTCCCGCTTGAAAACGAGCGCCATTTTATCATAGTATTTGTGGTTATCTCGTTCTCTTAACTTTACGGGTCCATTTCACAAGTTGGAACATGAAAAATCACGTTCAACACAACCACGTAACCCTCAGTAGCGGCCTACATTAGACGTTTGACGTTTCAGTATATTTGCTCGTATACAAATCAACACCTTGGCCTATAGCTAATGAGAGAAAGACGTTAGTTTCATATGAGCATTAATTCAGTGACGACTCTGACTAGTCAACTTGACAGACATCACTTAAATAGCTAACGTTAATCCCTATTTCCCTTGGATGTATTTACTTCTAACTTACTTACTTCACTTCTAACGTTAAATATCCACACAAGCCTAATATGTTCGACACATTTGTCTGCAATTTAATCATTACCATTTACCTGACGCGTGAACTGCACCCTCAAAATTGCTGCTGCTGTCTCCAGGTGAAAGCCGCGAACTGCGCGAAGTCCTTTGATCTGTAACAATCCTTCTGCGAATACAGATCCTTCCGCGTAATCAAACAAGTAATACAGATCCTTCCTCATGGTATTGGAGAAGTCAGACGAGCTCTTGTATGTATTCATTAAAATTAGACAGATTAAATGCAACAAACTAGCTACATATGTTCATGAATTATATATTTATATTAAATATGTAATAGACGTGTTTGTAGGATCTATCTTAATGCAGATACCATCATAAAAAAAAACATGGAAAATACATCAAATTTCACAAATGTTGTTCTGATATAGGCTATTACCAAATGTTTCTTACAGCCCATTTCAACAGCATAAACAAAAATCTATTTACCATAGTAAACTATTGTGTGTAAAATATTGTTTTGGCCTTAATAGCCTACTTTTATAAAACATTGACTAGATTTGCGTTTTTTAGTCCAGTCAACATTTGCAATTCTAAAAGTTAACTGGATTTGAAAATATCAAATAATTTAATGTTTTTCAAATATATTTGTGCAGACTTAAAATAATATGTCTTCTTAACTAACCACAAGTAAGAAAATTAGTTCAACATAAAAAAAATTTGCTCTTCCAACATTTTATTAATTGGCGTTTTTAGAGTGTACAATTGGAACGAGCTCACAAAAATTGGACAGCTGAAGACTGGAAGAATGTTGGCTGGTCTGATGAATCTCGATATCTGTTGAGACATTTAGATGGTAGAGTCCATCATATCTTGTTACCACTGTGTAGGCTGGTGGTGGTGGTGTAATGGTGTGGGGGATGTTTTCTTGGCACACTTTAGGCCCCTTATTGCCAAATGGGCATTGTTTAAATGCTATGGCCTATCTGAACATTGTTTCTGACCATGTCCATCCCTTTATGACCACCATGTACCCATACTCTGATGGCTACTTCCAGCAGAATAATGCACCATGTAACAAAGCTCGAATCATTTCAAATTGGTTTCTTAAACATGACAATGAGTTCCCTGAACTAAAATGGCCCCCACAGTCACCAGATCTCAACCCAGAAGAGAATCTTTGGGATGTGGTGGAACGGGAGTTTCGTGCCCTGGATGTGCATCCCACAAATCTCTATCAACTGCTAGATGCTATACTATCAATATAGGCCAACATTTCTAAAGAATGCTTTCAGCACCTTGTTGAATCAATGTCATGTAGAATTAAGGCAGTTCTGAAGGTGAAAAGGGGTCAAACACAGTATTAGTATGGTGTTCCTAATAATCCTTTAGGTGAGTGTATATTTGATGCAAACATCAAAGTTCCCTTTATCGAGGGAACTCGCACTGCGTCATCGTAGATGACACATCGGGGAACACCCTCCGCGTGACGCTGCTGAGTTCATATCAAAAAAGTCCAATCTTGATTGGTGTTGCGTGATGACGTAACGAGTGACGGCATACCCGGAGGTATAAAGGGACGCCGGCACAAGCAAACGCAGCTTCCTGCTTTCAGCGGTCGCGCTCTGTGTTCTGTCTGTCTATTTGGTGTTGTTTGTCCCGTAGGGCTTATGATATCATTAGAGAATGGCGAGCGAGCAGTTCAGACGGTGTGTGCCTCCCTGTCCGCGCTTTATTTCGGGCACAGACACACACCAGCTCTGTGTGCAGTGTCTCGGCGTGCAGCACGCCCAGGCCGCTCTCAAGGGAGCGGCTTGCGGCGAATGTGATAAGCTGCCGCTGAGAGTACTGCGCTCGCGGCTGGCGGTCTTTGACGAGGCCGGTCAGCCTCGCGAGCCTTGCGGTTCTGGGCCCGCTGTTGCCGAGGCAGAGCGGCGCCGCAGGTCGTGGGGCTCGCAGCTGGATCTGTCAGCGGGATTAGGGAATGTTGAGGCATCTCTCTCTTCCTCTGACGATTCAGAGGATCTTCCGCCACGTGTGGAAGCCCGCGCTGCGGCTTCTTCCCACGAGGCGGAGGATCAGGTGCTTATGCTGTCCGATTCCGAGGGGTCGTTGACGATGAGCACCGAAGCAGGCGCAGTGTGGCAGTCGCCACCCCACTCGCAGGCTATGGAGGAGCTCGTGGAGGTCTTGACTCGCGCTGTGGCCAAGCTGAGTTTAGATTGGCCACAAGAGGAAGTGCACGTCCAGCCGCCAAGCAAGCTGGACGAGCGCTTCTTCAAGCGTCGAGCCCAGCCTCCACGCCGGGGTCTGCCGTTTTTCCCCGACCTGCACAGTGAGCTGTGCAGGGCGTGGGAGAAACCCTTCTCAGCGCGTTTGACTACGCCCCCTGCGCTTGACTTCGCTAATGTGCTGGGGGCGTCTGAGAAGGGATATGTTGCGCTGCCGAGGGTAGAAGAGGCGCTCGCGGGCCACCTCTCTCCCGAGACAGCAGCTTCATTGAAGACCCCGGCATTGCCCTCGAAACCATGCCAAGAGACTTCGAAGCTGGTGGCGAGGGCATATAGTGCGGCTGGTCGCGCTGGTGGGTGCCTGCACACTCTTGCGGTTCTGCAGGCCTACCAAGCGGACTTGCTGAAGGAGCTCAATGAGGGCGAGGGTCCCTCTCCGGAGGATGTGACTGAGCTGAGGAAGGCAGCGGATTTGTCTCTTCGTGTCACCAAACAGGCGGCCCGTGATATCGGCCGCTCCATGGCGGGTTTGGTGTGCGCGGAGAGGCATCTCTGGCTGAACCTGTCGGGGATCAGGGAGAGAGACAGACACTTTCTTCTTGATTCCCCGGTTTCACCTTCTGGCCTTTTCGGCGGCGCTGTGAGCACCGTCGTCGAGAGGTTTCAGGAGGTGAAAAAGCAGGCTGCCGCTCTCAGCCAGTTCATCCCTCGCCGCTGGGGCTCCTCCAGCAAGGCTGCCTCGAGTGGGCAGTCTCGGCCAGCAGAGGGCTCCTCGCACCGTGAGGTGCAGAAGCAGAGCGTCGCTTCTCGTGCCCCTCCTGAGGGAGCTTGGCAGAAGAAGCGACGCTCTCGCGGGAAGTCTTCAAAGCCGAAGACCGACCTGAGGGAGGTTATTCAGGCCAAGAAGGCTTCCAAGCGGTCCTAGCTGCAGCAGGACCACTGAGAGCTGTCCCCCACGGGGCGGAGCGACCGATGTCGTTCTCCCCCCGAGGCTCTCGGGAAATCGATGTAGTGCTCTCGCAGTCAAAAGGGCTCCGGACCACGTCGTTTCCCCATGTTCGTATATAAAATCTGCGGCAGAGCAGCGACTGCGTTCACACACCGAAAATCTACCTCGATTAGTCCCTGCCGGTTATCCGCTTCAGGGGGTCGAAGGAGAGGTTCGGTTGATACCCCAGACCAGCCTCGAGAGGCTGGTCCCCTTATCAGAGTATCGCGGCGCATGGTCATGCCTTCCGAATATCTCTGTGTGGGCCCTGCGCACTGTAGAACGGGGATACAGACTGCAGTTCAGAGTTCCCCCCCCCCGAAATTTGGGGGGATAGTCTGGACAGTGGTCGGTCCCGAGCAGGTGGGGGTAATGGGGCAGGAAGTACACTCTCTGCTGGTAAAAGGGGTGATAGAAAGGGTACCCCCGCCAGAAAGGGAGGTTGGGTTCTACAGCCGGTACTTCATAGTCCCCAAGAAGGATGGGGGGTTGCGTCCAATATTAGATCTCAGGCTTCTGAATCGGTCTCTGAGGAGATACAGGTTCAGGATGCTAACCATTCCTGTTATCGTGAGTCAGATCCAGTTCGAGGACTGGTTCGTCACGATAGATCTAAAGGACGCTTACTTCCATATTTCCATCCTTCCCAATCACAGGAAGTTCCTGAGGTTCGCTTTCGGGGGCGAAGCGTTCCAATATCGGGTCCTTCCCTTTGGCCTAGCCTTGTCACCTCGCACCTTCACAAAGTGCATGGATGCAGCCCTGGCTCCGCTAAGACTCCAGGGCATCCGGGTACTGAATTATATCGACGACTGGTTGATCATGGCCAGGTCGTACGATATGGCAGTTCAGCATCGAGATGCTGTTCTAGCACACATGAGGTGTTTGGGGCTGAGACTCAACGCGAAAAAGAGCACGTTGACGCCCTCCCAGAGAATCACGTTCCTGGGAATAGTGTGGGACTCGGTAACGATGCGGGCACACATGTCACCCGCACGTATCGAGACCATACGGGCGGAAGTCTCCAGTATAAGGTTGGGCCACAGCATCACTGTCAAACAGTTCCAGAGACTGGTGGGTCTCATGGCAGCAGCGTCCAGTGTGATTCCGCTCGGCCTGCTCCACATGAGACCGCTACAGTGGTGGCTGAGAACCAAGGGGTTTTCTCCGAAGGGGAATCCCTTCCGTATGATCAGGGTAACGCGCAAATGCATTCGTTCCCTGGTTATATGGAAGAAACCTTGGTTTCTATCCCTGGGGCTAGTGTTGGGAGCATCGTGTTGCCGGAAAACCGTTTCAACAGATGCATCCCTTACTGGTTGGGGCGCGGTCATGGAAGGCCGAGGAGCGAGAGGTCCTTGGACAGCCCAGCATGCTTCATGGCACATCAACTGCCTAGAGATGCTGGCTGTCTGGAAAGCTCTGAGGAGTTTTCTCGAGGACCTTCGCGGCCACCATGTCCTGATACGATCCGACAACACTGCCGTGGTATCGTATCTAAATCATCAGGGGGGTCTGAGATCGCGCCCTCTGTACAGACTGGCGCATCAGGTCCTCCTGTGGTCCCACGGGAAACTGTCATCTCTCAGGGCAGTTTACATCCCGGAGGACCAGAACCAGGGAGCAGACATCCTGTCGAGGCAGGGGCTGAGGCCCGGGGAGTGGCGTCTCCATCCAGAGGTGGTGGAGGCCATATGCGAGAGGTTTGGCCAAATGGAAGTGGATTTGTTTGCGTCTCGAGAGACGACCCACTGTCCACTTTGGTTCTCCCTCAGGCATCCGGCTCCGTTGGGCCTGGATGCCATGTCACAGGCGTGGCCGAGGCTGCGTCTGTATGCATTTCCCCCGATTGCTCTGCTCCCGGGAGTTCTGGAGCGGGTTCGCCGGGAAGGCATTCGCCTGCTTCTGATAGCACCCCGGTGGCCGACCAGGGTATGGTTCTCCGACATTATGGACCTGCTAGACGACCTTCCATGGCAGATTCCTCTGAGGAGGGATCTGTTGACTCAGGCGTGGGGCTCGATCTTTCACCCCCAGCCAGAGTTATGGAACCTGTGGGCTTGGCCCCTGAGGGGGCAGAGCTCATAGAAGAAGGGCTGTCAGCAGGTGTCGTGGAGACTATACTCAGCTCCAGGGCTCCTTCCACCAGGAAGCTGTACAACTTGAAGTGGAGAGTGTTCTCCATATGGTGTAGAGACCGTGAAGTAGACCCAGTGAACTGCGCTGTGGCTTCAGTACTGGAGTTTCTGCAAGATCGGTTTTCCGCCGGGCTTACCCCGTCCACACTTAAGGTGTATGTGGCAGCGATAGGAGCTTTCCACGCACCATTAGGTGAAGGACCTCTGGGGAGGCACCATCTGGTTGTACGGTTCCTCCGAGGAGCGCGGAGGATGAGACCTGTGGCTCGTTCCAGGATCCCTGCGTGGGATCTGGCAGTGGTGCTCGAAGGGTTGGTCGAGGCCCCCTTCGAACCGCTGGAGTTGGCTGAGGCCAAGAACCTCACGCTTAAGGTAGCTTTTCTCTTAGCCATCACCTCTCTGAGGAGGGTGGGGGACCTTCAGGCATTGGCAGTCACACCCAATTGCTTGGAGTTTGCCCCAGGCAACGTGAAAGCTATCTTGCGGCCGATCCCGGGATACGTCCCCAAGGTACCGTCTAATGCGGTACGGTCGGTGGTTCTCCAGGCTTTTCATCCCCCGCCTCATGTGACGGCAGATGAGGGCAGGCTTCACCTCCTCTGCCCGGTGCGGGCATTGAGGATTTATTTGGAGAGGTCTGCCCAGTGGAGGAAGTCAGACCAGTTGTTAGTGTGCTTTGGTCCACCTAGGAAAGGGCTGCCTGCAGCAAAACAGACAATTAGTAACTGGATTGTCCAGGCAATAGCCACGGCCTATCAGGTGCGCAACTTGCCTTCACCTATAGCCGTGAGGGCTCATTCTACCAGGGGCATGGCCTCCTCGGTAGCCCTCCTTTCCGGAGCTTCTTTGCAAGAGATTTGCGAGGCGGCTGGGTGGGCCACACCGCATACTTTCGTGAGGTATTATAGTCTGCACCTCCCGGCGACGCCAGGCGCTAGGGTGCTCGCCCCCTGATTATGCACTCCAGTTCATGTCATGGGGTGCAAGATAGGCGAGGACTAGTGGGTACTCGTTCCCCGATGTGTCATCTACGATGACGCAGTGCGAGTTCCTTCGATAAAGGGAACGTCTCGGGTTATGAATATAACCCATGTTCCCTGAGAGGGAACGAGACACTGCATCTCGTAGCCCCGCCTATCTACAGAGCGGCCCGCTTCATAGCAGTAAGCTGCGTTTGCTTGTGCCGGCGTCCCTTTATACCTCCGGGTATGCCGTCACTCGTTACGTCATCACGCAACACCAATCAAGATTGGACTTTTTTGATATGAACTCAGCAGCGTCACGCCGAGGGCGTTCCCCGATGTGTCATCTACGATGACGCAGTGTCTCGTTCCCTCTCAGGGAACATGGGTTATATTCATAACCCGAGACGTTTTCATTTACTAATCATGTACTAATGGTAAAGTGTTTTAAGGTCATAAAATAGTATTGTGCAAGGAACAAATAAATGAAAATCAGCCTGACAAAAATTGTAAGTTCTACTCATAAAGCAACATAATTTTTATCATACATTTTTCAATTGTTTCTTCTTCTTTTTTTACAAACCTTAGAAACCAAATAGTTAATTTTAGGTTTCAGTGTTTACACAGTTTCACAGACAGCTCATTCCAGTGGATAATTTGTAATTCAGTACTGGTTAGCACTTAGCAGCCAACAACTGTAATGGAACTTTAAATGATAAAAAAGAGGGCTGTTTAAGGGACAACTTGTGCATATATACCACAAGAAGCTCTTGCCTACTGATGACCAATTAAAGAAAAAAGCAGCAAGAAGCATTCAAAAGAGATAAGGATGCTGGGTCTGTAATTGAATTCTCATTTTATAATGCAATTCCGGAGGCTTGCAGCATCTTAACAGCATGATGCGTGTTTATGAATGAGGCAAAAATCATCAAAATTTAATTATGTATATTCAATTGTGTGCCGAAACAATAACCATTTCTAGAGCAGCCATTTGTATTGACTTTTAAAATACTTAAAAGTACAACAACTGTGGATCTGCTGAATGCATCATAAAATATAGTCTATTTAAGGTCTGTTCCTTTGCACAAGCTGAAAAACTCTCTTAACACTTCCAATTTAATTAGCAAGGATGTGCAACAACAGGATAATAAAACCCTAATTAGAGATGCATTGGAAATGTTGGTTTTATTAGAAGCTTCAGGCTCATTTCTCTGTGTGAGATTTTCATGACATGTTCCAACCTACTTGCCCCAAAGAGCTGACCTACCCAGGAACTCAATTTGTGAAAAAGTGGCATTCAATTTCAGCTGGATGAGAGAAAATGAAGAAGGCTCTTTTTAGGGGGAAAATGTGAATTGATCAAGGGGACTTGGCATGTAAATTCTGATTTGTATGGGTGCGCTGTCCAGGCCAGGGGCCTTTCGGGTGCAGGAATCCATCACTATTGGCATCTGTATCTGATTACCGCAGGGACTGTGAAGCTTTCATAGACCAGTAATAGAGAAAACTGTCCCAACCTTTTTACTAGTGCATCACTCAGCAGGTCTGAAGAATGGGACGCTGCTAAGTGACAGAGCGACCAGTACTCTGTCCTTTTTATGCAGACATCTCAGCTTAGAGCATCGGATAATGTGCTGAGCTCTCACTACCCTACATGTCTGCTTGTCCAGTGGAGATGGATGTATATGTCGTTCACTACCAGTCTGAGCAGAATAAATGTACTTAAGAAGTGACTGGACTGAGAATCTTGCTGTTCATTTAAGATCAATGCTCTTTCTTATAGACAATGTATTTAAGTGGCTGTCAGAATTCAAAATCACTGATAACAAGCCTTATGGACCCTTTTCACAGATTGTGATGATGCATTTCTACAGCTATTAACATCGTAAATCAAATAAAGTTCCCTTTCAACAACTCTTTGGAAACAATGCTGCGTGATTGCACCTGAGGCATGTGTGTCAACTAGTACAATGGTAAGGTGGAACGTCATGGGCGGGTGACGTCACAACCAGGAAAGCATCACATCCAGAAAGACCGGCAATAGCTTCGGTGCCTCAGCAAGCACTCTGTGGCAAAACTGTTTGTCTCATTTAATGTTCTACTGTCCTGATATAGTGAGTTCACTATTTTCAAAGAAATGGGAAATAAACAGACATCTAAGTCTTGTGTGTTATATGTGTTTGGGGTACCGGATCATGCTCTGTTGCGCTCAAATCCTGTCTCACACATTTTTGAAGAAAGTGTTAGCGTTCCTGTCGAGGCAGCACGGAAGCTACAATAATGGGATTCCCATATGGATCTCTCGGAGATCATCATCCACTAAACCTCCACCATTGGGCTAACAAGTTATCAAGATTGTGAAATAAGCCATATTCATCCTGTTCTTTCAGCCCCCAAGTTCATGTGTATTAAAATATTGGATATTGGGCGACGCTTAGGGTTGAAGAAATGCTTGCGAGCTATAAGACCCCAAGTTCAGCATCGCCCCTGACGGCGCTACCCACTAAGCCCCTTTAAAAACTTTTTCTATCTGCTGATCTGCTAAGGGATCTGGTGGTAGCAAGGGGGTAGGACCTGAGGCGGTTCAAGAACTACATTAGACCACAGATATGTCTCTTAGTGAGGGCAGTGAACATCCCAGGGTACCAAAAGCAGACATCCGGTCGAGACCTGGGCTGGGGCCAGGGGAATCGAGACTTCCATGAGTGATGATAAACAGTTTTCGACAGTTTTCGACTTTTACGACTATTACTATTACGGTATATAAAAGTGTCACAGTCTCTGCAGTAATCAGATACAGATGCCAATGATGATGGATTCTTGCACCCGACTTCCCTTTGAGCCTCTCGAGACTGTTCCAGAAAAGTTTCTGACCCTTAATACAGTGTTCATTCTTGCCAAAACTTCTCTTAAAAGAGTAGATGTAGAGTAGATTATTTACAGGCCCTATCAGTATCTCCCAAGTGCCTTGAGTTTGCACTGGTCAAGACATTTTGTTACCCTAAGCTGAGAAATGTCCCTAAGGTGCCAACCAATGTACCACAGCCTATCATATTGCAAGCCTTTTGCTCTCCTCCTTTGAGAGATTATGACAAGGAAAAGCTGAACATTTTGTGTCCAGTGAGAATGCTGGATGCTTATGTCCACGAGCTTCCCTGTGGAGGAAAACCAATCAGCTGCTTGTCTGCTGATAGAGTGTCAGACTGCAAACTGCCCTGCTAACACTGAATATGACAGCCTCTTAAGCATGTTTCATTATGGCTAAAGCCAGTGAATGAGATTTGTAGTGGTTCCTTGGAGGTCAGTGGTAAGAGCCTTTAAGATGATGCCCAGGGAAGGGCAATGGATAAAGGAGAGAGTGGTTTAATCGCTGCTTTCTCTGTTGCCCCCCTAGTCTAGCTCTATGGGAAGTGTTTTGGTGGACGTGACTGTAGTTGTGGCCTCCCTACTGACTAAGTTTTCACTTTCTTTGTTCCCCCCTTCAGGATTGTGAGCTGAATGTGAGAATGTGTTGTTTAAAATTTTCTGATACATGAATGGCAGTAGTTTCAGAGTTTGTGGTGTTCCAACAGTTTAAGGATGTAGTAACCTGCATTGGAGTTCCCATATCGTCAAGATGACTCAGTGTTGAGGTCATTCACCATTCGCGTTTTGAATTACATCGACGATTGGTTAAATATTAGCATAATTGTGAGAAGTGGTGCTTCAGCACAGAGACATTGTGTTGACAATTTCCTGTCACTCAGGGCAGTGTACATTCTGGAACAGTCGAATGTGGGAGCAGATTTACTGACCAGACAGAAATTACAGATGGGGGAATGGAAACTCCACCCAGGAGTAGTCCATAAGGTCTGGACCAGATTTTACAGAGTGGAAGTGAACCTCTTTGCCTCTTATGAGACAGCGCAATGTCCCCTCTACTTCTCTCTCAGTCACCCAGCCTCGCTGGGCCTGGATGCAATGGAACATACATGGCCCAAAGTGCACCTGTATTCCTTCCCTTCAGTCACTCTGCTCCCAGGAGTTCTAGACAGGGTTTAGCAGCAAGGGTATTGCCTCTAACTGATAGTGCCGCACTGTCCGAACATAGTTTGGTTCTCAGAGATAATGTCTCTCCTCAGTTGCAAGCTGTGGTTCTCAGAGATAATGGCCCTCATTTATCAATCTTGCGTAGAAACTGGTGTATATGTTGGCGTACGATTATGCTTACACTCCTCCCATCGCCTGATATATGAAGCTGTGCGTACCTCTGCAATCCAGGTGTACGCAATACTTGCCCTTGATAAATGCCGCGGCTAAAAAACGATCGTCATTAGAATAACACGCCCCTATATATTCAAGTCTCCGCCTCCCCCACGCCCTCATTTTACGCCATGGACAAACAGAAGACGGCAAAGAAGCGAAACTTCTCCGACGTGGAGATCGGGCGCAATCATCTCACTAGTCCACTAGTCAGGGCACTGATTAGGACATAAGTCAATGGGCTGACTCCCTGATCAGTGCCCTGACTACTAAACTATTGAGATGATTGAGACGCGCCCTTCGAGATCACCAGGGAAGTGGGAAAAAAAACAAAATTGTTTTATTTGGGAGTTTAAAGAGGGGAATTAAAGGCACCTACAAAAACAAAATATGGACCCAAATTACGAGTACTGTTAATAGTGTGGAGGTTGAGAAGCGCACTCCAGCAGTTTAAATAGCTGTTTGGATGATAAATTACCATCACAATGCATTATTTACAGCACGTTTTGAAAAAAATAGCATTTAGTTTCATATCACGGCACATGTATTGGGGTACAATAATGATCATGATGTGGAGTAAGATTCATTCACATTAATAATTACATGACAATTTGTAAGATTCTTCTTATTATTATTATGATTATTATTCTTAATGACGCTTGTTATTTAGAAGAAGAATGTCGTTTTTATTGATTTTATTATTATTTAAAAGAAGAAGGTAATTTTTATTATTTTGTCAATCTAAATTATTTTAGTCCCAGTCCGTGCGCAGCTGCCGGGCCAGGCGGGCCTGAAATGTCAGATAAAGCGCACAGGCTCGCGACTGGAGGAATACATATGCCTACAAATCAAACACTTTGGTGAAGTCACACAAATTAAACATTGACGTTCATGTTGCAAAAAAATAAATACTGAATGTTGTTGTTGGGGTTTTTAACAGTGGGTCATATAGCATCTTGTCAGTGCGTTTTGTGGTGTTAGGAATTGCTTTTCTGCGTATTTTCCCACTAACTCAAACGTGCGTACACCACCTCCTGAGCTGGTGTAGGATTTGAGCATGCCGTACGCCAACGTCCATATTGATAAATCTCAAAGTCACCGTGGGTTTGGGTGAACGCAAGGTGTACGCTGGAAATTTGGTGTACGCACTTTTGATAAATTTGGGCCAATGTCTCTCCTCAACGGCTCACTGTGGGTGATTCCAGAGAGGAGGGACCTTCTATCTCAGGTGGGGGCTACGATATTTCATCTCAGGCCCGACCTATGGAACCTTCATGTTTGGCCCCTGATGGGCACCCACTCAGGGACCCTGGGCTTTCACCTGATGTTATTGAGACCATTCTAAGTGCTAGGGCTCCCTCCACTAGGAAAATGTATGACAATAAATGTGGTGTCTTTGAAAGATGGTGTACAACACAATGTAGGCTCAGTCAACTGGCAGGTTTCTTCAGTTCTGGATTTTCTGCAGGAAAAGTTGTCAGCAGACACATGCCTCGCCACTCCCAGGGTTTATGTGGCCGCACTTTCGGCTTGCCATAGCTTGGTTGACGGGGACTGCTCGCTCGCTTCATTTGTGGGGCCAAACTATTGAGGCACCTGGTAAGAACCAAGATACCTTCATGGGACTTAGCTAGTCCTCGAGGGTCTGGTTGAGACCTCTTTGAATCTCTAGAGTCAGTGTCTGACAAACTTCTGACCCTAAAGATGTTTTTTTTCTCATAGCTATAACTTCCTTAAAAAGAATTAGGATTATGCAGGCTCTGTCAATATCGCAATCCTGCTTAGACTTTGCACCAGGTTTTGTCAAAGTTATTTTGCATCATCCTGACTTCCTGCCACAGGTTCCTTTCCCGACTGTACATCCTATCACTCTTCAAACCTTCTTTCCTCCACCTTCATAGAAACTTCATAGTGTCCAGTTCGTGCTATTCAGACCTACGTCCACTGCACTAGCCAGTGGCATAAGTCAGACTAGCTGGTTGTTTGTCATGGGGGCCATAAAAGAGGATCTGCCGCCCCCAAACAAACCATGTCACATTGGGTAAGGAATGCTATTGTTTTTGCCTATTAGGCACATGGTCTAGCTTTGCAATAGTTTTAAGAGCTCACTCCACCAGGGGCGTTGCTTGTGATGCAGCAGTTTGGTCCTTTCTGCACACATTCATAAGATTTTATAGTTTGGAAGCTCATACCACTCTGGGCTCTCCCATCCTTGAGTTTGACATCACAAGCTAATGACTGAAGCTTTCTTGAGTTCTTGTGCACACCTACACAAGCGTAGGAGGTCCAGACCATAGACTGTAAAAAAAAATATGGACGTAGTGTCTGTAACGTCACCCATAGGATCCTGATAAGCTGTTCTGAAGCGTAAAGTAGAGACATCCACCTGTAACTCAAAATAACCACGCCCTTAATTATGCAGAGCGCTAAGGCTTTATATAATGTAAATATATGAATGAGTTATAAAAATAAATTCACCCCCTTTGTCATGAAGGGCAAAATTAGCCATATAGACAGCTGTAAACATGTTTTTTTTTCCGCTGTAAAGTTGAGAATTTTAACATGGGACTTAATGAGATTCTGCTCCCTTCTGGAGCCTGTTTAGGAATTGCAGTTTACATTAAATCCGTATTGGCTTCAAGAGAGATCGCGGGAGGTTGCCACTTGGTCCAGACACCATCATACATGGCAGTGTGGGTATTATCATTTTCAAAATCGCTAAAAGCTAGCGCAGCAGTGAGTGAAGCTTTTGAAAGGGAACAGTTTGGGTTACTTGACTGTTCACGGATAAAGCAGAACATTGCCGTACCGAGGATGTCCCAGGACTGCTCTTCAAACAAAAAGACCTGAAGGCTTGCAGCTGGTGCTCATCTATTTATAGCCTCATTTTGAGTTCATTGAAATTAAAATGTTGAGTAAATACAATGAAATTTTTTTGAGATTTAACAACCTTTATTAAAATATCAATAAAAGATTTTGTAAGCATATATTGGAAATTGTGTGTGTGTTATTTCTGATGATGCAGTGAAACATGCCAAATTGCGCTATTTTTTTTATTTATCTTTTTTCTTTTATGTGGTTCAGATACAGTAATATTTTGAGTTTCTATTTATTAAACCAATTTCCTTCATTGTATCAACTCATGAAAATAAACTCGACATTTTAAGGCAACCAGGTTGCTTACTTTTTTAAGTTAAACCAACAAAAACCAACACAATTTTTTTACAGTGCAAGTCAATTTCATTGACGTATTATATGCACTATTCACAGCTGATCATGATAAGATACTTCCTAAAAGTGCTAAAAGCTAGCACAGCATCTCGTGCCGCTTTGTCAGGGAACAGGGTTACAGTCAAGTTACCCAAACCATTTTTCATGTAATATTATATATCAGCTCTATTTCAATTAATATAATTTTGTTTTAACAGTTTTAGTTAACAATAACAACACTGCTAATTGTTACCACATTATAAAATATCTGCTATTATTTTATGGGTGGGGGTGCATTTTAGTTAAGAATTAAATTGAAGCATGATCTGTTTGATGAGAAATACTTCTTATTATACTTTTATTATTTCTCAAAGATTTATTTATTTAAAAACAATTAAAACAATTAAAAAAAATGTCTCCAATTGAAAATTTTCTAGTGACTGATCACATCTAAATTTTTCAGTTGGCCGAATTTTTTTACAGTGTAATTGTTACTTTTCCTTATTGTGGACCCACTTATTTGTCTTTGACTATTAAAGGAGATTCATATTAATGCTAAAAAATAGATATTCCGTCTCAGTCTCTAAACACCTCACAAGGCATATTGTATGTCATTTTATGACTGCAGCTTGAACTTGTCCATACAAGTTCGTACAGTCAAGCAAACAAAACACTGTTTGTCATTTTTTCACAAACAAGTCATTGCTATGTATACATTCACTTTTACATGGACCTAGCAGACCCACAGATCCTTGCAATCGATGCCCTCTGTCTCTTTGGCTTTGAGCAGAGATGACTAAAACTGAACTTCAATTCACCTCTGCTAGGATAATGTTGCTTCCGAGGGATCCTGTTATTTCAGAGTATTCCCAGTGGTACATTACAGTGGTGCAGGCTGTGCTGAGCGAAGACCGGATATAAAATGGCCAATCATCTCCATTAATCGCCCCCGAGTGAATGCACTGTTCGTGCTGCAGCAGTTCAATGCCTGCTGAACAAGAGAATCCGTTCTCAGAAAGAGGGACACCAGCTGTCAGTGAGAGGAAACGATGAGCTGCTGGATTGCTTTTCACTTAACTGAATGCTTTTAATGTGTTTTTCTCATGTTAACTCAATCTTTGATTGTCTGAGGATTGTCTTGGCTGATAATAACACATTAGGTTTCTCCATTAGGACCAGTCATATCAGTTTAGTTTCATTGAAGAACAGCCAAAATTATTTACTCACCCTTATGAGTTCCAAGCACATATGCTACTATTGTTGTGTGAAACAAAATAATGGATTTTTTGGAGAGCCCCTACTGCCTAAAATGCTATTTTCCATAAAAGAACACTTGATTACCATGTCTGCAAATTCCAATAAATAAATAAATAAATAAAAGCACAACAAAAGTGGACCATATGCGACTCAAGAGTTCATGAGAGAGAATTTTCAGGTCTTTTGGAGTCTTTTCACATAGCTTTGTGTGAGAGACAGGCAAATTAATGTTGTTCGTAATATTCTGGCACTTTTGAATTCAAGAAGCTTCATTGTGTGGAAAACTAATAACAAAGTCTGTTAACTTGAAAAAGCAGTACATAAGTAGAAGGCCTATGCCTATACTTCAAAATAATATGCTTGATAGCAAACTCAATGTAATTGCCATTAAATTAACCCTTAAATGCATGCCTCAGGTTGTTAGCGACCTGAGACATCATTCACTACCCTCCTACTCATTAATTTATTTAAGTGAGACATCAACATTCTTAGTATTCCTCAATCAATCCATTTTTAGCTATATAACAAGAAATATATATATATATATATATATATATATATATATATATATATATATATATATATATATATATATATATATATATATATATATATATATATATATAATTGAATGCCTGTTTTTGAGCTTGGACGGTTCGGTCTGGACTCGATCCATAGAGGAGTAATTATCCCCGAACAGAAACTGTTCGGACCAAGTAAATCATCAGGGTGCACTTTAGACGATGATGGACAGATGATCAACAGTAACGTAATCATGCACGTCATGCACTTGGATTATATTTGTTCAAATCCTAAATGGAGAGCTTGTTTGTATATGCATTCACCTTCACAATTTCTCTCTGAAATGATGATCGTGTCGGTAAGTACTCTGTGTATCCTTAAATTCTTGTTTTACAACACCGGCAAAGATCGTGTATTCCAGCGCGCGTGCAGACAAGGTTGCTAAGTTTTTACAACAAAACGCAGCAACTACTAACCCTAAACAATAGCTTGAAAGAATGGCGTTTGGTGGGTAAAATGTGTGTTATTTTGGCAAGGTTGCCTGCTAAAATTCGCATTCATGGGTCTATATATCACATAATAGTCGCTTCAACAAGCGGACATAGAAAACAATCTGCGGGAAAAACAACGCAGACTTGGCAACACAGTGCAGTTGAGCTCTGTTGACACTTGACAACTCGCTTCATTGCTCTGATATTTGCTGTTTATTAGTGCTTATAAAGCACATATTAATGCCTTATTCTGCATGACCTTATTCTACATCCCTTCATACTACCCAATATCTAAACTTAAAAACTACCTTACTAACTATTAATAAAAAGTAAGAAGTTTGAGGCAAAAGTCGTAGATATTAGTTAGCTTATGGTGAGAATTAGACCCTAATCTAAAGTGTGGCCGAAATTTGTATGCCATGTATTTAAATATATTTGTAATTACTTGTGTGTCAATCAATTAAAATATTCAATCCCAATTAATCAATTGATTGCCGTGAGTCAACTTGTGATTAATCGCAACATAATCGCACATTTTTATCAGTTCTAAATGTATCTTAAATTGATATTTTTCAAGTTTTTAATACTCTAATCAACATGGGCATAGACAAATGTGCATGCTTTATGCAAATGTACATTTATTGTTAGTGAAACCATACTCAGAGCATGAAGACTAGACATGTATCAAAGGTCATAGACGTTTTCTATGACGGTTACTATGAGATTAAAAAAACACAGACATACAAATCCATATTAAACCCTGTGGCTCGTGGCAACACATTGATGTCTTAAGACACGAAATGAGAAACCCATCAGTATTTGTGTTTTTTTTTTTTTACCTCATATCAGACGAATCTTATCTAGTATTCCAAATGCCTTCTGCTTCAGCTGCCGGAGAAGGTCAAAACCCGGCACGATCATAGCCTACACAAATGGTGCAGATTGGTCGAATGAGGCCTCTATGTAAATATATATCTATGATCGAGCCAGGTTTTTGACCTTACTTGACGGAATTAATGGCATTGGGAATACTACATCTGACATGAGGTAAAAAATAACACAAATACTGTTTTGTTTTTTGCAGAAACCGATCGTTTCGTGTCTTAAGTCATCAAGGTGTTTTGGTGTTTATGTTTCTTGTTTTTGAGTTAATCATGTTCACAGTCATGTTTTGTCTTCCTGGTTCGTCATGTGATCCTGCCATGTGCTCCCTTTGTCTTGTGCTCCCATGTCATGTTGTCATTGGTTTATTGGTTAATCATTGTTCACAGGTGTGTCTTGTCTAGTCCTCAGTCTTTGTGTATTTAAGCCCTCATGTTAGCCATAGTCTTGCGGTGTGCCTCAATCAGCTCCCTAGTTCAGTAGTCAGGGCACTTATCAGGGAGTCAGCCCATTGACTTATGTCCTGATCAGTGCCCTAACTAGTGAACTAGGGAGCTGATTGAGACGCAGGGTTTGTCTGTTATTGTAGGCCTATGTGTAACCCGCTCTCTGTGAGTCCTTTTATGTAAAGTTTGTTTGTTCAAGTCAAGTCAAGTTTAGTCAAGTCAAGTCTGTTTTATTTTTTTATTTTGATTTATGTTAAAGGAGGTGGGGGGGGGGGGCGTGAAACGCTCAGTTTCAGTCAAACTCATGTCAATCTTGAGTACCTAGAGTAGTATTGCTTCACATCCTTCATATCTCCGAAAAGTCTTTAGTTTTATTATATTTATAAAAGAAATATGGGCTGTACTGAGTCTTTCCGGAAAAAAACGAGCGCCTATTGTACTTATCGACGAGCGCTTATCGAGTGGGCGGAGCTAAAGAATGACGAGCGCAAAGCGATGACATCCTCAAGCGTGGAGAAGCCCATGGCTATTGAGCTCAGCTAATAGATATATGATCCAGAATCATTCAGAGGCTGAAATAAATTGAACAGGAGAAACAGCAGCAGCAGGACGTCCGTCTCTGTGGTATGTACTGTATTTAGTGGCCTGTCAACATTTGTGTGGGTTTACTTGTAGTTTATGAGGACATGATTCGGTTTATGGACTATTGTATGCGACTAAACCTTAGCAGTAGCAAGCAAAATGGTTTTGCACGTCAGACTAGTGTAACGTTATACAAACAATGGAGTCCGTTAGCGCATTTGAATGACGAAGCACGCGATCGTGTCGTTTACTGATGTTTACTCACGCGACGATAGCCAACAGCACAGACATTTGAAGCTGTTTTACTCACCGGCTGCTTCCAAAGCAGGACCGAACCTTTATCGCTGGGACCGCTCCGTCAAAAACACACTTCTTTGGTATGATTTGGTGAAGTGCTGACAGCAGTGACTTGCTGTGCTGAAGCGTTGAAGTCGCTTGATGTCACAGATAGGAATAAAGTGGAGCGCGGCGGGAGTGTATGGGCGTGCATTTCCTCTCTCGCTCTAGTCACACGCGTGCATGCACCCTACCTACCCTACCACCCTCTCTCTCTCTGTGGTCATATTTTAACTCTTTCCCCGCCAAACACGGAAATTTCCATTATTTGTGAGAAAATGCTTCCAGTCCAATAATGGAATTTTCCGTGTTTTCGTATTTTCACTGTCGGACGCTAGGGGGTGCTATTGCGCATCTTCTGATTGAGAGTACTGAATCTCCTGATCAAAACACACGAGTAAGACGCAGTGAACCGAGCGATCATATGTAATCATATGCATATGAAAAATAGTGTGATCATCGTCAATAAACAGCATATGAATCAAAACGGCCTAATGTTACTGAATGAAATGTGGACCCAGGACGAGCTCCAGGACTGTGCAAGCATTAGGAGTGTTGATGGACTCGATCTCCTCCATCTGTGTTTGATCATCGCGCTGAATCTGATCTGGAAACAATCTTTCACAAATACGGGATTTTCTCAGCTTTTTGTTCAAAATTTAGCTTTTTTTTATGAAACCTACCCATATTCAAGTGTTGATAAAAAAAGGAATGCATGAAGCTAGAATAAAACTGTTTGTTTTTGTTTGAAAGAAAAAGGTCAACTCTTTATTTTGATATATTGCATGCACAGATA
Source organism: Pseudorasbora parva (assembly GCF_024679245.1). NCBI lineage: Eukaryota > Metazoa > Chordata > Actinopteri > Cypriniformes > Gobionidae > Pseudorasbora > Pseudorasbora parva. Next base: position 18,429,904 of record NC_090180.1, on the reverse strand, counting down.
TTCATTAAAGCTACACTGTGTGATATTTTCCCCCATCTATAGCGGTGAAAAGGTATATGACCATCCAGTGAATATTAGTTTCTGTTCCTCTCAATTCTGATTTCTTTTAACTCCTACGGTGGCCAATTTTGTCTAAGATTAACATTGCAATCCCCCTCTTCACATTCGACACAATGCCATCGAGTGTTAAAACGCGAAAGGCGAAGGTTGAATTTATGGGTATGTCCCTCTTTGGCTAATGTACTTTCAAGATGGAGGAGCAACATGGCAACCAGCATTCGAACCCCTCACCCATATGTATTTTCAATGGCATATTATAAACTTACGAGAATACTTTATTACTTGAAAGAAGTAAATATACATTAATGAGCACATATATTTTTGAAAGAACTAAGTGTTTTTAGCTAAGAATAAACTAAAAAAGTTACACAGTGTAGCTTTAAACAAAATATTCTATGGGCTATTACATTTTTGTGAAAATTGTCAAAAATCCTGGCGGTGGCTGGCAACTTTTTTTTAAAACCCTGGCGGGGAAAGAGTTAATATTCATGTGTCTGTATAATGAGTGTGTTTTGTTTTGTTTTGGTTTTGGTTGTTGTCTCCCCCTTTAACCCTTCTACTTTCACACTTTTCCAAAGGTTTACACAACCATTTATTGAGTCTTTTTTAACTCTGAAATACAATTCCACTAGGAGAATCACATTGAAGTAGCTAACAATACTGGACAAGAAACAGGTGCGTAGAACAAATTAACAACCAAGGAAACTAACTAGGGAAACCAGAACAGGCCCTGCGTCCCAATTCGCATACTATCCATCCTAAATAGTATTTGAAAATAGAATTAGTATGTCCCAAATCATAGTATGTTGAAAAGAGTATTCCAAAGATTCCCGGATGGTTTACTATTTCCGGTCCAAATTCGTAGTATGGATCGATGGGCACTCTAACGGCTGATATTGCCCACAACCCATTGCGAGTTGGACGAGGATTCGATTAGAACTACAAACGCGGATAAAAAACGTTAAAAAACTACAAACATGACGGCTGTGCGAGTTCGACGGTTAAGTAGAGAAGTTCAGATAAAGGGGTTTGAGTGAAAAACTATCAATATTTTACCCGTCAAAAATATATTTATTAAGTGTTGTCCACATTATTTTTCACCTGCAGCAGCATTGTGAACTTTTGTAATGACACGTTTGGCCATTAACTTTTAAATGCATCATTATATTTAAACTGCAAACACATGAGGAGAGTCTCTGACCCACAAAGACCCACACATGGAAGATCAACGAGCGGCTACATTTCTCTCCGATACGGTGGGAGATTAATCTGCATGTGGAGGATTTGAACTGTGACGAATCTGACGATGATTGACAGGGCAGATAAACGGTGACGGGATGCACGTAACTAAGCGACAGAGTCCGTTAAAGATGGCGAAGTAGTATGTCCTGAAGCTTGCAAACTTTTCTGCTACACACTCAAAGTATATACCTTTTCTTCACAAAAAGAGTACATACTTTTAGGACGTAGTATAAGTAGGCGAATTGGGACGCAGCTAGGGAAAACTTAAAAACAGAAAATACATGTTACGTGGTTTTCTTTTATGATACCTGACTTGTTTAGACCTTGACAGACGTGATCTTCCACAAAAACAATTTGTAAATGATGACAGAATTAAAATTTTCAGGTTGAAGGGTTTTTTTTTCAATGAACTGGCACTGGACTGGCAGCAAGCCCAGAGTGCAACTGAGTATCTGTAGCTGTTTAAGTGGCTCACTGTGAATTATGAGGTTTGAAATTATTTTCTGACCTCTTAGTGATCTCAGCAAATGACAGTGTGGTGTCACTGGCCTGTTCCAAACAACAGATGTTTGGCTCCTGTGTTTAGTGCCAATTAGAAACATTCTATTGACTCCCAATTGAAGCAAAACATTCAATTGAGTCTTAAAATATGACAAATTTGTTTGCTCTAGCTCTAAAAACTCTCACTGTAGCACTATGGTCTTTCATCTTTCTCTGAGGTATAATTTGCAGCTGTTTAGGTAATCATTATATGCAGAAAAGCATTATATGCAGATGATTTCACATCACATATGAAAATTACAGAGCTTTTTCTATGTTTTTCTGGGTAAGAGGTTGTGTTAAATGCCTTGAATGCAAATGCACATACATTTTACAAGGCTTATAACTGGTATGGCTGCCTTTTTTGCTTTTCTTGAGGAGTGAAAAGGGGTTGGGTTTTTTTTCTCTGTACATATAATAATAATTTTCAGAAGAGTGAACATTAATGTGTCTCAGCTGTCAGATGAGTCAGCCAGAGTCGGTCTGGCCTTAAATATGGGAATGGCTGTAAGTTGTTCATTACTCTGCTGTTTCCAAACTTTAAAAACACATTTTATTTTATTTATTTTTTTTAAATACAGGAAACTTTATGCCATAGAATTGGAGCAACAATCATTTGCAAATACACATATAATTTGGAATTTATGTATGTATTTGTTAAATAATACCAGTAATGCCATGCATGGGGCATCAATAAGGATTTTGCCTAGGACCTCAGAATGGCTAGAAATGGCCCTGCATACACCTATGATGGCCTGGGGGTGAGTAAATCATGGGGTCATTTTCATTTTAAAGTGAACTAATTCTTTATCCTAATCCTTAGTATATTTTAAAATGTAATTTATTCCTACGATGCAAAGATAAAAAAAATAATTTATTTAATATAATCTAAATACAAGCATTTCATATTTGGAATGTGATTATGTAATCCAGATTAATATAAGCAGTTGCTACCCAACTCTGGCCACAGATCTACAGTGTTTACATGTTTAAAGGGAATCAACCTCCACATGGCTTAAAGTTTTCTCTGTCATTAAGCTGGGATATGAGAAAGTATTGAAAAAATACACACATCACCTTTAACTCCTCTGCAGGCAGATGTTTTAGCACTTGAATTGCTTCGAGTGTGTCACATAAGTGTTTTTTATTCTCCTAACATTTTGCCCAAGGGAAACCTGAGCATTGTTTGACAACTACTGATACATGAGGTGATACATGTCAAGCTTTCTGACTTGAATAATTATGTTTACAGCAAGTTTTGAAAGCTGATTTTCCGTTCAGAATAACAAATTTGAGACAAAAGACATTCTGCTTTGCATTGACTGGAAGATAAACACAGTTGCATGCATCTACATTTTTGAAAGCATCTTTTATCTAACAGCTGCACAACAGAGATAAAACATTACAACTTAAAAATGTATGTATGTCACCATGCAACATTAGCAACATGTTTTGTGTCTGTAAAGTGAAAAAGTATTGGTTGAGAAAGTTATTATAGAGATAATTTTTTTAACATTACTATTTTACTTATTTCTGAAGTAGTAAGTAAACATAAATGTGGAATAATATGCAACATAAAACCAGCATATTAAAAAAGTAAATTTTCACGTCATGTCGGAAAACCTCAGAATATAAACTGTGAATATATGTTTTATTTAAAATGATATTACATCTTTTCAACTGAATATTTAAGAGAAATGTAGTGTTTAGGAATGACATTTGGTGATTCAGACAAATAACTGTTGTGTGGAAGATGCAGAAGCGAAATTGCTAAGTTGTTTACTTGTTCTGGAGGTGAAGAGTGTTTCCTAGCAAACTGCTTCTGTAAAAGCTTTTACATTTAACAAACAAACCAAAGAAAGTTTTTACACTTTCACAGTGGAAAGGTCAATAATTATAAAATGGTTTTCTTTAGTTTTATGGGTCAGCCCAAAACTGTCACTTCTCACGATCTAGGATGAGTATTAAGTAAAAAACAAAAACAAAAAACCAAAAAACACAATGTCATCTCAATGGCAGTTGCTCTGCTGGTGCGTGACCCCCCAAAATAATGAATTTTGAATTTGCACATGAGCACATATTACTGTGGAACCACATGAAATGACATGACATGTTGTTGACAATGAAAAATGCAGAAGTCCATTGCGCACTCACATACAAAAAATGGGGGAATGTTAAAACATATTTAGTGTCCTAACAGCTCTATATTCACAGTTCAGCAAAATGAGAAACATCAGGTCAGGTCATCCTGTAGTGGGCAGCAAAACTCTTTTCAACACTATCTTACCTTATGCAGATGCAATGGCCTTAAATCAATTAAATGAGACATTAAAATCACATTATTCATGAAACTATATATACTTATAGTATATATATATATATATATATATATATATATATATATATATATATATATATATAGATAGATAGATAGATAGATAGATAGATAGATAGATAGATAGATAGATAGATAGATAGATAGATAGATAGATAGATAGATAGATAGATAGATAGATAGATAGATAGATAGATAGATATGCGTAGAGGTAAAGTACAGGCCAAAAGTAATGTTTTTCAAAGAATTTTCTTCTGCTCATCAAGCCTGCATTTATTTGATCAAAAATACAGGAAAAAAAAATTAATATTGTGATATTTTATTACAATTTAAAATAATTGGTTTTCAATTTATTATACTGTAAATTATAATTTATTTCAGTGATGCGAAGCTGAATTTTCAGTATCATTCCTCCAGTCTTCAGTGTCACATGATCCTTCACAAATCATTCTAATATGAGGATTCATTTTCAAACTTGGAAATAGTTCTGCTGATTAATATTTTTTTAATAACCTGTGATACTATTTCATAATACTTTGATAGATAAAAAGTAAAAACAAATAAAATAAAAAAGAAGCAAATCTTTCGTAACAACACTACTGTTCAGTAATTTGGGGTCAGTCCTTTTTAATCTTTCTTTTTTTTTTTTTATAAATCAATAATTTTATTCAGCAATGATGTGTTAAATTGATAAAAATTGATAGTAAAGGAGATTTATATTATTTGAAAATATGTTTTTATTTTGAATAAATGCAGTGCATTTGAACCTTTTATTCATCAAATATTAGGCAGCAGAACTGTTTCCAACACTCATAATAAATCTGAATATTAGAATGATTTCTGAAGGATCATGTGATAGACTGGATGTCACATGACACTGAAGACTGGAGGAATGATACTGAATATTCAGCTTTGCATCACAGAAATAAATGATAATTTAAAGTATAATAAATTGAAAAACAAACAGTTTAAATTGTAATAATATATCACAATATCAAAACATTCTGTTTGTGTGTGCGTGTGTGTGTGTGTGTGTGTGTGTGTGTGTGTGTGTGTGTGTGTGTGTGTGTGTGTGTGTGTGTGTGTGTGTGTGTGTGTGTGTGTGTGTGTGTGTGTGTGTGTGTGTGTGTGTGTGTGTGTGTGTGTGTGTGACATGTTGTAGAAGTTGAGAAAGTTATTATAAAGATACATTTTTACATTTCTATTTTACTTATCTTTGAAGTAGCAAGTAAACATAAATGTGGAATAATATGCAACATAAAACCAGCATATTAAAAAAGTACATTTTCACGTCATGTTGGAAGAAAATTTATTTATTTATAATATATAAATTCATTTATAATCGCACATTTTTTCTGTAATTAATGTCAGAGGTCTTAATATTTTTATTATGTAAGAATTTCACAGTTACGTAAACAACTTAAAGACGTGTATTTTAAATATGCCAGTGTCACTGATACTACTACTGCTACTGGTGTCTCTATGAAACATTAATGATAGCTATTCAACAGTACAATATATTTGAAATCTATATCAATTTCAACATTTATTAGGCTTTAAAAAAAATAACAACTTTTAATTTAAGTGAAAACAATCTTCACATAGACCCATTAAAATAAATGTCATATTTACCTGTTGCCTTCCTACCTATCTAACAGGTTGAAAATATCCAGAAATGCATATTTAATAAATTAAATATACACTGAAAAAAAACTTTACTGCTTGTTCGAATTGCTTAAAGGGGTGATGAATTGAGAAATCAACTCTCCCTTGAGCTTTTGATATATAAAAGGCTATGGTAATAGAAGAATATCCTGTAAGTTTCAGAGCTGAAATCTTCCTTTTTTAGTCAAAGAAAAGCTTTTATAGACACCAGGCTCAGCAAACGGTCTTGTGCTTCATACTGACGTCATTGGGCGACGAACCACCGCCGCGTGTCTAATCACGTAGCCCCGCCCACCGACTCATGGAGGACTCGTACTAGCTGGTCATCAACAATAAACACGCCGAGGAAGATAGCAAGATAGTGCGCTATTCCTGATTGTGGAAGAACACAGTCGCTGCATCAGCTTCCTTCTGATCCTAATATTAGGAATGTGAACTTTGTTTTTAATGAAGTTCCAGCTCACAGAATCTTTTGTAAACAAATCTCCGTTCGATGCTGGATTTGCATCCGACAGGAATGGTGCAACACACTTACGTGAGTAAACGTGTTTTATATGTGATAGTATTGCAATGTTAGATCGTTTTGCTTATGTGTCTAACAGCGCATACCTTTTGCCCGCTGGACTCAGACACGTATGGGCCAGGGCTCGCAAAGCCCGGCAGGCCGATGAATCTCATTATGTTCCGTTCTTGAGCTGTGCTGTTGTCTGTCTGGACTTGACATTCGTAGGGCGGCGCACGCACGTGTGTGTGCGCGCGGTTTGCGCGTATATCGACCAATCTTTCAGGCTATGTGTAATATAAAAATAATAGTCCAATCAATCGGGGGTGGATGAGAAAATCATTGTGTTTGTTTGATAAAGACGCGAGCTCTGAGATCGAGAAAATCATTAAGGTTGCCTTCTCCCTAAGTCTCTCCTCTCCCTCGTGAACTGACAGAGGAGCTGAAGCTCATTAAATATGCAAATCTTATCCAATCCTTTACTTCCAAGTCTCCAGTGCGTCATGCCCATCAGAACCCAGCGTTCAGGAGAGAACCTCAAAACCAGTGTAGAAAATAGCCTATTACTTATTAGTTATGATGTTTTTGAATGTAAAAACCACATGAACGTCATTAGTTGACCTCAGACAACAGTATAACATTTTTTTAAAAGCCAGTTCATGACACCTTTAATTAAAATGAGCTAAAGCAACAGAATTGCTATACATTGCATATACATATCTTTTTTCCCACTCTAGATTAATCCTTACTAAAGCTCAAATTTTCTCTGTTACCTTTGTTCTTTGATTAACATTAATGAAAGACATCACAGCAGCAGGTCTATTTGGCTGATGTCACTGCAAAACATGACGCGGATCTGACACGTTGTCACACGCATCTCATTTTCTCACAAAAGTTATTTTAAGATGTCATTTAAGACTGCTCTTGTGAGAATACTTGACCTTACGACATTTTGACATAATTCTGTGTGTTATTGTTCGTTCAAGCGTGAAAGAGAACTCGATTCTGATGCGTTGTCTGTGCGCACAAAACTGGCACACATATTTCTGTGCACTGTGTGTGTCACATAGACAGGACATTCACAGTCAGCACGTTATCTTTTGTCTTGTCATGCTCAAATGGTTTAAAAGCATTCGTAAGAGTGTCATCCTATAATGTACCCCAAGGATGACAGAAAAAACAGTTGCTGTGTATAATATTTTTACACATTAAACTGAAAGAAATTCATTGCATGTTAACCGAGCTAACTTTGACAGCACTATATATACACTGAACAGTCATAACTTTATGACCGTTGTGTTGCTTCCCCTTTTGCTGCCAAAACAGCCCTGACCCATCGAAGCATGGACTACACTCCTGAAGGTGTGCTGTGGTATCTGGCACATATAATTTAAGTCCTGTAATTGGCAAGATGGGGCCTCCATGGATCAGACTTGTTTGTTCAGCACATTCCACAGATATTTGATTGGATTGAGATCTGGGGAATTTGTAGGCCATGTCAACACCTCAAACTCGTTGTTGTTCTCCTTAAACCATTCTGAACCAGTTTCCATGAAAGGGTGTTCATGGTCTGCAACAATGCTTAGGGAGGTGGTACGTGTACAAAGTAACATCCACATGGATGGCAGCACCCAAGGTTTAACATTAGAACATTGCCCAAAGCATCACACTGCCTCTGCCGGCTTGGCTTCTTCCCTTAGTGCATCCTGGTGCCATGTGTTCCCCAGGTAAGCCACACACCTGGCCATCCATGTGATGTAAAAGAAAATTCATCAGACCAGGCCACCTTCTTTCATTGCTCCGTGGTCCAGTTCTGATCCTAACGTGCCGTAAGGCACCCTGACTGGTCTACAGCTGTGCAGCCCCATACGCGACAAACTGCGATGCACTGTGTATTCTGACACCTTTCTAACAGAACTAGCATTGACTTCTCATCAATGAGCCTTGGATTATCTAATGTATTGTTATGATTTTGCTGTCTGAATCTATACGCTAACAAAAAAGTAACTTAGCAGTACCATGTTTTTTGCATATTGGAATATGGCATGCTTTACAGAAACATGTAAATAACATGACCCTGTCACCAGTTCATCACTGTCCTTCCTTGGACTACATTTGATAGATACAACTGACCGGGAACACCCCACAAGTTTTGGAGATGCTATGACCCAGTCGTCTTTCCATCACAATTTGTCCCTTGTCAAACTCACTCAAATCCTTATGCTTGCCCATTTTTCCTGTTTTCCTGTTTTCCTGTCTTAAGTGTCTTAATATCGTTTTGCAATTTTACTTCTCAAGGGCAGTGAATGACGTGAAAAATTAGAATTTTCATTTTCGGATGAACTATCCATTAATTTTGCAGCATAATGTATAGACTATTGCTTGAATGTTTCAACTGCATCGGTGTATAACTGGAGGGTTTGTTGAAGAGTCCCTGACACATCAGGGTCTTTCTAAACATCAACTTTTATTAATGGTGTCAGCCAGTACCATTAATAAAGTTTGCCCATATTTGCCAAGAATTTGATCTCTTCCAGTAAATTAGCAAAAAGGTGTTTTTTTATCAGGTACCATATCCCTGAAAAGCCCCTACTCATATGATATTGACTGTGGCTTCATACATCTACATTTTTTCACAGTTTTCTGTGAGAAAAACCCTGCATCCTGTCTAGTGGGTGTTTTGTATCCAAATCTGTCAAAAGTGTTGGCAAGGAAGTGATGTCACTTGAATCTGACTCTTTACGCTGTTGTTAAGCAGGTGTCTGGGGTTACTTTGAACTGCTAAGGAAATGAATTTACTGTAAGTCACTGGTTTTCTTATAAGCATATAGAGGATCATAACACAACAATATTTTTTTTCACAATCTGATGTGATAATATCTAATGTTTTGTTATGATTTTGCTGTCTGAATCTATACGCTAACAAAAAAAGTACCTTAGCAGTACCATGTTTTTTGCATATTGGAATATGGTATGCTTTATAGAAACGTAAATAACATAGTGCTGAAATATGATAATCATTTAGCACAATTTCAAATATCATAACATTATTTTATACCACTTTAAGACATTTGTATAAGGGTCATGTACCTTATGGCTTTCCTTTAAATTAGAATGAACTGAAAAGTCATATGTCTCCTTTGCAGAGAAGTGTATGTTGTTTCAGAATAATGAATCGCAAATAATATTTAAAGCAGCTGATGACTCATGAATGTAAATCTACTAAGGGCTTGAAATTCCCTCAGCCGGGGCTGAGCACCAGCAGTGAGACACATGCCCTACTGCCAGCCCTGTTTGCCTTCATCATCATGTGCAACAAGGAGAAACGGAATGCTAGAACAAATGTATGATGAAAAGGCAGTTGTGTTGAAAGAAGACAGTAGGAAGTCTATGATCACAGAGGTTTTAGTGCCCTTGAATAGATGAGAGCAGTTGGCCAGGCTCTACCACATGAGGGTCTCTTTAACCACAAGCCACTTACCATTCGGTTTGAAACCACTTCTGCTCTCGGAGGAATGAAAGTGATCCACTGTGGAAGAAGATCTGTTAATACAGAATAATCAAGCTCCAGTATTCCAACTTCAAGAATCGGCTTTTTGTCAATTCATGAATCTGATATACAGGTCCTTCTAAAAAAAAATAGCATATTGTGATAAAGTTCATTATTTTCAATAATGTAACGATAACAATTGAACTTTTATATAGATTCATTGCACACCAACTGAAATATTTCAGGTCTTTTATTGTTTTAATACTGATGATTTTGGCATACAGCTCGTGAAAACCCAAAATTTCTGTCTCAAAAAATTAGCATATCATGAAAAGGTTCTCTAAACGAGCTATTAACCTAATCATCTGAATCAACTAATTAACTCTAGACACCTGCAAAAGATTCCTGAGTCTTTTAAAAACTCCCAGCCTGGTTCATTACTCAAAACCGCAATCATGGGTAAGACTGCCGACCTGACTGCTGTCCAGAAGGCCATCATTGACACCCTCAAGTGAGAGGGTAAGACACAGAAAGAAATTTCTGAACGAATAGGCTGTTCCCAGAGTGCTGTATCAAGCGGCACCTCAGCGGGAAGTCTGTGGGAAGGAAAAAGTGTGACAAAAAACGCTGCACAACGAGAAGAGGTGACCAGACCCTGAGGAAGATTGTGGAGAAGGACCGATTCCAGACCTTGGGGACCTGCGGAAGCAGTGGACTGAGTCTGGAGTATAAACATCCAGAGCCACCGTGCAGAGGCATGTGCAGGAAATGGGCTACAGGTCCCACATTCCCCAGGTCAAGCCACTTTTGGGCTACAGCGAAGCAGCACTGGAGTGTTGCTCAGTGGTCCAAAGTACTTTTTTCGGATGAAAGCAAATTTTGCATGTCATTCGGAAATCAAGGTGACAGAGTCTGGAGGAAGACTGGGGAGAAGGAAATGTCTGAAGTCCAGTGTCAAGTACCCTCAGTCAGTGATGGTCTGGGGTGCCATGTCAGCTGCTGGTGTTGGTCCACTGTGTTTTATCAAGGGCAGGGTCAATGCAGCTAGCTATCAGGAGATTTTGGAGCACTTCATGCTTCCATCTGCTGAAAAGCTTTATGGAGATGAAGATTTCGTTTTTCAGCATGACCTGGCACCTGCTCACAGTGCCAAAACCACTGGTAAATGGTTTACTGACCATGGTATTACTGTGCTCAATTGGCCTGCCAACTCTCCTGACCTGAACCCCATAGACAATCTGTGAGATATTGTGAAAAGTAAGTTGAGACGCAAGACCCAACACTCTGGATGAGCTTAAGGCCGCTATGGAAGCATCCTGGGCCTCCATAACCCCTCAGCAGTGCCACAGGCTGATCGCCTCCATGCCACGCAGCACTGAAGCAGTCATTTCTGCAAAAGGATTCCTGACCAAGTATTGAGTGCATAACTGAACATAATTATTTGAAGGTTGACTTTTTTTGTATTAAAAACACTTTTCTTTTATTGGTCGGATGATTTTTAAATTTTTAAAACGGCATGAACGCATTACGCTCATTTGCACATCTGTTTTAATCCTTTGGCTGCGCTGCCACTTTTCAGAGCGCCCTTCACAATGCACGATTCCTAATTCATCCCACCGAGAATAACCGTTCGCAGAAGGATTTAAGACCCAGCAGAATCCTCTGCCGGTGTTCGCTATGGTATGTTCACACCAAACGCGGATAGAGCGTCTGGAGCGAATGATTTCCATGTTAGGTCAATGGAAAGGCACGTTGACGCGGGTCTGGAGGTCCTGCGGCGCGATGGACGCGGTTCCGCCTCATTCACGCCTCCAGTTTGCGCGAATAACGCGAATTTGAAGCGAATTGAGCGTCTTGCATGAGTGGTGCTTTTTGTGCATTCACGCGTTTGAAACGAATTCGCGTCTATGCACGAGTTGAAACATTTGAACTTTGCCGTCAATTCACGCCGCGTTAACCAATGAGGAGCCTTCTTGCTGCTGCCAAGTGATGAGAAACCCTGCATTTAATTAAAAAATACTGATATTGTGTCACTAAATGTAGTTCCCTTTCGGGGAACTCGAGCTGCGTCGAAACGCTGTGAGAACGCCTCTGTTTAAATGCGTCGTGAAGCGCCTGTAGAACCATTCCATCGGAAAAAAGATCGATCGTCGGCGTGATGACGTCATCGACCGGAAGCTATAAAACGTCCGTGAAAACAAACAGGAACTAGCTTCTGAGCCTTCAGCAAGCGATCTGTGTGAACCTGTCTGTCTATTTGGTGTTTTTGTCTGTCTATTATACAAGAAAGCAGAGATTTTCCACCCTTTTTGTTAAATATTACATATATTAACAGAAAAAAGAGAAAATAAATAGATAGAATGGCGAGTGAAAGCAGCAATTTCAGAAAGTGTGTTCCTCCCTGCCCACGCTACATCACGGGCGGGGACACACATCTTCTCTGTGTTGCATGCTTGGGAGCGCAGCATGCCCAGGCAGCCCTCGAGGGGGCTGCTTGCGAGCACTGTGAGCGTATGCCACTGAGAACGCTGCGCTCCCGCCGGGCACTCTTCGAGGAGGGTGCCTCGGCTCGTGTTCCCCGCGGCTCTGGTCCCGCTGCCGCCGAGGCGGAGCGGAGGCTGCAGTCGTGGGGATCACAATTGGATGTTGCAGAGGGGTTAGAGACGGGCGCTGCCTTATCTCTGCCCTCACCTGCTCCATCCAGCGGTTCTTCTCGGGGCATGGAAGCTCGCATGGCGGTTTCTTCCCCCCCGAGAGAGCCGCCGGTACTTCATCTGTCCAGCTCTGAGGAGGTGGACGTTGAAAGTATCGATACTGAAGATTCGCCACTTCAGTCCCCTGCTAGTGAGGAGCTAGTTGAGGTTTTGACGCGAGCAGTGGCCAGATTAAACATCGACTGGCCCACTGAAAGATCTGAGGCAGGAAGAAAACGTCATAGTAAGCTAGACGAACGCTTCCTGCCGTCTCGCGCTTCAGAACCTCAGCGACGGGGCCTGCCGTTCTTCCACGATTTGCACACCGAGGTGGCAAGATAGTGGAAGAGACCGGCTTCATATCGTGTCTTCAGCCCGCAGACTTCGGTCTACAGCAACATTTGCGGGCTGAGACAGTATGGTTATGGGGCGATGCCAAAGGTTGAAGAGACGCTTGCGAGCCATCTCTCGCCTTCCTCGGCATCGTCCCTGAAGGCCCCGACTTTACCCACCAGACCTCTAAAAACAACGTCGGCGATGGTGGGTAAAGCGTACTCGGCGGCGGGTCAAGCGGCTGCATGCCTGCACATGATGGCTATCGTGCAGGCATACCAGGCTGACCTGCTAAGGGATTTGGACGGTAGTGATGCTGTGGGGGGTGATATTATCGCTGAATTAAGATCATCAGCCGATCTAGCTCTCCGGGCCACCAAGGAGACGGCCAGATGTGTGGGCCGCTCCATGGCAGCATTGGTGGCTACGGAGAGGCATCTATGGTTAAACCCCACAGACATCAAGGAGAGGGAGAAAGCCTTTCTGCTCGATGCGCCGCTTTCTCCTGGAGGCCTCTTCGGTGACGCAGTTCACACTGTCACCGAGAGGTTCCAGGAGTCGAAAAAGCAAGCTGCGGCGCTCAAGCAGTTCCTCCCTCTCCGGGTCCAGGCCCCTGGGGCTGCTGCTGATACCACCAAGCAGCCCAAGCCGAGTACGAGCTCCTCCTACAGGGCTCAGCAGAAACAGAGCGTCGCTGCCCGAGCTCCCCCTCAGCGTGGGGACGAGGGGCGGCGCTCTCAGACGAGGCCTTCGAGGGGCAGGGCTGATCTGCGGACAGTCCTGATCGCCAAGAAGGCCTCGTCGAAGCGTTCCTGACGCCAGAAGCGTCAGGACGCTGAGGGTGGTTCCCCCCGTAGGGAAACGGTGCTTACCCCTGCCTACGGTACCCGTTTCCCTACGGCACCCTCGGGGGGCCGCGCTGCCAACCCTGCCGCAATGCCGGGGCGCAGTCGGTCTCCGCGGGCCACCCGAGGGTGGTCCGCACCCCCTTCGGGGGGTCCCCGAGCAGTCAAGTCAGTTGTTCCCTGCCGGTCCGCCGCTTCAGGGCACTGTGCTTGTTGCTCAAAGTACACCAGAGGCCAGCCTCGAGAGGCTGGTTCCCTTAGTAGATTTTCTAGACGAGTGGAAACGTCTACCAAATATATCTCGTTGGGTCCTGCAGATAATAGAAAAGGGGTACGCCATTCAATTCAGAAGTCGGCCACCTCTTTTCTGCGGTGTCCTGCCTACAGAGGTGGGCCCGGAGCAGGCTCTGGTAATGGCACAGGAAGTAGAGACACTCCTGCAAAAAGGGGCTATAGAGAGGGTTCCCCCTCCCAGCAGGGAGTCTGGCTTTTACAGCCGTTACTTCATCGTGCCGAAGAAGGATGGGGGCTTACGCCCGATATTAGATCTGCGGCTATTGAATCGCTCGGTGGCCAAGCTAAAATTCAAGATGCTTACACTCAGACAGATTGTAGCGCAGGTCAAATCGGAGGATTGGTTTGTCACCATAGACCTCAAAGATGCGTATTTTCATGTCTCCATCCTTCCACATCACAGGAAGTTCCTGAGGTTTGCCTTCGGGGGAGAGGCATACCAATATCGTGTACTTCCCTTCGGTCTAGCACTGTCACCCCGCACGTTCACCAAGTGTGTGGATGCAGCTCTGGCGCCGCTGCGTCTACAGGGCATCCGCATACTGAACTATATCGACGACTGGCTGATTCTAGCGAATACAGAGCAGATGGCGGTTCAGCATCGAGATGCTGTTCTCGCCCATATGTCGAAGCTGGGGTTGAGGCTGAACGCCAAGAAGAGTGTGCTTTCTCCGGCTCAAAAAACCACTTTTCTGGGTGTGAACTGGGACTCGGTAATTATGCGGGCGCAATTATCGCCAACACGCATAGAATCGATCCTGGCAGCCGCCAAAGAACAGAAGCTAGGCCGAGCCGTCACTGTGAAACAGTTCCAGAAACTGTTAGGTCTCATGGCAGCAGCGTCCAACGTGATACCTTTTGGCCTACTGTACATGAGGCCACTGCAGTGGTGGCTCAAGACAAAAGGGTTCTCCCCGAGGGGAAATCCGCTCCGCACGATCAAAGTCATGCGGCGATGCCTACGTGCTCTGGTCATGTGGAAAAACCCGGGGTTTTTATCTCAGGGTCCCGTGTTGGGGGCTCATGTTCGTCGCGTAACGCTAACGACAGACGCCTCTCTCACGGGCTGGGGGGCGACCATGAGTGGTCGCTCGTCCCAGGGTCTATGGCAGGAGCATCAGCGGCACTGGCACATAAATCGGCTAGAGATGCTCGCAGTGTTTCTTGCATTGAAACAGTTCCTGCCCGACCTCAGGGGCCACCATGTACTAGTCAGAACAGACAACACGTCCGTGGTGGCCTACATAAACCACCAGGGGGGTCTGAAGTCTCGTCCGTTGGACAAATTGGCACATCGGATCCTCCTGTGGGCCCAAGGGAAATTGCTGTCAATCAGGGCAGTATATATCCCGGGGGCCCTGAATCAGGAAGCAGACAGCCTGTCGAGACAGGGGCCGAGGCCCGGGGAATGGAGACTCCACCCAGAGGTGGTGGAGCTCCTTTGGAAGGTTTATGGGAAGGCAGAGATAGACCTGTTCGCTTCGGCGGAGAATTCTCACTGCCCGCAGTGGTTTTCTCTGACCCATCCGGCCCCGCTGGGGCTGGATGCCATGGTACAGGAGTGGCCGAGGCTGCCTCTGTACGCCTTCCCCCCGATTGTCCTGCTTCCAGGAGTTCTGGAGAGGGTACGCCGGGACGGGGCCCAGGTACTTCTGGTGGCTCCGAACTGGCCGACCCGAGTATGGTTTTCGGACCTGATATCTCTCCTGGAAGGCTCTCCGATGGAGATTCCGACCAGGAGGGATCTACTCTCTCAGGCGGGCGGGAGATTCCTGCACCCACGCCCAGAGATGTGGAAACTGTGGGCCTGGCCTCTGAGGGGGCTAGGCTCATAGAGGAGGGTCTCTCGGCCGAGGTCGTAGAGACCATCCTACACTCCAGAGCTCCGTCCACAAGGAAGCTGTACGCTTTGAAATGGAGACTTTTCTCAGCATGGTGCAGAGAACGCCAGTGGGATCCAGTTAACTGCCCGGTTGGTACAGTGCTGGAGTTCCTGCAGGAGAGGTTCTCTGCAGGGTTGACCCCCTCCACACTTAAGGTGTACGTGGCGGCCTTGGGTGCTGTCCACGTCCCTTGCAGTGGAGTGTCTTTGGGAAGACACCCTCTAATTACACGCTTCCTTCGTGGCACATTAAGGTTGAGGCCAGTTATGCACTCGAGGGTCCCGGCATGGGACTTGGCCATTGTTCTGAGGGGCTTGTCCGGACCTCCGTTCGAACCTCTGGAGGAGGTTTCGGATAAGTTCCTCACCCTAAAAACCATCTTCCTTTTGGCCATATCATCTCTTAAAAGGATAGGAGATATTCAGTCTCTGTCGGTAGAGCCCTCATGTCTAGAGTTCGCGCCAGGGATGGTGAAAGCATTTCTGCATCCCAGGCCGGGTTATGTCCCCAAGGTTCCTACGAGCCCACGGGGCCCCATCACTCTACAAGCCTTCTGTCCTCCTCCATTTATGACGTCAGACCAGGAAAGATTAAATCTGCTGTGTCCTGTGAGGGCACTGGATACTTATGTCCACAGAGCTGCCCTGTGGAGAAAAACTGAACAATTGTTTGTTTGCTTTGGACCCCCTAAGAAGGGGGCCCCAGTATCCAAGCAGAGGATGAGCAAGTGGGTGGTCGAGGCCATCTCACTTGCTTATGAAGCTACCGGGCAGCCGTCTCCACTGGCTGTCCGGGCGCACTCAACCAGGGGTATGGCTGCTTCTAAAGCACTTTTGTCGGGGGCTTCCCTCCATGATATCTGTAACGCGGCCGGTTGGTCGTCTCCTTCTACCTTTGTCAGGTTCTACGAACTAGACCTGGCATCTACTGTAGGGGCACAGGTACTCTCGTAACCGTGTGCGCTTCGGCTTCACACATACGAGACACTTGGTCCTATGGCGATGTGGGTATAAGCGTTCTCACAGCGTTTCGACGCAGCTCGAGTTCCCCGAAAGGGAACGTCTCGGTTACGTATGTAACCCTAGTTCCCTGAGGGAACGAGACGCTGCGTCGCTTTGCCATACTCCCGGCGTGTCCGTGATCACTTACTTCAGGCTTTATCAGAAGTTAGTTCCTGTTTGTTTTCACGGACGTTTTATAGCTTCCGGTCGATGACGTCATCACGCCGACGATCGATCTTTTTTCCGATGGAATGGTTCTACAGGCGCTTCACGACGCATTTAAACAGAGGCGTTCTCACAGCGTTTCGACGCAGCGTCTCGTTCCCTCAGGGAACTAGGGTTACATACGTAACCGAGACGTTTTAATGCTTTTCAGTTGATAATGTAGTTGTTTAAAGCTAAAATATGTGGTTTACCTAGGATGTTTTACTCATAGACAGAGCCTATTTAAAAAGAACACACTCTTGCGTTTTTGGAGTTGTGAGATCCAGGCGATCTCCGGGCGCTCAGCGCTCGTTAACCCCAGCGAGAGCAGCCTTTTCTCGGCAAGTCCTTCAGCCGTTTGCCGCTGGTTCGGATGTCTATGTAGAGGTTAAACATGACATACTTTGTCTTGTGTACATCCAATGGGCCGATCTTTGGTCCAATTAATCTATTTTTGTCTCCCAAATCATTTTGACTGAGGGCAAAGTGAAGTTTCATAACTTCATCCATCAACTGCATCCAATTAGGTAATCATCTTCCACTATTGTAAGTTAATACAGTTAAATAGAGAGAACAAAAAACATTTTATATTTAAGTAACTTGTCACATTCATAAACTCATTAGGCTATTCAAACACAAAATAACCAATAAAGTCTCTAGCACCAAAAGTAACCCTCTAAGTTCTCTTTAATTGAAAAATATGCATTTTCATTTATTCATACATGGTTTATTCATACAACATTTAGTTCAACATTTTAAGTGCCATTGTTTTATAAAATGTTTTATTGGCTGAAGTTTCAAAGTCCAGTTATTATGCTTTCAAATTGTATGTCATCTATGTATCTTCCTGAGGAAAAATAATAATAATAATAAAAAATAAAGAGAGAAGACCTTTTACGTTTTATAAGTTTGATTAGAGGTTGATGAAATGTAATATCCCTTGGGGTAGAAAATAAATATTCAATAATTTGAGCATGGAGTCATATTATGCCTGTGGGACTGAACCATAGGGCCTTTAAAATTAAGGTTACAAAAGAAACTTTTATTAAGAACAAGAATATAGAAGTATATTGAGATATATTTAGTACTTTTAGAGTTATAGGCACAGTATGGGAAAAATAGTAGGCTATTGATGGCACTAAAAGAAATGTATCTTTAAAAAAAGATTTTATAATTACATTTTATTTGTTGTTAAGAAAATATAAGACCATTGAAAATGCTTACCAATTAACTCATGGAGCCACATTGATATCTCTATATCTCTGGAAACTAATGGGCCTTAAAGTTAAAGAACCAAAAGTAAAAAAGTGTTTTAAGAATTAGAATCTAAAAGGATATTAAGGTATCTTCAAAATGAATTACAGGCGTGCAAACGTTGATCAAAAAAACACGAATGCTTTGTCCATTTTTTGAAATGTCACCGTTGGCAAGATTTATAAAGTCAACAGATTTCACTAATAGACCTTCCAATCTCTGTGTGAAAATAAAATAATGATGCTGCCATCTTTCAAAAGTCATTTTACACCCAGGTGAAAATAGTCATTCTGACCCCATCCATCACATTAAATAATTTATCTTTTTCTAAATTTAATTTTTCTTTCTTAATTTATGACTGTCTTTCTTCAGAAACAAAATTAACAAAATCTGGGAAATGTTCTGAAATTTGGCAGGTTTTGACACAGAATGACTCAAATGTGTTTGTCTGAGAGCCTTTATATACACACTTAACTGCAGACACTGAAATAATACACTGTATGGTACAGTACACATATTTTGAGTGTCCCTTATTATATCCCTTATTTTCCTAAAGAACCACAATTGTCCCTTATTTTCTTCTTCAGAAGTTGGCAACCCTACGCTGTACATAAAACCTCTTCAATATAGTTGTTGTTACCTCAGGGGAGAATGGCAATCAGAATTTTTTTTTTTTTTTATAAAAAAAATAAAATATAATAATAATAATAATAATAATAATAATAATAATAATAGAGTACCGGCACCTCTTTTGGGCCACTTAAAGCACCGGATGGCATGCTTTAAACATCTAATACTTGGCATTGTACTTGTTGATGTGAGTCTTGCATGTAACTAGCCTGACAAGCCAGACCCACATCAAGATGTTTGGTGTGGGAACTCACCATTTACAGGGCTCAATCCGAGGAGCGGGATAAACATTGTCTTTCAAATTTCATCACGCAATTGGATAGCAACCAGAGTAATTTTGTACTGAAATGAAATATTATATACAGCAGATACATGTCATTCTTTGAATTTCAACTATTTTTTATCCTACTTCCTCGAAATAAAATTGTAATGTTTTTTTTTGTTTTGTTTTTTTTGACTGAATTAAAATGCAATTCAGGATGTCAACTGGAATTTCAAAGGCATTCATCATTCGCTTTTGAATAATCCGCAATCTTTAAACTGCAAAACTCGCTGCAGTTGGAATGCAAATCAGGAGTCAAAGGGCATTTGACAGTGTCAGTAGATGTATTTTCACCAGCGCTAAAGACAGGAAGTAGCTCTTCTCGTCAGCGCATTCAGTTTCAATTTCTGTCTCTCCTGCATTTCCCTTTTTTTTGTCAAGAGATTATGAGAACCTGACGGCTGTAACAAATGAATCACACTTAAGTAAAACTTTGATGTAAAAGACTGATGAACAACATCCTGAGAGGAGAGCTTCTGAATAACTCCATAATAAAAACACAGACTCAATACGAGATTAAAACTGTTCATTGCTGAACCATACCAGTCAAACACCAAAAGTGTTTTGTTTTTTTATGCAAAAAGAAAAGATGTTCCCTTCACTGTGTACATAAACTTTTACTTTGCAATCTTTTCCAAATTAGAAGGTGTCAAAAACCTTTTTTTTTATTCACAGTTTAAACCTATTTGTTTTTCAGTTCCTCATGAAAAGCTGTCTTATGGTAATTATGTTTTTAGTGTGTAAATCAGGAAGGTCTGACTTTTCCAAAAGCAGCGTTGTTTAATATTTGACATGACAGAGGAACATTTGAATATAGTTAGTAGTATACATGAAAATAACATGAAATACTGCTGTAAAAAAAAAATAGTTTAGCAATAATTTCACCAAAAAGTGTTTAAACGCCTAACAAAGAAGTCTTAAAAAGTTTAAATATTTTATGATGTATTCTTTGATATATATATATATATATATATATATATATATATATATATATATATATATATATATATATATATATATATATATATATATATATATATATATATATATATATATATATATATATATATATTTGCCAAACATTTTGAAGAATAGGCTGGCCTGCCTGAAAGCAACTAAAGATTGTTACAGTTGTCAACAAAGTAGAAGTGTTTAATTCTGCTAATGCATCAATGGTTGATGTATGCAAATTTAAAACAAAATTACTAACCGCTGCCCAGAGCCTTTAAGTGATCCACTTGAGATCCTGACCTCAAAAGGACACTCTGAGGATTGTGTGGTTTTGCCGGTGTGCCTCTATGGCTGTTGATTAAATGAAGATGTCACCCTTGTCTCTGTCTGAGAACATTTCTATCCCCTCCTCTCATTTATTGTGCCGAAATGGTTTTGTCCATCATTATAATGGTTCTGCAGAAGCAACAGCCGTAGTAAAAGAGGTTGTCTTTCTCTTCGGTTTCTTTGATCCTTTAACTAACACTACACAAACAACAACAGCAAAAAAAAAAAAAAACTGAAATAGCAGTTAGAGGGGTTCAGGCATTGAACTATTTCATAAGCTATTTCAGGTTTTTTTTTTTTGTAACTGGTAATCTTTGGTTAAAATCAGATTTTTGGGGGTAAAAAAATGGCATATAATATTATAAGTCTTATAATATTGTAATGTTATTTTAAATCAGTGGATTTAAAATATACATATATATATATATATATATATATATATATATATATATATATATATATATATATATATATATATATATATATATATATATATATATATATATATATATATATACATATATACATATATATACATATTTACAGAGTATGGTCCGAAAATATGCAGTGAGCGGCAGTTCTGTGGGCGAAAATTCCTTGTTGATGGCAGAGGTCAGAGGAGATGACCAGACTAATTCGAGCTGATAGAAAGACAACAGTAACTCAAATAATGCACAAGAGCATCTTTGAACACACAACGCACCAAACCTTCAAACAGAAGAGCAACAGCAGAAGACACACTGGTGCCACTCCTAAATAGCCTGACAAGCCAGACCCACATCAAGATGTTTGGTCTGGAAACTCACCATTGACAGGGCTCAATCCGAGGGGTGGGATAAACGGTTGTCTTTCAAACTCCCTCTGCACGCGATAGGATAGCGCTACAACCAACCAGAGCAACGAAGGTGAAACAGAGCTTGTTGATAGTTTAAACATTCGCTGTATCCGGTCGGCTAAACTCAGAACATATCTTCCCTTTTTAAGAATGACTTCAGTGCCGCTCTTTGTTCTTTTCTCAGAGAAAAGCTTAACTCCAAGTCTTCCAGAGTCGCAGTCAAAGCTGATTCAAAAGACCGCCGTTCGCCAGTTTCTGTGTTTACTAGAAGCACGCAAACTAGACGACACTCGCGGGCAGATTAAATTTGCTGCCGTTAGGGTGCGTCTAGATTTCTAGGCTAACTCCTGACAGCTAAGAACAGCAAACTGAGGCAATTCACACAGGCTCAACAAAATACAGAATATTAGAAATATTGAATAATAGAATATTGGAAAAAAGTTGCTTGTTCTTATAAGTCTCAATTTCTTTTGGAACATTCAGCATGAAAACATGGATTCTTCCTGCTTTGTATCAACAGTTTAGGCTGATATGGTGTGTGGGATATTTTCTTGGCACACTTTAGGCCTCTTAGTACCAATTGAGCATCATTTAAACACCACAGCCTAATGGACTATTGTTGCTGACCATGTGACCAGAGTGACCACGGTGTTCCCATCTTCTGATGGCTACTTCCAGCAGGATAAATCATCACAAACTGGTTTCTTGAACGTGACAATGAGTTGACTAAACTCAAATGGCCTCCACAGTTACCAGATCTCACTCCAATGTGGTGGAACTGGATATTCTCATCATTGATATTCAGCTGAAAAATCTGCAGCAAATCTGTGATGCTGATCAGGTCAATATGGAACAATATCTCTAATGAATGTTTCCAGCACCTTGTTGAATCTATACCATGAAGAATAAAGGCAGTTCTAGAGGCAAAAGTGGGTCCAAACCGGTGGCCGGTGAGTGAATATATCATGCCTTTTTTTTTTCTTCCTGGGATTAAACCATTTAACAACATATTTCATTTAATATGATCTAAGGATTAGTGCACTTTAAAATGAAAATGACCCACTTCTTTGATAAGTAAACCCACCCAATGAGTTTACTTATCAAATCTGAGATAAGACTTACCTTTGATCTTCCTTTCTTTTTCTTCATTTTTGATGAACGCGCTACTGATGAGCACTTGCCTGACCTAACGCCTGAACCCCTGTAACCAATAATCGACAATAATCACTATCAATTCAATCTTATAATCAGGTTGACAAGTAATTAAACGTGTGGCTGAGGGGGTGCCCTAGGATGATCATGTTTAATGAACATTGTTTTATTTCGCTTGTTCTCATTCTATGATTAATGGGAAGTAGGCCTAAGGGCGTCACTAGAGGGCGCCCGCGCCCCCAAACACAATTGTCGCCCCTAGGCAACCGCCTAGATCGCCTACATAGCAAACCCCGGCCCTGATTGTGTTCATCTCAAAGAAGAAAGTCGAAAAATGTCTTTCGTTGTTGGGTGGGCGCAAACCTCAATCTCGCCTAGGGCAACCAAGGAGCTAGAGCTAGCCCTGAACACAATCAGAGTTATACATATCCTTACACTTCCACGCTTTATAATAGCAGTGAAGGGATCCATTGAGTTTGAAGTTTAAACAAGTGCATCCATCCCAACTGGGTTTTGTAAGAAAAATCCATATTAAACACTTTTAATAAAATATCTAGTTTCTGCCAAACCGCCTTCCGTATTCAACTGACGTCAGATGCTTTGAACTGCTAGAGGCATTACATTATCTTCGTCAGTTGAATACGGAAAGCAGTCTGGCAGAAGCTAGATATTTTACTAAAAGTGTTAAATATGGATTTTTTTCTTACAAAACCCAATTTATTCGCTTCAGAAGGCCTTTATTAACCCCCTGGAACTGTATGGATTATTTTTATGATGGATGGATGCACTTTTTTGAGGTTCAAACTCGTTGGCTCCATTCACTACCATCTTTAAGCTTGAAAGAGCCAGGGAATGTATTAATATAACTCAGAAACTGTTCGTCATAAAGAGGAAAGTCATATACACCTAAGCTGGCTAGAGTGTGAGTAAATCATGGGCTAATCTTCATTTTAAAGCTTTAAAACTTATCAAAAAAGATTTTTTAATTAGCATTTTAATGATTAAATCAAAACCTTTGCAACTGCCTTTCTTTTTTATACAATGTGTATACAATGCTTTTTTTAAGAACAGGCAAATTATTTTCAGATATATTTCTCATTCACCTTTACAAGAAAATAAATTAGCACTAACCCAATCCTTGGGTCTTCTATAGATTGGCAAATAAGGCATGAATAATGACTGTTATGATGTATGCTGATTTACAAATCCTAACACAGCCCTGAGTGTCTTCGGTCCTCCCCCGGTACATCAGAAAACCACATGGTGACAGCCCACCATCCGGCTGTCACTTAGTTAGGACATATGTTTTTAGGACATATTTGACCAAAGTAGGTGCCTGAAAATAAACAAAAATATATACAGTATATGTCAACTTTGCCAGCAGATATTCTACAGCAAGGAAACTTGAGCCTCTGCTGAATATTACAGTAAACGTTGGGTAGTTTCCCTGACAGGAAGTCATCTTGACAGGTATGGGAAATGACCTCTTAACATACAAATATGTGCTTCAGTTTTTGGTATTTTACACTAGACTAAGGACCTGCTGTGTTTATCTGTGAGTGTCAACTAAAGGGAAGAGCATGAAGATCTTTGTGTTTCTGTTTCCTCAGTTCAACTTCTCTGCCCCCAAGGAGGAAGCATATTTCAAAATGCTCAGTGAGGACGAGCTGCTCGCCTGCAGAATGAAAGAGACCCACTTGAGGTACAGTTTTTTTCCTCTACACATTTCTTAAATTAACACCGAAAGCATTGCGAGGGAGAGATGTTATCTTGCTCATTCACCCTCTGGGGTTTTTTCACATTCTTTTAGCAAGTACATTGATATTAAGTTTGGTTAGTTTTCTCTTCGTTGTGTGTGACTTCCTTTATTTCTGGAGCTCATCGCTGTAAGCAAACACAAATCTATTTGTCTTTCATTATTGTAATTTCACTTTTTTGGGATGTAATAAAGCAACATTTTATTCACTTCAGTGAAAAAAGGCAAGAGAATATCGTCCTAAACTAAAGAATGTAGATCAGTGTAAAATGCACCTGTTGTTTTCACTTCTTATATTATATTTACTTCTTATATTATCTTATATTAATTATACTGTCTAAAAAAAACATTTTTCTTTTCTTTCTTTTTGTTTTCTTTTTTTGGCTGAGAAGATGAAGACATTTTAAAGTCAGAAACAAGTAAAACTATTGCTTTATCTACAAATGAATGTGAAGCAATGAGATTCAAGAAAGAAATCAATAGTCATTTTGTTTGTCTGTTGCATGTTTGGCCAGAACTCGTATTTACTCTTATTTGCAGTTTTTCTTCATAGCTGTTGATCAGAATGACTTTTGTGCTTCAATACCAACAGCAAACACTGTGGTAACACTTCCCCTTATAGTTGCCATATGTTGGCACGAATATTAGGTTTAGCATGTTCCTGGTGGAAGTAACACACGCAGTGTCTAATTGTATATGCATATATTTATGCAAAATGCAATAATGTGCCTTAACCTAATTTCCTTATACTTCTTAATATCATGAGGTTGGGTTGGTTGTAGACACACAGACAGACAGATAGACAGACAGACAGACAGACAGACAGACAGACAGACAGACAGACAGACAGACAGACAGACAGACAGACAGACAGACAGACAGACAGACAGATAGATAGATAGATAGATAGATAGATAGATAGATAGATAGATAGATAGATAGATAGATAGATAGATAGATAGATAGATAGATAGATAGATAGATAGATAGATAGATAGATAGATAGATAGATAGATAGCGACAGACGGACGGACGGACGGACGGACAGATAGATAGATAGATAGATAGATAGATAGATAGATAGATAGATAGATAGATAGATAGATAGATAGATAGATAGATAGATAGATAGATAGATAGATAGATAGATAGATAGATAGATAGATAGATAGATAGATAGATAGATAGATAGATAGATACTGATATATTTTGCTTTCTCTCATTGCAGGAATAAAAAAAGTCGACTCAGTCTTCTTCTGACAAAGTCTGGGTCACATGAAAATGTCAGTCCTGAGAAGAAGCCACCCGCCAAACCGAGCCAGTAAGCCTTTATGATGTTTACACATTGATTCAATATTTTACTAGAAATGGAGTTGCTATTGAAAGTCGTGAAGACACAGATATAAAATGTCTCATTACGATATTGTATCACACACATCTGTCTATCTGCTTTTGAAGTAAACAGACACAGTGACAGGGAAATACTTTTATGAATAAAAGCTGTGCAGTTACAAAGAGATATGCAAGGTTTGGTTCTCAGATGCTGTAAACACACACAATAAACAGATGTAATAATATTGTGCCTATATAGATGTGACTGCACTTGTGAAGCACCTTTCTATCACTAAAACACTTCACTAATGTGTGATTTCAACAGCATTGCACCAGACATGGCTATGAGATGGAGTGATTCATTTGAAGAGTTGCTGAGTCACACGGGTATGATCACCTCATCTGCGTATTATACTGTAGTTAGCATAATGAACGCTTGTCATACCACGGTATGTTAAAGTAGAAGTTTGCATCCCATCATAACCACAGAGTGTGAAAACCTGCACGTGACAACACAGTGTTCTTTCTGGTTTTCATGTGATTCTAAACAGTGAATCGCTTGATTCAACAAACAAGCACTGTTTGATGTGTGCCACCTGCTGTGTTTTGTCTGTCTGTGTGGACGTGTATGTGCATGTCTATGTCTACAGGAATATTTATATAGATGATAATAGCAATAAATATAAACGGCGAGATGTGCAGATTTAGTCTTATTACTGCAGGTGGTGGATTTATGAAAAGTAGTTCAAAGGCTGTCAGAAAATATATCCATTAAGTTTCATTATTTTAGACCAGTTGGTCTTACTGCAGCTTCATTTCCGTTATATTATCAGGGTAACGTAACCATGATTTTTAGAATGTGTCACCGTACAAAAGTGTTGCAGATATAATTTACTCATCTGTATCGAAGTCTAAATCATACAATCTTGTTTCAGACGGAGTGGAAGTCTTCACGCGTTTTTTGCGCACTGAGTTCAGCGAGGAGAACATTGAGTTTTGGTTAGCCTGCGAAGACTTCAAAACCACAGAGTCTGCAACCAAACTGCAGTCTAAAGCCAAACAGATACATGCCATTTTCATCGATAAAGAAGCCCCCAAAGAGGTACGCACACGTTTGCATTATGAGCAGTAAGGACTTTAAGTGGTTGCCATATTTCATTTTGCACAGAAGAAAAAGAGGCTGTGAATAATGGGTTTGCACTTTTACAGTACGTGTACTTACAGTGTACTTACAGAAGAAAGTACTGGTTAATATAAGGTACTTATATTACAGGGTTAGGACCTAGTTATTGTTGTAAGAACCATAATAAGTACATTGTATGTACATGGGGAACATGGCTGTAAAATAAATTGCTACCGAAGAAAGAAACAGATTTTTTAATGGGCTCTACCTGTGCACTTTGTCCAGCTGACAAATTATTAAAAATATAATTACAAAAATTCCAAAAAACTTTAGAAAACCTTCACCTTCATGTCATTCCAATCTTTCGTCCTTCTGCGGAACACAAAAGGAGATTTATTTATTTATTTATTGTGCTGGTCTCTTTTTTCCATCCACTCTCATAAATAAAAGCTCTTATTTGCATCAATGGTTCCGTGGGGAACAAGGGATCATGAATCGCAATGTTAATATTTCCTGTGGGATTCCATGTTAGTATGATTTGAGTATGATCAAAAAAAAATAGAAATAAAAGGTTTTGGGTTTTTTTGTTTTTTTTAATAAATGGCCTTTTTCCTTAGCCTAGAAATCTAGACGCACCCTAGCGGCAGCAAATTTAATCTGCCCGCAAGTGTCATCTAGGAACTCTCAATACCCTTCTGAGCTGTATTCCTCACAATCTGGACGGGCCAATCACGTCGTGTATAGAGTCGGCAGGCGGGGCCATAATGACGACGGCCGAGTTGCGTTTGCGTGCTTCTAGTAAACACAGAAACTGGCGAATGGCGGTCTTTCGAATCAGCTTTGACCGCGATTCTGGAAGACTTGGAGTTAAGCTTTTCTCTGAGAAAAGAACAAAGAACGGCACTAAAGTCATTCTTAAAAAGGGAAGATGTGTTCGGAATTTAGCCGACCGGATACGGTGAATGTTTAATCTATCAACAAGCTCTGCTTCACCTTCATTGCTCTGGTCTGTAGCGCTATCCTATCGCGTGCAGAGGGAGTTTGAAAGACAACCGTTTATCCCGCCCCTCGGATTGAGCCCTGTCTATGGTGAATTTCCAGACCAAACATCTTGATGTGGGTCTGGCTTGTCAGGGTTACTTATTCCTACCCTGATTTTAGCCATGTGCTCTGAATACTCTGTTTAAAGGGGCGTGTCGGCTGTGAGACTTCAGTGTAAACGCCCACTGCTGTGATAACATCTTTGCATATGAAATAGCCAAATATTACATCTGGAGCTCTCTGAGTTTTAGCAAGTTTTTCCTCTTACAGCTGTCAAGGTTAAAGCTGCAGTAGGGAGTTTTTAGAAAACGTTGACTTAGCCTGAAAATTTGAACAAGCACAACTCACAGGTCACTTCCCCTTGCTCTCTGCTGCACTACAGCCCTCCCTGCACAGTTCCTCCCCTATCACAACGGAGCCAGCCATGAAGGTGCAGGCTAGTAAACAAGCAGGGCCACCGATGACGGCGGATAAACAGTTATGGCACATTCACTGTATGGACAAAACATCAACAATATGATTTACATTGACTATGGTCTGCCTAGCCTGGATGCCAGCCAAACTCAGCCCGGCCCACAACATTTGAGCTCAGGCAGTTCGGTCTGGACTCAATCCATAGAGGAGTAATTATGCCCGAACAGAAACTGTTCGGACCAATGAAATCATCAGGGCGGGCTTTAAACAATGATGGACAGATGATCAACAGTAATGTAATCATGCATGCCATCAAAGGCGCTTGGATTTTATTTGTTCAAATCTCAAATCCTAAACGGAGAGCTTGTTTGTATATGCATTCACTATTTCTCTCTGAAATGATGATCATGTTGGTAAGTACTCTTTTCGTGCTGGTAATTCTTTTTTTTTTACAACATCGCAAAGATAGTGGATAGTATTCCAGCGTGCGTGGAGACAGGGTTGCCACGTTTTTGCAACAAAATGCGCCAACTAGCCCTAAACAATAGCTTCTCGGGGGGGGTTCCAGGGTTCTCTGGAAAAAAATGGTGTTTGGGGGTAAAATGTGTTTTATTTCGGCAAGGTTGCCTGCTAAAATTCGCATTCATCGGATGAGACGTCCCGTCCTTCGGATGAGACGTTAAACCGAGGTCCCGACTCTCTGTGGTTGTTAAAAACCCCAAATTTGCCCATTGGTCCCTGTCCATCATGGCCACCTAATAATCCCCATATCCTGATTGGCTTAATCACTCTGTCTCCTCTCCACCAATCAGCTGGTGTGCGGTGGGCGTTCTGGCGCAAAATAAAGGAGATTCCGTCCTTCTATATGTAAAGCGCTTTGGGTGTCTAGAAAAGCGCTACATAAATGTAATGAATTATTATCATTATTACTATTATTATTATTATTATTATTATTATTATTATTATTATTATTATAGAAAACGCCACACAGCTGACACGCAACAGAAACGCCACGCTCACAGTGTGTCTCCGGCATTAGAGACTTTCAAACATCAAAATGTAATTTATTAAAATGTATTCGTGTCAAAATGACATATAAACATCTTTTTGCTTCTTTTTGCATCTTTTTGCTTGGAAACGCTTCAAACACGCTTGCGTGTCATGTGAAAAATAGACACTGTTTCTTTTTATAGCATGCACGCTTTTTCTCGAGCCGTGTGTCACGCGGGCAGTGTGCTAGCTCTACCCTGTTAACATGGGAGCCAAAATAAAAACGGACACGCCAAGCAGCCGAGACGCTCACCCCAAGCTTGCAGTGTGTCACCGGCCTATAAAGTATGAAGATGTATCGTACAGCTCCCGGTATCCACATATGATTTTGTCCTCATTGTTGTCACTATAGAGCAAGCACACCTGTACGGGCTGTGCATGAGAGAGGGGTTGTGATCAGCGCGCACACAAGCATGATTAACACTGCTAAGTCACTCCTCCTGGCTCTGATTGGTTGTTTCTTACCGGGAGCGGTGTATTTCTGCAAATGGCAATAGCACCACTGGAATTAGCCAGAGGAGCTTGATTTTTTCACAGATTATCTGTCTCATATTCTACTGGCAGCACATCATGACAGATTTATCAAATATGGAAAAAAAAACTTTTTTTTTCAAGTTAACAAAAGTTACCTATTGCAGATTTAACTAATCATGAAAAGGGATAAGTATAGCATTAAATTCAGATTGTGGCATGAAAGGATGCAGTGAGCATTGCAGCCGATCGCACATACATGTTGAGCGCATGAATGCATCGATCTCGTCATTGCAACTCATGTCATGTCATGAACTGGCTTTTTATATATATATATATATATATATATATATATATATATATATATATATATATATATATATATATATATAATATATATATATATATATATATATATATATATATATATATATATATATATATATATATATATATATATATATATATTGTTGTCTGAGGTCAACTAATGACATTTTTGTGGTTTTTATATTCAAAAACATCATATATTATAAGAAATAAGCTATTTTCTACACTGGTTTTGAGGCTACACAATGACGTCAAGTTGCGCACACGATTGTTTGCCGGGCCTGGTGTCTATAAAAGCTTTTCTTTGACTAAAAATGAAGTTTTCAGCTCTGAAACTTACCGGATATCCTTATATTACCATGACCTTTTATAAATCAAAAGCTTTAGGGAAAGTTGATTTCTCAATTCATCACCCCTTTAAAACAGAAGGTTTGGCGCGAGTCCAGAACTCGTTGCCTGACAGCTCCAGCAAACTAGGACTTTACTCAGCATTGTCTTCTCTTCCGTGTTCTTCAAAATAAAGATACAAACGGTTATGAATCAGTGAATCAATCAATGATTCGGATCGCCAATGTCACGTGATTTCAGCAGTTTGGCAGTTTGACACGCGGTCCATATCTTAAACTGTGTTCCGAAGATGAACGGAGGTTTTACGGGTGTGGAACGACATTAGGGTGAGTCATTAATGACATCAATTTCATTTTTGGGTGAACTAACCCTATAAGGGTTTTTAGGGTGCCATTTGGGACAGGGCCAATAAAGTAGGCGTTGACTTTCAACTGCAAAGGCAGTCCATATAGGCATTCTACAGTGAGTCATTATCTGTGCTTAGTTACAATAAAAGCTGTTTTCGACAAACAAGGAAGTTTTCAGTTGTGAAAGTTACAGGATATTCGTATACTATGGTGACTATGTGTATTTATTTAATTTATTTTAAAGTTATATGTGTAATTTTATTCATCTGTTCATGGAACCTTTAACATCCATGGAACGTCCATTCGACAAAAGATTCTTTATACGATGTTCCAAGTCTTAATAAATTTCCTTTTTGAGTTAACTCATTTAAGACTACAACATTTACAGACCCCACAAAAATTAAACAGATGTCATTATGGAAAACACCTTGTTGCTGGTGACGAGCGACAGTGCGTTGATGTTAGCAGCGCTTTGGGTAACCTCAAGGGGGTTCATAATAAAAACAAACAAGGCTCAATTGAATTATATCTGCGGTTTAGTGCAGCTTTGCATTAGCATCAGAGACCTGACATTGTGTCTGTGCAGAGGCCATTGTCAGCCCGCGGCCGCATGACTGGGGGCCGATATGTGACCGCGTGGTTTTCCTGAGTATGGCTGAAAACTCCCCCTAAGACGCCCACACAGCTGAGAAAATAGACTCTGAAAAAAACTGAGAAGTAAAAATGAGGCAGTGGGACCACTTGCTCTAGTGTGATCAAAGTGAGAGTGAATAAACAACTAAGACTGAAAAGTAGCACCGCTGAAAGCCAACTTTTTCTTATCAGAGCTTGTAAAGGAAAACCTTAATATTGTATCGTAAATGAGGAGCAGTGCTTGCATAAAATTAGCTTCTAGCACCCTATATTAAGATCTGAGAGAATTTGCCACTGCAGAAGTGCTGTTCAACAGACACGTGTGCTAGTGTGATGTAATACTTTTGGAGAAATGCTTTTTAAGAAGTAGCAAATGTGGCTTGGACAGAGAGAGAGGGAGAATGAGTCAGTGGAATTGTTGTGGTAACTGGGAGCAAAGCCTGAGATGAATGAAACCGCATCTTTTCTTTTTTCTTTAACATTTGGCATAAATCATATCATCAGCACAATAGTATTCAAATGTAAATTAAAAATGTTCATGAACTCAATATTCTATTTGGTTTTGCCAGCACTGTAAACCCGAATAAGTTGGCAAACTTCAAAAAAAAAAGAAAAAAAATTGAGACACTCTGTCAATTTTTTTTAAGTTAAGAAACTGAAAGTTTCATTAAGCAAGACTTGCAGATTTTTATTTTCTACTCATACATTTGAATTGCTCTAAACTTCAAATATTTGAGTAATTTATTCATATATTTAAATTAAAATGATTGTAATAAGTTCGTGAATGTGAGGAAGGAAGAGGACACGGGGGTCGGCTGGACGGTTGATGTTTTCTTTATTTTGTATCTCAATACTCTGCAGCACACTCAAGCGTGTGACTTCAGTCAAACTCAAAACACAACGATCACTTCCGGGTCGGCACTTCCGGCTTCCGGTTACTCAAGGTGTTTCTCAATGTCAAGGAAGGATCCTCGGAAGCCAGAATTCCAAGGATGCCACGTCATCGACATCCGACGAAGGACTGTTCCAATGTCGAGGATCCTCGAATTTCAACCAAGGACTGAGTCCTTCGTTCGAAAAATATGTCATATACAGGAAAGGATGCATATGAGTAGCCTTCGCGCACTTCGCGTTCTCAAATCACCCACAATCCTATGCGCGCAGCTTCGCTATCTTCTGACGTTCCCGGAGTCGGAGCGTGAACGGTGCAAATATGCTTGTATCGGAGTTTGGAGATGGGAAGGAAGGAGGCGGGAACCGGTGAACAACTTTATAATAAATAATAAACAAAACGAAAGTAACACGGGGAAAACCCTCACGGGCGACTGCCCGCACACACATAATAAACCATAAACAAACCATAACATAAACTCCAGGCCTAGTCCTCTCTCGTCTTCCACACTCCACCATTTATACTCCAATCACTCTGCCGTGAGCCGAGACCGGTGTGGCGGCGATCAGCTGCCGCTCATTATCACTCCACCGGCCCGCTCTCATGGTCCCTCACCTCGCTGATTGCCACCACAATGCTTTTATTTACGTTACCAAACATTTGTTATAACCGTAGTAAATATAGGTAAAGTTAAACGTTTAAATGCCGGTACAAATTACTACTGTATTGATATAAAAATATATACAAATAACGTTACACATAATGTTATTGATGGCCAACGGACCTTTTCACTGACGTAATGACGCAATGACGTGCACTTGCTAGCCTGTTCCATTTACGTGTTCTCCGAATGCTAAAGAGGAGCCTCGCCTAGCCTCTGAAGGAAGTGACTTGGAAGGATTCGTCCTTCCAAGGAAGCATCCTTGACATTGAGAAACACCTTCAGTCTCTGGGTCTCTGGCATCAACCGTCCGACTCTCTCTCTCCCTGGCTTCTGGTTCCACTGGCGTTTTATCCTCTCTCCACGCCCATCACTGGAACAAGATACAGGTGTTATTAATCTGCGTCCAATCCACTCACTTACCGCTCGTCCCGCGGCTCTCACTCCCGCTGCAGACCTCGCTAAACCACGCCCCCCTTGCCACAATGATCAACTTAAATATTTTTAGTGGTGATACTTGCCTAGCTTTAACTAGCTAATTCAATAAATGCTAACTTGCTAATTGGTAACATGATTAGCATAGCACTTTATGCTAGTACAGCAAAATAGAGCATTTAACATGCTGTGTATCTGTTCTTTTCTGGTTTACAGTGAGTGGGTTAAGGACATCATGCTCTTATATTGTGCTGGTCTGTTAATTTATTCACAAATTGCCTTTTTATGAGAAAGCAAATTTGGTTCAGGTTGTAAACTCCCAAAAATGTACTGATATTATGATTTAATACTTTATGATATTATTTGTGATGTGAAGGTGATATAATGTTATTTGAGGATATTAAAATGCTTAAATATATATTTTAATATTATAAAATGATTCAATATTGCTATTATTATTGTTGTTGTTGATATTATTATAGAAAATAACAACTAAGAAAATTTTGTTTATTTATTTATTTATTTATTTATTCAGGCATTAAATTGTAAATACTTTTTTTTTTTTACCGCAGATCTTTATAATAACATCAAAGTCACTTATAAGTTATCAGTTAATATAAGTAATATGTTAACTAAAATTTTATGAATGTTTTGTTAATTAAATTATTAGTAATTTATAAATTGTTAATTATTGATGAACTAATCATTTACAAAACATGACTAAATTCATAAATGATTAATAAGTCATATTAACTTATAAGTCATAAGATATGTAATTTATGAATTATCAGTTAAAACATTAATACATTATTAATAAGTGGTGTGCTATACTGCATACATATGTGAATAGTTTACGCTTTAGATTAGTGAGTGCAAAATGCTGTAAATGACTTGTTTACACAAACACGCAATGTAAAAAAGGTAAGAAAGCTCTAAAATGATCAGTAAAAATGTACAAGTGATGAATGGTTTACACTTTAGATTAGGGGATGCAGAACGCTTTGTGAATGATCTACACATCATTTATAATAGGTGTTGAACACTTAGTGTGTACTGCAGTGTTAGTGCGGACTGGTGAGGGAATAGACTGTCTTCTCTGACACACATCATGGAGTCTTTAAACACTGTGCAGCTGGTGTGATCTTCAGTGGAAGAGGGAAAAGGGTTCACATTATCACTAGATTGATTAAACCCACTGACTGTGAGCCATTTATAAATAAAAAAAATTAAAAAAAATTACTCTTCTTACAAAATGTTTTAGCTTCCTGCATGTTCACGCTTTTGAACAAAAGACCAGTTTATACTGATAATTTACTAATAATCTGTTCATAATTTGTTCAAGATTAATCATTGTTTATTGAGACGATACTGAAACAAGTTTGGCATAAATACTTCAATGATAAACAGTGTATCAACTAATAACTCATAAACCATACTATTGGTCTGTTTGATTTATTTTATAATTTGCAGCACATTTGTATATCATTAGCATACCACTTATTAATAAGTTATGTTTTGTAAATTATTAGTTCATCAATAAGTAATGATATATTAAATGCCATAACTAAATTAACAAAACATTTATAAAATGTTACCACATTACTTATTACTTATTAATTATTTATGAATGTGTAGTCGTTTTGTAAATGATTAGTTCATCATTAACTAATAACTTATAAGTGACTTATAACTGTAATAATAAAGTATTACCAACCCTTTCTTTGTTTAGTTTTTAAAATATTCAAACTTTGTCTATTTCCAGGTTAATAGATGTTTTGTTTGTTTTTATCCAGTTTTTCAGTGCTGTTTCAGTCTCTCTTTTTTTCACATGACAAAAACAAAACAAAAAGCTGACTTAAAGGACTGAAAGAGAAGAATCTTATTTTCATAAATCAGAAGAAAAAACATGATCAGCAATATGGCGAAATCATAGTTGGCTACAAAAAATCTTGCATAACTCTAAATATGTTGTCTTTCATCACAATGTGCAATTCCTGAAAATGACATTTTTGATGGCCTCGTGTTTTACGCTTTGCTGTCCTTTCAGATCAACATCGACCACTCAACCAAGGCCGCCATTGAGAAGAACATCCGCCAGCCGACTAAGTCCTGCTTTGATACAGCTCAAGATAAAATCTACAGCTTGATGAAAAGAGACTGCTACCCACGATTCCTCACCTCTGACATCTACTTGGCCCTGACCAAGAGGAAAGGCCCACCCAGTATGACCAGGAGAAGGTCCCGCTCCTTCGTTTTCAGTGAGCGCCCTGAAGGCACAGCTGCCTGGTAGATTTGCACTGTAATGCTAGTTTTTTGTTTTATGTATATTGTCAATAGCACTTGATCAAGTGACACATTATAGCTATTTATTAACATAGTTCCTGTGGGCTGGTATTTAAATACTAATCATTCTGCTATTATTGTCAAACATTTGGTTCTGCTTGAAGGATTTCTTCTAATCTTAATTTAATCTACATGTTTAAAATTCCTAAACATTGTAAATATCTGTTTAATCATAATGGTGTGTATAATAAACTGTACTGTATATATACATTTCATTTAATTACAGGCCTACAGCTAACTGTGTCAGTCGCAAAGACAGTAAAAAGCAATAATTATATTAAGAATTGAAAAATAAAACTACATTTCAAAGGAAAATGTGAGGTGATAATCAAAAATCTATACTTTATGATGATGATGATGATGATGATGATGATGATGATGATGATGATGATGATGATGATGATGATGATGATGATGATGATGATGCCAGACTTAAAACTTAAAATCTTGTCCAATAGAGAGCAATAGTTGGGTTCCAGAAGTAAGAACATACATTTTCTCTGTAGGGAAATTGATTTTGAGCAATAACTTATAAACCTTTAAAGACAGACAAAGGAGGTCAATCGATGATGTTTGCATCTGCTGAAGAGTCAGCCCCCATTATTTCAGATTAAAATAGTCATTTTTAGCAGTGGAATTCATGGTGAAAAACTACATTTCCCATAATGCTGTACAGAAGATAACACCAATCAGAGATTGGAAAAGCAGCATGTCAAAATAACTCTTTAGCTCCGCCCACTTCCAGGAAGCACTGCATATGGTAATCCAGTTGATATCTACACTCTCAAAATTCTTAAGTGTGTGTGTGTGTGTGTGTGTGTGTGTGTGTGTGTGTGTGTGTGTGTGTGTGTGTGTGTGTGTGTGTGTGTGTGTGTGTGTGTGTGTGTGTGTGTGTGTGTGTGTGTGTGAGCCTGTTTATGTGGTTTATGAGGACACAAATTTGTATAACTACATGGGTATTACACTGGTATTACACTATAAATGTGGTTTATGAGGACATATCAAATGTCCTCATAATTCAAATGGCCTTAAAAACATACTAAATAATGTTTTTTTGAGAAAGTAAAAATGCAGAATGTTTCCTGTGATGGGTAGGTTTAGGGACGCCTATGGAGAGTCCCTGTAAACCACATAGACCAACATGTGTGTGTGTGTGTGTGTGTGTGTGTGTGTGTGTGTGTGTGTGTGTGTGTGTGTGTGTGTGTGTGTGTGTGTGTGTGTGTGTGTGTGTGTGTGTGTGTGTGTGTGTGTGTGTGTGTGTGTGTGTGTGTGTGTGTGTGTGTGTGTGTGCGCGCGCACGCGTGCGGGCGTGTGTGCGTGCGTGTGTGTGCAGACACATGCATAGTTTGCAATAAACATAACATATTTATATATATATATATATATATATATATATATATATATATATATATATATATATATATATATATATATATATATATATATATATATAATAAACATTTGTATGAGTAGTTTTATATTTCTCCATCTTCATCTGTCTTTCTGTTAAATTTTCAAAACCATTTTTGCTTCAAATCAACATTTGTAGTGTTGTGATTCACCTCGCCTGTCTTGGTTGGCAAGTGTTGGGAAGGTTACTTTGGAAATGTAATAGGTTACAGATTACAAGTTACCCTACTGAAAATGTAATATGTAACAGTTTCAATTTGTTTTATTAAAGTAATGTAACTGATTACATTTGATTACTTTTGAATACTTTTCTAAAATGTTATGTATTCAACTGTTAGACATTTTCAAACATTTAACCTCTAAAAAAGCTGAGATAGTTATATGTTGGGTTACACTTTATTTTGATAGTCCACTTATGTTGTTACATTTAAGAGAAAACACAATTCTAGATCATTATGCTGTAATAAAAACACAAGTTTTTATTCTTACTGATATAAAAAGTAACAATTTCTAATAATCACACTATTCCTTTTAACACTATATGAAGGGAAAACATTATACATTATAAGGCGCATTATACCATATAAGCCTTAATATTGAT
Organism: Pseudorasbora parva; assembly: GCF_024679245.1. Classification (NCBI taxonomy): domain Eukaryota; kingdom Metazoa; phylum Chordata; class Actinopteri; order Cypriniformes; family Gobionidae; genus Pseudorasbora; species Pseudorasbora parva. Next base: position 18,392,162 of record NC_090180.1, on the reverse strand, counting down.
TTCTAACTAACAGAAACAAGAATATATTTCATTCTCAGTGGCACCCCAAACAGATGTTCCCAGTGTAACTGTCATGGTATTGATTGATTTCTTTTTTTTTTTCTTTAAAGGTGCCTTAGAATGATTTGAAACAATATGTTAAATTGTTCTCTGATATCTACATAGAGGGTATGATGCTTATTTAAGGGCAAACATTGTCCAGATACAGTTTTACAGGTCCATTTACAACCCTAGAAATTGTCCCTAGGATATAATGCTCTGTTTTTGCCTTATTTGGAACAGTCATGAATATTAATGTTGAGCTCTGCTCTGATTGGCTTATTTCAGCCGCTCACATCTCACAGCAGTTCAGTTGTTTAGCGAAGTGGCTCGTGAGTCCTGACTGTCCTGACACAACACAGACCGACTGAATGACACTAAGCAGAACATCTCAAATGGAGATTGCTTAAATGCAATGTTTATTGGTGTTTTCAGATCATCCGCGCGCGAGAGAGAGCTTGCGTGCATATGGTTGCCATATTGTACGTCTTTAGGTAAAACACCGGTTAGTATACGTGTTCTTTTCACAGAAAAGCTCTGATTGGGGGATTTAATGACTAAAATCTGGCAACCGCAAACAAGAATGCTATTCTTTCCCTCCAACAAAACCAAAATCAGTGGTTTTTGTTAAAGTTTTTATTTTTTAAACTACATTTTAGACTTTTTTCATCAATGTTTATATAACGTTAGTCACAATGTAGGCTAGCAGTGATTGTGATGTACTCTGAAATACAAGCATGCAAAAACATCATACTTCAGTTCTCAAAAATATAAATATATATATATATATATATATATATATATATATATATATATATATATATATATATATATATATATATATATATATATATATATATATATATATATATATATTATATATATGTTTACAAAATGAATAGCCTTGTCAAATGTCATTTTAACTTATACAGTATTGGAAAAGGTGATGTTTGCTAGAAGGATCGAGTGAACATCTGTAAGCAACGCAACTACGGTTGTATTTTGTAATACAAAATAAGATTAACCTTTGTCATTAGACACACTGTTTACTTTTGTATGGTACTTGGTGTTTCCTATTGTTACTGTACTAGCATCTTGCGTCATCTACAATGTGGTCTCTCTAAGAAACATTCAATTTAATCAGAAATTGTTTAAACAGTCAATAAGTGGATAAAATCGCTACTTACTGAATATAGTTGTCATTGCCCTTTTCTTCAGTTTAAGACGCTGAGCAAAGCTTGCTTGAAATGGGCCGAACAAATGAACAATTTTGAATTAGATTGTTATGGTATCTGATTATAATAAACATAAACCATGACTGGGAAGGGGGGTTTTATCTGTGGGAAGGGTATAAAAGTCCTCACGTCCCCTGCACAACCTGAAAAATAAGACATTTGTGTCCATGAGAGCTGTCGTTTTCGCTATCCTCGCGTGAAGCTTGTTTACCTGCAGTCTCAATGATTCGGCTCCATCAGTTCCACCTGACAATGTTCGGACATATGCAAATGTTGGGGGCGTACATATAAATGATCCCCAGCGACTGCGTCACCGGTGGCGTTATGTTGAGAATCACTTCTTTTTCCATGGTGTTTTTCATACACGAGATTTCCATAAGAAGTAGGAGGCAATGATGTTTGAGACTCACAGTATGTGATGTCCATGTTCTGAACTCTTATAATTTCACTGTGGCAAGGTTAATTAAATGTTTCATTCTGGGGCACCTTTAAATAAAGTTATATTCCACCGAAAATATTATTTATACTCAATGGCCAATCGTTGTGTGTTAGTAGTTAAATTTTGCCAGTCAAAATGGGACAAACTAATAGAGAGATTAATAGAGAAACCTTCAATGTCAATAAAATTTGCACTGAACTGTTATATTTGCACCCTTTTCAAATTTCTGTATTAAATTTTAAAAATTACATTTCCAGCACTGGAAAGCATTTTTATCACTCACCATGGTGGCAACTCTCAACAGGTTGTAGCCTAAAGCTTTTAGCAGCAGTGTGGATTGATGTAATTGGCAGATGTGATTCACTGAAAATTCAAACAAGGGAACAAATAAAAAGCATCAGAATTGCACTGCTAATAAAGGGAGGATGCTAATGCATGTCAGAGAACTGCAGTGATGATGTGTTCTTGTAAGCCAACCCAGAAGTTAGCATAACCTTGTTTCCCTCAACAAAAAACAAATAGAATTTTCCATTGGCTTTTAGATTATAGCAGAAAATAAGCATTTTTTTCAGCCCTGTAACCAACAAGTTTTGTTAATCATGATAATCTTCTTCATGAATTTTCAAACCTAAAATAATATAACCAGAAGTAAAAATCAAAATGTAGACTATAACACCCCATTCTCACTCCCAAGGCGTCCAAATCTAAGTCAAGACTCAAGTGCCTTCCGCGTCACAATGAAGACGCTAAAGTTACCCTTAGTTGATCACTTAGCGTCACTTTATTGATGTGCAGGATGCTCCATTCATTTCAGTTGTTTACCTAATGCGTCAGATCAAGATGCATTTAAAGGGGTACTTCAGTGCTGGGAAGATGAATCTATTTAAAGTAGTATTTAAACTGGGTCATCAATGCAGTAGAAATGTGAAATTATTTTTGAATTTGGTGCTTTCTAGACTGAGAAAAGACAGAAAATGTATTTTTGTCTCATGAGGATGAAAGACTACAATTCCCAGAAAGCTTCGCTGCCCTGTGAGGCCATTCCCAAAGCCACCAACTTGATTGGTTTCAGTTCATGCCTTTGCAAGCTTAACTTTCATAGAAATTAATTTGAGAAGTTAAAGACTTACATTGCTCACCATAAGCTCTGCCATTGCCAGCTGAGCTCTGAGTGGGATCTACATCCCCCAAACGCGGGATCAAAACATGCGGAAATGACTCCCTCTGCTGGCTGTAGTCTTTTGGCCAAACAGTCCTCCTATGATGCAAATATCGTCAATTTGCATCATAGGAGGAATTTTTCCAGAAATAAAATGCATAAATCTCTTGTCTCAGGGGGATATGGGGGGGGGGGGGGGGGGGAGCACAATCATTTGAATATATTTTAGGGTTTCTACTGATACAAAGCCATATGCTAATCGCTGAAGTAACCCTTTAATTCTTTGCATTTGTAAAAGCAGAAATGATTTTATTAATATTTAAAGGATACTTTTATATTTTGGAGCAACTAACCCAACTCCTACCCTAAACCTGACCCACTTCTAAACAATATAAAACACATAACAGACAAATAAAAGGTCATAGGTATTTATTGGAAAAACTGACCACAGTATAAAAGTATTAGCTCATGTTGCATTCTAAGTCTTTTGAAGTCACATGATATCTTTGTGTAAAGAACAGAGTTGATCTTAAAGGCCCACTGAAATGCCTTGAAACACGCCGCATTATTCAATGTGTTGACGTAATTTCCCCTGAAACGGCTTCAGCTGTTAGCAGCTCCTCCCCTTTTTTGAAACAGCCAATAGCGTTTCTTTAATATACAGTTTGACTAGAGCACAAGAGTGGACCTTACTCTGTTTGGTAAAGCCAGTTTCCTCTAACACTGTTTACCATCATAATCTCCTCCATATCGCTTTGAAATGCAGCATTCTGTGCAAAATTCAAATGGGTCGATAGGTTTTGTTGTCTGCGCGGACTCGCGCATATGATCCGCGCTGCGATCTCGTGTCTGTAGTCTAAATTTAGACCTGAGCCTTTGGGGTGTGTGTGCGGCTGTGGTACGTGAAACTAACGTGAAAACAGACTTTATTCGCCTCAAATGAAAGCATATTTACTCTGAATGGTTTCCTATCACATATATGGTGTGCTATGTGCTTTTCACCATGTAGAAATTAGTAAATGTGTGTTAACAACTGACCGATTTCAGCCTTAGCTTCGGCAGTGTAGGGGGCGGGCTTTAGATTCTAGAGAGAATTTTGATTGGACAGAAGATTTGACGAGAAAGTGAAGTCTGCGATGATGTCACCAAAATCTGAGATTCGTTTTAACGGAAGTGGGAGACTGTAAATTTTGAATGCTTATAACTCCTAAATGCAAATTTTGTCATAGTTTTGGAACATACCAGCTTATTCATAACTTTAAGGCTAACACAGTCATACTAAAAGCTAAAAAAATTACATTTTGATTTCAGTGGACCTTTAATGTTTTAATCGCTGAAATGATGATCCCACTGTTCCGTGAATGCACTCATTCATATCTCATTCAAATGATACACACGACTCTTGAGCATGACACAATCGGTCAAGAGACAGACAAGAGCCAATGACAATTTGATGTGTGCATGATATTCGGAGGATGGAGATTTTGATCACTTTTGGGGATTTTCTTCACAAAAAAATCAATCGTTTGGCCTCAGAAAACTAAGATTATTTGTACTTTTTGAATAAATTAACAAAACGGGTAGGTTTAGGGGTGTTAAACGTGTCTCTAATAGTGCAAATAAAATAAATGTAAATAAAATTATGCTTGCTGATTCAATTAAGAATCACATTCCAACATGTCATAATGGCAAAATCATAAACCAATAAAATTTTGCCAAAGGTTTCTCATTGAAAGGAATGGAGCACCCAACGCGTCCAAAAATTAAGGTACCTTTCACGTCTTCATTGTGACACGGAAGGTATTTGACCAAGCTTCGGATTTTGCCGCCTTGGGAGTGAGTACGGGTTGACTATAAACAAACTAAACCACTATTACATGATTTCAACAACCACTTCTGACGGATTTATATGAACAAATTTTCCCTAAAAGTTTGAGTTTTAATAGTTTGCTAGGGCGTGATTCTGAACTGTGAAAGTGTACTAGTGAGTCATGTATGCAGCTGTTGTGGTCAACTAAGTCCTCAATTAGCATATTCTGTCATGATAATCTATAAATCGCTTGTGTGGGAACTGTTGTAAGATGCCTACATAGCCAGAGAATATATCCTGCATGCATGAAGATAGAACAGTATAGTTTAGTTTAATAACGGTTATAACTTATTCTGTCATCTTGCTTTAAGGACATGCTATTGCACTTATTGCACTTATGTTACATACTGTATTGCAATAAAAGTGAAAAGACGGATGCCACAGCTTGAGCAGACTCCCAAATGTCCTCTAATACAACAGCTCTTCCTCTTCTCTAAAGCAGTCCAACATGTCCTCATCCCCTTTGTTTGCGTTATCCCGGGGGCAAAGTTTATGTAAAATAAAATATCTCCCTTTCCTTTGAACTTTGAGCATTGTAATTTTGCAGATGTTGTTTACACTCAAACAGCAACATTGCACACTAACTAAAGTTTAAAAATTAAAATCATAATCAAGGACCCCTTTAAACAAATATATCTTAACCACAGACCTTATTTCAGTCATTTAACCAAAAAAAAAAAAAAAAAAACATTGACTTTGGGACGATGCTTAAAATGCTTACTCATTTCCAGGTTTTGGCCTACAAAAATCATCCCTGCAGTACTCCGTTGTTTTAGCTACAAACCGGACACTTTTACCAGTGAAAGAAATCTGATTGGAGCTCGCAGTGGTTTTGTGTTAAGTCTGTTTTTGGCGGTGTGCAGGTGCCGCCTGAGGCTGCGACTAGTGTGCTGTGCAAACATGGCTAACAGGTACTCAATGTTTGCAATTTGTCAAGATTTCATCCCATTTCCAGTGATTTATTCTTTCTTCCCTACAAATCACTTTCTTGGAGATGGCCACATATACCTCCTGATGTGAATCATTAGAGCTCATGTCAGGCTTCCAGCTGTCTTCAGCGAGGCCCACGTCTGCTCCACTGTCATCCTATCAAATCAGACCGCTAGTGTCTCATAGCAGACATCAATTATGCATGCGCAGACAGACTACTGGAATGCATAATGTCTCACTTTGGGTTCCACCAAGCAGATTGGAATTAAAAAATATTTATATTCATCATTTTAATCAGTTTCTATTTGCAGCATGAATCTGCAGAATCATTTTGTGAACCATTTATTTTGAAAAAAGTGTATGGCCTCAAGTACAAGGTAAATGCCAAATAGTACCAACCCGATCTCATAGGAAAACGCTTTTACTTTTACATGGTGGCAGTTTCATATATGAATTCATATGATGTGAAAATAAATCTGAATGATTTTTAGAAAATAAAGCATGAAGACCCGTCCCTAACCCCACCGCTAAACATATCATGAAAGCAGATCGTAGAGAAATCATGTTTTATTTACAGAGTTCGGGAGGAGCACGTTCAGATAGTTTACCTAATTAATACGCGAGGAGCACATTCAGAGGATCTCAATTAATCTCAATTAATCCATTTAAGCCCACCGGCAACTATAGTTTATATGTTTTTCATTTTTCTAGATATTATATCTCTATATAGCAACCCGTTCTATAGAATCGTCCAAACAAAACAAATCTTATAACAGATCTATAGTTTTTAGTATACTTAGTCAAAAGTCCAAGCGGCAACTATATTTACTGGTGGGTAAATGACTTGTAAAGTACATATAATGGGGAAATGGGGTATACTGTATAAACAGGTTAATAAATCAAGGTTTTTGTTTATGTTTAGTGTTTTTTGCTTTCATAATATACCACCTAAAACATAACCCTTAACTGACATCTCTACTGTACAGCAGACCTTAATTCAATAGGGAAAAATATAATATTTTAGGATATTATGTCTAGTAAGGGCCAAATTAAGGACCTTTCATCCAGTTTGGAATCAATATGTTTCACTATAATCGGTCAAGGACCCTAATATTCCATTATAATGTGTATAGTCAGACAAGTAATTAGTTTACAGTTACATTATTATATGAAATCACCTACAATCAGCCATTGAATACTATGGGACTTTTTTTGTTTTTTGTTTAAGATATGTAATTTTTTTTACTTTTTGATACACAATGCCCTGATGAGGCAACTTAATGGCTGCACTTTGTTCTGCACTATGTTCCACCACTTTAAGACTTTATTTGTTGTTTGTTGTGTTCACATATTCAAAAGATTATAAGATAGATTCTGCTTTTTTGAGTATCGAATGTTCAAATTTTATACATAATACATTTATGAGTTATGAATTAAATTTATGTTTATGAATAAAGATTGATCTGCTAAAAGCAATTATTTTGAGTTAGATGCCAAATGTTCTCCTCATATTCAAATTTGACATTGAAGGGGTGCATACAACATATTTGCCCACCGGCAGTTGCCACACATTTAAATGCTATTTCAAGAAAGAAAGAAAAAAGGGGAAAAAAGAACATGTTCACATAGCACACTATTAACATGATTATAATTATGCATAAAAACCATTCAGAAAAATGTGGGCACAAATGGGTTAATAAGAAAAGAGTTGTGAATGTATGTATTATATATACATATAGAGTTGTGTATGTATATATATATAATACTAACACTGTGTTTGACCCCCTTTCGCCTTCAAAATTATGGAAATTATGTTTTATACACTTTTAAACTCAGACACTATAGAAGCTTTTCTAAAGGATAATGGCAAATCGTTCCATAACATTGGGCCAACAACTGCCAATGCTCTGTCACCCCTGCATTTTAGTCTGGATCTGGAAACCTGTAGCAGATGCCTGGTCTCTGATCTTAGATATCTGTGTTTATTATGTTCGATAATCAACTCTGGGATGTATGGAGGAGCAAGATTGTTTATAGCTGTGTACACAAACAGCAGAATATTGAATTCAATGCGATAATAGACTGGTAATCAGTGCAATGAACAATAGACGTAATGTGATCCAATTTGTGACTGCCCGTGAGAAAACGGACAGGCGCATTTTGGACCAGTTGAATTGGATGAATAGATAGCAGTAGTAATAATTGCAAAAGTCAAGCCGCAAAGAAATGAAAGCGTGAGTTAGTTTCAAAACTCTTCTGCTTAGTTGAGTTCCCAACAAAGATAGTGAACCAGACATGAGTGTACACGTGTGTTCATGTTTTCTATCCCGGTGGGGACTACAGTTCAACCTGAATGCACACTGACTCACAGGAACTCGTGTCCCCATGAGGACACAAGCTTATAAATCATGCAGAAATCTTTTTGTGATGGGTATATGATTTAGGGGTATATGACTAGTGTAAGGGGAGAGAATACAAAGTATGTAGTATAAACACTATTACGACATGAATGTGTGTGCTCACATGAGTGTGCATATATCCACGCATGCACACAGGTCTGAGGCCAATCTGTATTTCAAGCACACATGAACATAAAGATATTGAATATGCTCCTAAACACTAAACGTTTCTCTAATTTTTGATCTCCCCCATTTGTTTTCAATGGATAATGTTTTACCAATATAAGCTCAAATCAATGAGGCCTACAATCAGTCAGTTTTAAAAATAAATAGAAAACATTTCCTTATACAAGTTGACAAAAAGATTGAATCCAATATTTGGTGATAATATAGCATTACAAGAAGTTTATAAGTTATTTTTTGTAGGCTGGTCATTTCTGACTGGGAACACCATGGGTCCTTATCATACACCCAGCGCAATATGGAAGTACACACCCACTGCTACGATTGGATAAGCTTTGCATATTTAATGAGCTTCAGATCCCCCGTGAGTACACGTGAGGGATTGTTTTGAAAGCGTGTGGGGAAACAGCAACCGGAAAGAGACGCCCAGCTCACAAAATGTCTTTATCAAACAAAGACAATGATTTATCAAACACCCGCAATTAATTGGAATATTTTTTTGTATTACTTGGCCCGTCTGATCGGTGGATATAACGCAAAACGTGCAGCGACACGCACTCAAGCCTCACTGCAGATTCAGCCAAATCAAAGCATGATCAAAACTTCCGCAATTGCATTTCACTTTCAAATATCAGGTCGAGAGAGTGAATAACACACTTGGTAGCCCATCTTGAAAACACATAGCCCCGGGACTCATAGGCCACATGTCCGAGTCTGATCAGTGAACATGAATCATAGTACAACACCTCAAATGAAGGATTCTTCAAACTTTGTCAGCATGCTAAGTTATGTTCAGTTAGACATATACACAAAATAGATATCATAATCTGTAACAATGCAATTGTCAGGACACAGACAGAAGCAAAGGAGTAAGTGGACACAGATGTTTATTTGAACTGAGACACGAACACAGGCAGAGGGTGGATGCAGGTGAGTTGAGAACAAGCACTTTGTGAACACTCACTTAGCTGAAGGATAATTGGAATTGCTGTTGCAGGTGAAGGGATCAACGAGGAACGAAGAACTGGAGATGGAAGACAGCTGGATGAAGATGTGAAACTCAGGTAAGTAGCCAGTAGAGTGTCCAGGTACGTATAGACGAGGCTAGACAATGATATTAGAGGAGTGAGTGTCTTTATAGTGTCCTTGATGATGAAGTGCAGATGTAGATGATTAGTATTTAGGAGACTGTGAACGAGAGGGTGGAGTGTTGAGAGGGTGGAGTGGTGATGATGCATTGGTGTTGGTGGGTGCTGGCTGTGACTCTGTGACAGCAATACTATCACTTTTTTTTTAAAGCACTTTTTTTACTCACACAAGTGTGTTGCTTCATTCATTCATGTTCATCCTGTCTGCAAATCCAGTCTCTTGTTTACAATTTTTAAAAAAAAAATGTGGTGAAATGAAGGAACAAACACGCAATATCCTTCGATGTGATCTGGATATTCATTTTTTTTTTAAAGTAAATCCATGCATTCATAATATTGGAATCCAAATTAAATGGTTAGTTCACCCAAAAATTTAAATTATTTCATTAATTACTCAACCTCATGTCATTGGACACCCGTAAGACCTTTGTTCATCTTCAGAACACAAATGAAGATATTTTTGTTGAAAGCTGATGGCTGAGAAAGGCTTCAGATAGGCCTCCATTGGCATTCAGTACATTCCCACTCACAAGACCCATAAAGGCACTACAAACATCAATACAAAGTCCATCTCACTACAGTAGTTGTACAATCATTTTACAATGTGACTAAAATAGTTTTCGTGCGCACAAAAATCTAAATAACGACTTTATCCACCAAGTTATTGACGTGAACTCGACACATGAGCAAGAATATGACGCAGCTCCGCCGTTCAGATACATGACCCGGAAGCAAAGAAGAGCGCCTCTATCGCGTGAGTTCACTTCCGAGACCTACACGGAAGACAATAACTTGGCGGATAAAGTCATTATTTAGAATTTTTTTGCGCACAAAAACTATTCTCGTCGCTTCATCAAATTATTGTACAGCCACTGTAGTGAGATGGATTTTGTATCGACGTCTTTAGTGCCTTTTATGGGTCTTGTGAGTGGAAATATACTGAATGCCAATGGAAGCCTATCTGAAGCCTTTCTCTCCCCATCAGCTTTCAACAAAAAAATCTTCATTTGTGTTCCGAAGATGAACAAAGGTTCATTTGGTCCGAACCAAGGGCAAACAATTATACATTGTTGCATTTTTCAGCTTTTTTGGTTCCTTTTCACACCACACTGATTGCTTTGGTCCGAACCAGTTGAAACGAAGCAAAACGCAAGCACGTAACAACATCCACGTCACTCATTGGCTATGGCGTATTTCCTAAACTGCTTTTCGATTGGTCAGAATTTACGTGTGGGAAAATTCCAACAGAAGAGGCAAAGCCAGCAAACTATAACACTATGAAGAGACGACTGTGCGGGCTGGTTTTGTCCCTAGCCATAATCTACTACACTGTGTATATTTACCACAGTATGCAAATACCTTTCTATAATGAAGCGCGGATGCGACGTGAAAACTACGTTCTAATGCACCGCAGACGGCGACCGCGCATCACTCGTCACTTCAAGAGGAGGCGTGCATTAATTATTAACTCTTGACATGCTCATCTTCCGAAAATATTGCCAACGATCTATCGGGTAATAACATCATGCACACAATGTCAGCACAGCTAACTATTGCAGCTGGTTCAGTCCAAAAATGATCAGTACTTTTGCAGTTGGTTCTGTTCGAGGTCGGATCACCTTCTCACCACAAACAAACCACTCCAGAGTTCGTTTGAAAGCATACCGAGACCACCTCTTTAAGGAGGTCTCGGTACGCTTGTTTGGTCCGCTTTTGGTGCGCACCCGAGTGCGATTGCTGCTTTCAGACCTGACCAAACGAACCGCACCAAAGAGGGAAACGAACTCTAGTACGATTCAACCGAACTAAATGAGGCACGTGTGAAAGCACCCTTACAGGATATTGGACCATCAGTCCACCAGCTACACCGGCTCCCTCGTGCCTCAGATTGCTCCGACCTGCCGTCGCCTTGGGACTTCACTACCCTAGCTTTGCCTTCCTATTCACTAGAACTGAGTATGATGGCGTCAGGCTCGGACAAATACCAAAAAAGCACATAAATTCTCCAAACATTTTTGGGAAGTAGTTATACCCCGTGTAAACAAAGTCAGCAAGTTTTAGTCCAATGCGATAACATCAACTGACATTTTCAAAAAGCATAAGTGTTAACCACAAACTGTTGAACTGCATGTACAATTTATTATCCCCCATTAGATGCTTAAGGATGCAGTCTATAAATCATTAAAAAGCCTTAAGCATTATCAGTCTTAAAGTTAATTAGACTAACACCATAAAACCGTAATCATCATAATTAGCCCTAAAATCGAGCATCTTGGTAGAACGATTATTTTAATAGCTATTAAAGCGAAAGAACTGAGGTTTCATGAATCATAAATGGATGTTGACTAATGAACTGTTTCATGAGCTGTGTGAGATCAGGCAGAAATGTGTCGTCAGTACAGACACAGAAGACTGGTTACAGCTCAGACTGTACAGAATATGTCCTACCATAAGGTAACCTAAATGGATGTTTGCTACATATTAAAACAAAGCTTCTTCTTTTTTTGCATTCTAGAGTGGCAAAACTTTCATTGAGGGAAGTGTAACAGAGATAAGTTTTACAGTGACATGATCAAATGTGTTGTTGTGTTTAACACCCCACAGTGCTACTTTTAGATACACCAGATGTTTCTGCAAAAGCATTTGACCCTGACGGGAAAGAAAAGCTTTACACTTAAAGAGATAGTTCACCTAAAAATAAAAATTCTGTCATTTACTCTCCCTCATGTCGTTCCGAACCTGTTCGACTTTATTTATTCCTTGGAAAATTAAAAATATTTTAGTGGGTGTTTTTTTCTTCTTCTTCTTCTTCTTCTTCTTCTTCTTCTTCTTCTTCTTCTTCTTCTTCTTCTTCTTCTTCTTCTTCTTCATACAATAATTGTCAGTGGTGTTGAATGTCATTTTTGACCCTGTTGACTTTCATCTAATGAAAAAAATGTTTAAAGGCTTGTTACTTTTGTGTTTCAGTCAAACATGTAAGGCATGGGGTTGAGTAAATGATGAAAGAATTCACATTCGTGGGAAGAATGGGGTTCAACAATAACAAATCAAGAATTTGAAATATCCTCTCTGCTTTGCGAAATTAAAGCATAATTATTTACTCTTCTATATGACGTTTATACCACCATCATCTTGCTGAGCTACACAAATGACAAAAATGGGGAAAGGGTTATGGGTGTTTTTGCTGTCAGAGCAGACTAATAAACATTTACAGCACATCATCTCTCCATACCGCCATTATACAGTTTTACAGCAGAATATAGACAGTTAATGATATATTTTAGCTGACACTAACAGAAAAGCAACAAACAAGAACTTCAACCTTATGTTTGTTTGTGTGTTACCATTACCAGACAGATGGCATGGCAGTGCGTGATGCTTTTGCTTCTTTTCTTTTTTTTTTTCTTTTTTTTGTGGTGAACTGATAACACAAATTCATCTCTGTTGATGCTTGTAAGAGTGGAGGGGTGGAGTGTTTTGCACGTGGATGCTCACTGCGCAGCAGGCCATGAGGAACATAGATGAGGGGAAGATCATTTAGGAACCACAGCTCCCCCAGCTGGATGACAGTGTGTGTACACTTTGACACAGCTACTCTGTGCCATAAACGGTTTTTGATCAAATGGATAAATGTAATTTTGGAGTTTGAGAAAAAGTTTATTCCTGTGGTGGTTTATACAATCCCATTTCCAGAAAATTTGGGACATTTTGTAAAATGCAATAAAATCAAGAATCTGTGATTTGTTAGTTCTCTTTTAACTTTATTTACCTGACAAGAGTACAAAGAAAAGATTTTCAATGTTTTTACTGAACAACTTAATTTGTAATAATGTTTTGTAAATATAATTTAGATTTTGACGTCTCTAAAACAGTTGTGACAGGCATATTTACCACTGCCACATCACGTATTTATATTTCAATAAAATACTGAGGAAAGTAATTGTTGCTGTTTTGCTAGTGGAATTTTTGCTCAACAGGTCATCGTTATTTGTGTAAAAGAGGCTTTAGAAATTCAGGCCCTATAAACCTGGTATTAAAATGCGGTTTGATCAATTGGATCACAAGTAGACGAGGTATTGGTGTCTCTTTTGGCCACTTTCAACCACTTCTGTCCTGCTTTCTTTGAGGGGAGGTTCTATGGGCAGGTAAATGTATGAGGGTGTTTTTTTTTTTTTCAGATCTTTCCATGTAATGGACAAAATAAGCTTGAAACATATATGATGAAAAACATACAGAGAGCATCAGCTTTCATTTCTGCTCTGACAGCCACAAAACCACACTGAACACTGTGAGTGTGTGTTAGAAAACAGGAATGGTGAGAGAATGGCTTGGTACGTTTTGTGCAAACCAAACTTGGGTTTTTAGCCAGCAAAGTTTAAATCTATTCTGACTTCCCATAATGGTTAAGCATTAGGTCAGTAGGCGGCGAGTAGGCGTCTTTTTTGTGGCTGATCGAACACATTTGACCACATGAGTGTTTGCACTACACTCACAAAAATGAACTTATGATGCTGTCCACTTTATTTAAGCAATTGATCTTGATTTAACACCATTATATCAGGTTTCTGGTTCCAATGTAATTGATTCATGTTAAACTGACTTAAAACCGTTACTCTTTGACATAACTTGATGTTTTTATTTTGAAATAACATGTTTCAGACAAGTAACCCAATCAAACAGGACTTTCACTTCCCATCATGCTTTGCAAACTGGCTGAATTTGGAGAGTAAATGTTTAAATAAAGTGCTATTTTATGCATTTCTAACGAGATGAGAAAATGGAGAGACTTTTTAATGTTTAATGTTCTGTTATGTTGGTATTTAAAAGTGTGTGTTATGTTAGTGTTTTTGGACGTTACTATTGTGGTGAAGTTTAGAGAGTGTGCTTGGGGTCACAAGCACTGCTATCTGCTAATAACAATTAAAGTTGTTTTAATAATATAAAAACAATGACTTTGGGCATGCCATGGATGAAACAAAACCATCTAGCCAATCTATCTTGTAATGGAAAAGGTTTTGTAAATGTTGTAAAAATTAGCATTTCACTAAATAAAAATTATCAGTTAAACTGGATTACTTGAATTGTTTTTTTTATATTCATTTCAGAGTAATTAAACTTAATAGTTTTGGACAAAATTAAAATGTTAACCTGATTTAACTCAATGGCATTGAATTAACTTTACGTAAAAAAGATACGTTTAATGAAATAAACCACTTTAATTAAATTCAAAATAACCCAATTACGTGAAACCTGTTGACATAAACAAATTAAGTAAATCCAACGTATTCTTTTTTTGAGTGTATTTTGCACTAGTTTCCTCTGGAAGTGGTCAAGCTCAAAATGTTTTAGACCCCAATTTTCCTGACTGCATTCACACCACCAGTAGGAACTCTGAGGTGACAAGCCGGCTGACAGCAAAGTCAAGTGTGGCATTCAACAATGTCAACAACTCCATTGGGTAAAGAAAGTGCCTGGACTTTGGCGAATCCATGTTTATGGAGTTTGTTAGAGGCGTAAGTATTTTAAGTATATAAATTTAAAATATATATACTTAAATATATACAGCTGAAAGAAGAAGAAGAAGAAGTAAGTATTTTAAGTATATGCAGCTTTTTAAAAATCATGGGTATTGTTTCTTATACAGCACCATGTGTTTAGCCAATGAATGTACACTTATGTCACCAGAAGTTCCTATTGTTCTGGGCAAGACCCTCTCTAAAGAAGCTAAATGAATCCCCCCAAAACGCTTAAATCTAAAACTAAAATTGTTCCTAGCTCCCTGTGGTACGAAGACAGCAATACGCATGTACTTCCGCCAATAGTAAATTTCGTTCCTCTGGTACGAAAGCCCCTAAGCACTATGTCACTGTAAAAAATTAAATAAAAAAAGTTGACAAAACTTAAATTGTGTGGTAACTTGCTGCACAGCGTTTTTGAGTTTACTCAACTTTTACACTGAGTAGTTCACTAAACTCCTGAGTAATTAACTGAGTAAGGTCACATGTATCCCAATTTAAGATCTTTTGTTCAACTGATTGAGGTTTTATCTGTTTTTTGGATTTTGTGTTGAATTTTGTTGTATCATGGTGATTAGTGTTTTTTTATTTAGTTGGGCAATTTGATGACCTTTTAAAGATAGTGTTTCTCTGGCTGCTGAATAAGAATTGAATCATTGTGTAGTGGTTTAATTCACAGATGTTATGACTGAGTTTAATATGAGCAATATATATAAACTTTGTTTTATTTTGATTCTAGAAAAGATCCAGTACGGTTTTAATCAAAAAAGCTGAATAAGGTTTAAAACTTTTTAGAAAGGTTTTAGACTGCATATTAAGCACTTTGACCCCCTGTGAGATTTGCTCACAGAAATCACGAATCAGCCCATGAATCTCAACAATGGTGACATGCTTCATGCCGCAATTCATGCTGGGAGCCATGGATGAGTTTTGCATGATGCACCCAGAATGCATTGGTAGCTTGTTGTAACTTGAATGCTTTTCAACTTGCAATTACAAATTGAATTTACAATTAATACTAGGTTGGTACAACAGTTGTTTAACCAACTTCTTTTCACTGGTTATGTGAACTTTTGTGCATTTAATTGTCCGGTTAACTACATAATCATTAGCCTACATTTTTGTGAGTAAAATTTTTTACAGTGAAAGAAGGCATTCTGTAATAGCACATAGCTTGGCATTGTCTTGCTTATGAAACATGATGATGGCAATATTTCTCCACGTCATCTTCACACACATGCAAGTCACCCATACCGTCTGCACTGATGCACCCATATACCATGACAGATGCTTTTGTACCAGTCACTGATGAATGCATGGATGTTCCCTTTAGTTTTTGGGACAGAGAACTCAATGTCAGTTTTTCCCAAAAACAAGCGGAAACATGGCCTCACCTGACCACAGCACACTGGCTACATTTGGGGCCCAGGGAACTTGGCAGCATCTCTGTATGGAACAGATGTAAAGCCTTACTCCCTGTGTAACAAAGATTCAAGTGGCATTCCTTGATCCAGCGGCAGACTGTGCTCAGTGACAGTTGGTTTTTCAAGTACTTCCGAGCCCATGTTGCAATTTTCTAACACAGCAGCATGATAGTTTCTCATGCAATGCCATCTGAGGGGTCAAAGGTCATGCACATTCAACAGGGGTTTCCTGCCTTGCCCGAAACGGGCATTCTCTGTATTTCTAAATCTTTTCTCAATGTGATATATGGGGAAAGAACTAAATACTAGATATGTGATTTTTTAATTGTTAGTTCATTCTATCAACAAATTTAGCACAAAGTGGTAAGCCATGACCCGTCTTTGCTTTGGGGGATGCTCCTTATGATACCCCACTGTAAAAAAATATTTCAAACTGGTTGCCTTAAAAGTTTGATTTCATTAAAATAAAAAAAATAAGTTAATACAATGAACATTTTTGAGAATCGACAACCTTTATTAAAATATGATTCAAAGATTTTGTAAGCATATTGGGTAATTGTGTGTGTGTTTTATTTGTGAAGAAACAATGAAACATGCCAACTTGATGATTTATCACATTTTTTATGTGGTTTAGATGCAATAATATTTTTAGTTTCTATTTATTAAACCAATTTCCTTCATTATATCAACTCATATTTTTAATTTCAATAAACTCAAAATTTTAAGGCAACCAGGTTACTTACTTTTTTAAGTTAAACCAACATTATTTTTTACAGTGTAATTGACCTGCTAAACGTGGGCTGTTGCAAACAGTTTAAATTCAATTTCATGGGTTCACACAATCAGATATAATATAAAATATGTGTATTTGACATGCTGTCCGAGGAGAGGATCAAATTCATTAATTAATTCCTGATCAAATCTGAATTTTCAGCATCATTACTCCAGTCTTCAGTGTCACATGAAATCAGAAATCATTCTAATGAGATGCTGAAGAAACGGTTTTCTTATTATTATCAATGTTAAAAACAGCTGTGCTGATTAATATTTTGTGGAAACCATGATACATTTTGTTTCGATTCTTTGATTAGTAGACAGTTTAAAAATGGCATTTATTTAAAATAGAAATTTGCTGTAACATTTTTAATGTCATGACTCTTTACTGTCACTTTTAAACTATTTAATGCTTCTTTGCTAAATAAAAGTATTAATATCCATGAACCCAAACTTTTGCTTTATCACGGCACATGTGGGTGGGATATATTAGGGAGCAACTGAACATTCTGTGCAAGTTTGACAAGAGCCAAATTGTGAAGGCTAGACAACCAAGTCAGAGCATCTCCAAAACTGCAGCTCTTGTGGGGTGTTCCCAGTCTGCAGTGGTCAGTATCTATCAAAAGTGGTCCAAGGAAGGAACAGTGGTGAACGGGCGACAGGGTCGTGGGTGGCCAAGGCTCATTGATGCATGTGGGGAGCAAAGGCTGGCCCGCGAGGTCCGAAATTGCTCAAGAAGTTAATGCCGGTTCTGATAGAAGTGTCAGTGCATCAGTTTGTTGTGGGCTGCATAGATGCAGACCAGTCAGGGTGCCCATGCTGACCCCTATCCACCACCTATAAGCAACAACGGTGGGCATGAGAGCATCAAAATTGGACCATGGAGCAATGGAAGAAGATAGAGGGGTCTGATAAATCACATTTTATTTTACATCACGTGGCTGTGCGTCACTTACCTGGGGAACACATTGCACTAGGATGCCCTATGGGAAGTAGGCAAGCCGGCAGAGGCAGTGTGATGCTTTGGGCAGCGAAATCTATAGGTCCTTCCATCCATGTGGATGTTACTTTGACACGTACCCCCTAACTAAGCATTGTTGCAGACCATGTACACCCTTTCATGGAAACGGTTTTCTCCGGTGGCTGTGGCCTCTTTCAGCAGGATAATGCGCCCTGCCACAAAGCAAAAATGGTTCAGGAATGTTTTGAGGAGCACAACAGTGTTCTGTATTTTGCGTACATGAGTTTTTGTTGTAGGTGGCTATTGTAGATGGCTATAAAAAAATTTTTTTTTAAATAGTGTACTTTGCTAATTAACTGAGACTTCTTACAGCTCTTACAGTTTGTTGGCCTTGTTTGTTTCGTTGCTTCTATTGCTCTCCCCTTTTTTTGTAAGTCGCTTTGGATAAAAGCGTCTGCTAAATGATTAAATGTAAATGTAAACAACAACGAGTTTGAGGTGTTGAGTTGGCTTCCAAATTCCAGATCTCAATCCGTCCGAAGATCTGTGGTATGTGCGGAACAAACAAGTCCGATCCATTGAGGCCCCACTTTACAAATTACAGGACTTAAAGGATCTACTGCTAACATCTTGGTGCCAGATACTGCACCTTTAGGAATCTAGTGGAGTCCTGCCTTGACAGGTCAGGGTTATTTTGGCAGCAAAAGGGGGACCAACAGAATATTAGGAATATGTTATGCCAGATCGGTGTATAAAATATAACAAAATCTAACACCGATTTGTATCTCATTTTGAGTAACAAAATGTACGTATATTTTTAGTGTAACAAATTTTTTTTACAAGCATAGCATATACTATAGAGATAAAAAATATACCCAAGTCTTTGTATTTTTCAGGTATGGTTCTTGCTTTTTACTTTTTTTCTTTTTGACAGTGTTTCTGTGCTTGAAACTAATTCCATTGAAACTAATCTGCCTAGGACTCCAATATAATCCAATTGTCTGAAAGAACATTTAATGAATACTTAATGCGAAATCCTACAAAATTGCTTTATGGTGTACATCGGCCAAACTTTTATATAATATATTAAACAATGTTCAAATGTTCAATTATACATTTTTATGCATTTTTGTTTATATAACTAAATTTTGAACTATATGGGCAGACTAAACATTTCATGATACCAAATCAGCCGACTTTACTTCTTATTACCACCCAACGTTTGACAGGCACCGCTCGATTTTTACCTGGATTCTCCCAAAGAGAATTCTAAATTTAGTTTCTTGTTTTCAAGCCTGACAAAGGGAATGCCTGATCTCGCTGACCCTGTCGAACACAAAAAAAAACCACACACAGACGTCAGACACATGAGTATACACAGGTGCTACAAACAAATGACAGACAAATGAGTCAGTCCCAAAGACATGTTTTCAGCTCTGTGTTCACTTCACATCCAAGTGTAAACATGTATATATTACAGTCAATTCTACCCAGTCTGGAAATATGAAAATATGAATTAATAATGTTGTTTTACCATTTCTGAAACTGTGCACATCTCCACTTTCAAATTAGTGGATGAAGCAGAGTATGAAAAATATGAACAAAAGTGAGATGAGCACAAAGTGCCTGGATGCAATGTAAAGGGACAAATAAAGCTGAAAGTGTGTGTTCTTGTGCGTCAGAGTGAATCATTGATTTCGGCAGTCAACACAGGTGAGCATGTCCTCACTCTTGCCAGCTTTTTTGGAAACCAAATTCTCCTGGCCATGTCTAAGTCATTATGCATGCAAATCTGTCAAAGGATTTTCCATTGCTTCTAGAGATTTACATGGCCACTGACAGACTGAGACAATAATAAAGAAAAGCTCAGAGGGGATCAACTGGAAATTGTTCTTTTTTGCATATGATGAGATAAAAAATAAAAGTTTGGGGAATTGTTTGCCGCTGGGGCACCATGTCCAAAAAATAGAAAAGAGGGGTCAAAAAAAGTTTGGGGAAAAAAGTACATTCATCTATTCCATAATCTTCAAATGTAGTATTACCATTAATCAACCCATAACCTGTGGTAGGAAGTTTAAATACCACTTTTCCACAGGCCACCCGGCCGTGACCATTGCTCCACTTTTCCTGCAAAAAGGACAGCATGTAACAACCCCTGGTTCCACAGTATTCAAAATCACAGCTCATTATCTATTAATCCAAATAGACAACCAATATATCAAATGATTATTTAAGGGATTGTTTGCACCATCATATAAAGACTACATAGTACTGTATACATATATACTGTATAAGCACAAAAAATATATATAAAAATAAGATTGTTACATTTTAAATGATTAAACAATCGGTACACTGTTAAAAATGATGAAGTGATGTGATGAAGGTGTGAACCTGTGTGAACTCAAATCACCTTGTCATCACCAAATCATTGTAAAAAGGCTCCAGCATCATTTGTTTGCAGATGTCTCTTTGTTTGGTGTTTTGTATCTAATGCAATGACTTTCAGAAGTGCTTCTAAAGAATCCAAATATTTTTTTGTCATAACTGCACTGTAAAAAAATGTGGTTGTTTTTTGTTGGTTTAACTTAAAAGTAAGTAACCTGGTTGCCTTAAAATTTTGAGTTTATTGAAATTAAAAATTTGAGTTGATACAATGAAGGAAATTTGTTTAGTAAATAGAAACTCAAAATATTTTTGTATCTGAACCACATAAAAAATGTGATAAATCATGAAAATAGCACTATTTGGCATGTTTCACTGCATCATCAGAAATAAAACACACAATTACTCAATATGCTTACAATATCTTTTAGTAATATTTTAATAAAGGTTGTCGAATCTCAAAAAAATTTCAGTGTATTAATTTAAAATTTCAATTTCAATGAACTCAAAATTTTAAGGCAACCAGGTAACTTTTTTTCTAAATATTTTTTTACAGTGTGTGTGTCGATATTTGATATATGATATTTGAGATACTGGCTATGTTCGGTAGCTCTGATTATGGGCAGGGACGGAAAATTGGGAGATCCTATATTCCGGTATCATTGACAGTATTAGATCATAAATAGGCAAATACATAATTTTAGGTCTATTTCAACCACATGCCATTTGGTTATGGCAGGATTTCCATTCCGTCATTTCAATATTGTGGATATATGTGGTAATAATGGAGACCCACCTGGACAATCACACAGGCAGGTGTTGGTGTGGTACCTCCCAGATCCAGGGATGGCCAAGTTCAAACTTATGCACTTGTAGCACTAGTATTTGTGCTCAAGTAAACTCATTTGAAACATTATTCAATGTTTAAACTAAATATAATGAGCTCTTTGTGACCAATAATTTATTAACAATTGCAGTTAAATGCAGAGAATATTATGTGGATGAATTCTTAGTGGCTATCTAGCACAAAACTTATCTAAACTGCTCTTATGTGTAGACTTTTGCATAGCAGGTTTCAAGGCAATCTAGCAATTAATCAGAAATGTATTTATGCATTTGACATTTCTTTCCCCTGATTCATTTTAGATACAGTTACTGAATATTTACTATTTGGAAATTTAAATATACTATAACAACATACTACATAATATACTATAACGACGTCAACAACAACAACAACAACAACAACAACAACACACATATGAAATCATAAATTAAAATAATTTTATAATATTACATTTTCCATCTTAAAATATCAAAATGCATTAATTGCCCCAGGCTAATTATTTAAAATATTATTTAACATTTAACATATTTTTTATATTATAAAATGTATTTATTGCCATAGATTTTTAATCATGAATTAAAATGAATAAATAATACAACATTTTACATCTTGAAGTATTCAATTGTAGATAGCTACTAAATTATTATTTTTATTTGCATCTTTAAATATAGCATACCATTTCATATATTGTTTATTATTTATTTTCCATCTTGAATGCATTAATTGCCCCAGAATTGTAGGTACATTTACTGAATATTTATTATTTGCATATTTAAATATAGTTTTTAAAAATAGTAACATTTTATATATCTAATAGATTTCAAAAATGTATTTATTACCATTGACATTTACTGTATGTAAAGCAAAATAAGCTTGAAATATAAACTATAATAACAATGATTTTTTTTTTTTTGTATCTCCCCTTTATGGAGGGCTTATGGCCTTCGCCTTGGGATAGTTTACACAAAAATGTCTTTTTTTTACCATAGTGTCATTCCAAACCTGTATGAATTTATTTCTTCTGTGGAGGGTAAAAGAAGAAATTCTGAAGAATGTTTATTTTTTAAATGTTAGCATCTGCATCCAGCTATAATTTCCCCATGAAGATATTCCATGTAATTGTATATATTTGATCAATTTATTATTTGTAAGAAGTGCCTCGCAGAAAAATGCTGACGCCATTTTGTTTTTGATTACTTTTTCACATTGCATTTACAAATGAAAGCAGGTATACTTAAATAATACGATACTTTCTCATAAGCATCTCTATTTTACTTGTATTTTCTCATAAACCGAAGTAATGTTTTCACTGATGAGCAGGCCACCACCTCCGTGGTGAAGATGTTTTCTACATGACCTTACAAACTGAGGAGGTGACCCTGCCCAAAGCTTTGCATGCTGATTTCCATGTGTTCCATTCATGCCAGTCAATGTGTTTAGACCCTCCAGATCCATAAAGAGTCAGAGAGTGAAGGAGACTCCATGCAGAGGACACTGCTGACAGAGATGGCCATAAAGTGAGTCCCTGCTTATTAATGATATTCTTAAATGGTATACAAGATTTGAAGTTAGGAATATTATTGGCAGAAGGCAAATGGTTTAAAATGCTGGGCGTTTTTGTAATCAATATATTTGAAATCTATATCACAATCAGCTTCATCAGTGAAGGATCTCCATGTAATTTTCAAGGGTAGATTTTGTTGCTTTTCTCAGGAACCTGTTGATGATGTGGACTCCTGGGGCGAGTCCATCGAGAAGCTTCTGTCCTGTAAAGGTGAGAAAATTCAGTTCTGAATATAATGGATAACAATATTCTGTGGCATTCACTAGATATAGATCCGTTTAATTAAGAAAAATCTTAAATATTAATCTTAAAGGTTTTGACATTCTTTATCAGCAATAATAAAACAAGGGTTCACATGAACTACCAAACGCATAAACAGATTTCCATTTTTAGTTGAAAACAGGGTCATGTAACAGCCCCATAGATAATCATTTAAAGATTTATTGCGGTTTGTTAAATGTCTGGAAAGTATAAGATGCTTGAGGATTATTGTGCAGTTGATGTGCCAGGTGTTTAGTTGCATAATGCAAATGTAAACACTAGTCAAATTATGTTTGACTAAAGTCAGTGGTCCATGTTAAGGAGAAGTCCTTTCAGGCTCATTCCTGTATAAAGATGTATCAAATAATTGTAAGTTATATGAAATTTAGCTGCTTGAATTATATTCAAATGCTCAAACTTTTAAAAATTCAGTTTCATCATATAAATTGGAGATCGAATACTAAACTATTTGCCATACAATATATTCTAACAATGGTGTCATGCTACAGCGGGACAGATGGCTTTCCAGGACTTCTTGAAGTCGGAATACAGTGAGGAAAATATTCTGTTCTGGCTGGCATGTGAGGAATACAAAAAGATCAAGAGTACACCAGAGATGATCAGCATGGCAAACCAAATCTACACTGAGTTTGTGCAAACGGAAGCACCCAGACAGGTGAATCACAGCCCTCCGTCTGAACTGTGCTGAACTCCTCTAATGTCCTACTGAGGAAATCTATTAGGTCCTGCTGCTCAAAAGTTAGTTGACAAGCTTCACTTTCATCCCTGGGGTGGGATAATAATATAAATATTATATATATATATATATATATATATATATATATATATATATATATATATATATATATATATATATATATATATATATTTAAAAATAATATATTTTGAAGAATGTGGGAAATCAAATAGTTGCCATTGACTTCTATTGCATGAAGAAGAAAAAAATGGAAGTCGATGAGGACCAGAAACTGTTTGGTTACATGTTACATGTTCCATTCTTTTGTGTTGTTGAACAAAGAAACTCATGCAGGTTTAGAACAACCTGAGGGAGTGAAAAAAATAATGACAGAATTTTTATTTTGGGGTGAACTATTCCTTTAACTACATAATTCTCACCCATTATATCCAGAACCAGAGTTGGAGAAAGTTACTTTTAAAAGTAATGTGTTACAATATTGTGTTACTCCCTTAAAAGAGTAACTAATTGCTTTGCTTAGTTACTTTTTATGGAAAGTAATGAGTTACTATCCCTTTAACTAAATAAGTACTATTATATCCACAACCATTGTAATGTAATGTGTTACACAATATTGCATTACTCCCTTAAAATAGTAACTAATTGCGCTACTTAGTTACTTTTTTGTGGAAAGTAATCCATAACTACACAAGTCTCATTTTATCCACAACCAGTGTTAGAGAAAGTTACTTTAAAAAGTAATGCATTACTTTTTCTTTACCTAGCTAAATAAGTACCATTATTTCCACAACCAGTGTTGGGAAAAATAACTTTTAAAAGTAATGTTTTAAAATATTGCTTTACTCCATTAAAAAGGTAATTAATTACACTTACTTTTTATGGAAAATAATCCGTTATTATCCCTTTAATGTGTTACTATACTTTTAATGGAAAGTAATCCGTTACTATCCCTTTAAGTACAAAAGTCCTATTAAATTCACAACCAGCATTTGGGGAAGGTTTCTTTAAAAAAAAAAAAAAAAAAAAAAAAAAAAAAAAAAGTTACAATATTGCATTTCTCCCTAAAATTAACTAATTGTGTTGCTTATTTACTTTTTATTACTATCCCTTTAACTACATAAGTCCCATTCTATCCACAACCAGTGTTGGAGAAAGTTACTTATACAAGTAATGTGTTACAGTATTGCATTACTCCCTTAAAAGGTGCCATGTGTAAAAATTGAGGTAAAAAAAATCCAAAAAATGACCTACACGCATCAAATGAATGAGAAGAAATAAGGGCGATGATGTCATTAAAAAAATGTCAAGTTGATATCTCTAGTGCTGCAGAGATATCAACCTTAATTAGCAGTAGCATTAATAGCCCAGGCCCGACAGGTATCGTAATACCAGTCTCGGCCATGGGAGGCGGTATGCGGGCAACATAACCACCAGCCAACCTGGCGTACTTGATCCTGATGTCAATCATGTGGAAAGTACAGCCCACTACTTCATTTTAGTTTAGGGAAGAGAGTGGACGGATGGCCGAAGCCTTTGGCCCCTTAAATGTATCTGATATGATAAAAATAGCAGTTTTTACCTGACCGGAAAAAGCGGAAGTGCGTGCGCCCGGCGATTGTGTCCCGTCCCGTCATAATAAAAGTCCCGGTACTCGCGAGCCGTTTAGAATAGGCGCCCTCCAGTGGACGAAAAGTTACATAGTGCACCTTTAAAAATGTAACTAACTGCATCAGTTACTTTTTATGAAAAATTATGTTTTACTATCCCTTTAACTACATAAGTCCCATTAAATCCACAACTAGCTTTGAGGAAAGCTACTTTTAAAAGTAATATTTTACGGGCGGGGGGCTCTGTTGAGCAATGGAGGAGTGAGACGTGTTTTACATAGCTCCCGCAACTTTTCTTTTATTAATACACTAAACACCTGTATATCTGCCTAAAAGTGCTTCGAAGTGACATAAGAAAACTCAAGCGAGTGGGAAACTAAACTCAAAAGAAGAAAAGTAATATTTTACAATATTGCATTACTCCCTAAAATTGCTTAGTTATTTTTTATTGAAAGTAAAGCATTAACCAGAACCAGAGTTGGGGAAAGTTACTTTTAAAAGTAATTACAACACTGAGTTACTCCCTTAAAAAGTAACTAATTGCATTACTTAGTTACTTTTATGGGAAGTAATGCATTACTGTACCTTTAACTACTTAAGTCAACCCGATCACACATAAATGTGTATAAATAGTACGAGTGTGCAATGTCGTGGAATGTATACGCCAAAACTAATTTTGGCGTGCATATGATACGCTGTTTTTCGCTTGCATATGATACGCACTTTATGGCGTATATATGACACTCTCTTGGGTAGGTTTAGGGTAGTGGGGTGGGGGGTTCGTATGTATAATACGCCATAAAGTGCGTATCATCTGCACGCAAAAAACAGCGTGGCATAGACATGCCAAAATGAGTTTTGGCGTATATATTCCATGACATTGCACACTCACATTTTCGTGAGAATAGCCTGACTTAAGTCCTGTTATATTCAAAACCAGAGTTGGGTAAAGTTACAATATTGAGTTGTGAATTTGTTCAATCATTTTTATTTATGTTTTAAACAAAACAAAAAAAAACTATTGCCATTATTTTCAGGTCAACATTGATTCTGGGACTCGCACAAATATTACAAACAACATCTCGGAGCCGACCCTGAACTCATTTGATACTGCACAGAAGATGATCTTCAGTCTAATGGCGAGAGACTGCTATCCCAGGTTTCTGAAGTCTGACATCTACCAGTCCATTCTGCAAAAGCATGGAATGAGTTGACTGCATGAAGACTAATGGTACATTGAGTTTAAATATTGCCAGCAACAATTTTTTTTTTTTTTTTTTTAATGATTTTATATTTGGTAAGCAAGACGTTTTTAGTTTTGGACTGCTCTGAAATAGCTTTCTTTCCATTGTGATACTGCCATATAAGTTTTTTGAAGGAAAAACATATTTACAGTGTCATATGATGTATTCTGATATATTGCAAGCACTGTTGCCTTTTGTTTTATGTTCCCACTTCACAGAAAATCAAACCATTTAATTCATATCAAACACTAACAGAAAAAAATAATGCATCACAAAAAAAATGTTAGGAATCATCCCATGTGGGATTCAAAGGATCTGTTATGGGCCTGAACTAATTCAGTAATTTCCTGGTTATCAGCATACTGTTGAGAAATCAAGAATTATAACAAAATTAGAATTTGAATGCTGCTTTTTTTAACTCAACTTGTACAGCCAATTCATCTACAAATCATTAGTACAACCTATCAGTCAAACAATTTATTATTATTATTATTATTATTATTATTATTATTATTATTATTATTATTATTATTATTATTATTATTATTATTATTTAGTATTATTATTATTATTAATGAGAATGATGTAAATCTTTTTTTTTTTTTTTATTAAACAGTTTTTTGTTTAGGTTTTCTTATGATTGATGCTATGACCGTCAGGAGGAAATTTGATTTGTAATATGAATTAAAAAATCAATATGACCACTTTACAAAGGAACATCCTGGATTGCTTATATGAAAAGGTTAAAAAAAATGTATATATATAAAATTTAAATAAATGAACGTAAAACATGAACAATTGTGTGAGTGCTTTATATAGAAGGAATATATATATATATATATATATATATATATATATATATATATATATATTTTTTTTTTTTTTTTTTTTTTTTTTTTTTTTTTTTACCTTCGCAGTTTTGTGGACCATGATGGCATACTTATTTAAAATACAGGTTTGTATTAGCCAGCCAATCAGATTGTAGCTTGCAAATTTGTGAAGTTTTTGTTTTAAGTATTCAACTTAATTGTCTGAAAAATAGCTCATTAGTTATTCCCTAGTATATAATTCCACATACAGAAGGCTACTGTAGTGCACTGTGAAGGAGTGAATGACCCAGAGAGGGCACTGGACAGTTGTGAAACAACTTCACATGTACTTTATCTTATGAAAATGGTAATGATATCAAAGAATAGCCTATCATTTAAAGGGTTAGTTCACCCAAAAATGAAATTTATGTCATTAATGACTCACCCTAATGTCGTTCCTCACCCGTAAGACCTCCGTTCATCATCGGAACACAGTTTAAGATATTTTATATTTTAGTCCCAGAGCATATGCAGTCAATGCCCACTTTACTGTCCATGTCCAGAAAGATAATAAAAACATCATCAAAGTAGTCCATTTGTGACATCAGTTAGTTAATTAGAATCTCTTGAAGCATCGAAAATACATTTTGATCCAAAAATATCCAAAACTATGAATTTTTTCAGAATTGTCCTCTGTTCCGTGTGTCTCCAAAAAGATTCAAACGGTTAATGAATCAGTGAATCGATCAATGCTGTGGGTCACCAATGTCACGAGATTTCAGCAGTTTGGCTGTTTGACGCGATTCGAACTGCTGAAATCACGTGACATTGGCGACCCGAATCATTGATCGATTCATACCGTTTGAATCTTTTTGGAAGAACGCGGAAAAGAAGACAATGCTGAATAAATTCATAGTTTTTGATATTTTTGGACCAAAATATTATTCGATGCTTTAAGAGATTCTAATCAATCAACTGATGTCACATATGGACTACTCTGATGCTGTTTTTATTCCCTTTCTGGACATGGACAGTATAGTGTGCATAGACTGCATATGCTCTGAAACTAAAAAATAAAATATCTTAAACTGTGTTCCGAAGATGAACGGAGGTCTTACGGGTGAGGAACGACATTAGGGTGAGTCATTAATGACATAAATTTCATTTTTGGGTGAACTAACCCTTTAAGATATTTTATATTTAGTCCAAAAGCATATCCAAGTGTATACACACTGTACTGTCCATGTCCAGAAAGGGAATAAAAACATCATCAAAGTAGTCCATATGTGACATCAATTAGTTCATTAGAATCTCTTGAAGCATCGAAAATACATTTTGGTCTAAAAATAACAAAAACTATGACTTTATTCAGCATTGTCTTCTCTTGCTTGTTTGTGTTCAATTCTCAAATAAACATTCAAAAGGTTATGGATCAGTGAATCGATCAATGATTCGGATCGCCAGTGTCACAGGATTTCAGCAGTTTGGCAGTTTGACACACGATCCGAATCATGAATCAATCCGCTAATTCATGGCCGTTTGAATCTTTATTTGAGGATTGAACACAAACAAGCAAGAAAAGACAATGCTGAATAAAGTCGTAGTTTTTGTTATTTTTGGACCAAAATGTATTTTTGATGCTTCAAGAGATTCTAATTAACTAACTGATGTCACATATGGACTACTTTGATGATGTTTTTATTCCCTTTCTGGACATGGACAGTATAGTGTGCATTCACTTGGATACGCTCTCGGACTAAATATAAAATATCTTAAACTGTGTTCTGAAGATGAACGGAGGTTTTACGGGTGTGGAACGACATTAGGGTGAGTCATTAATGACATCAATTTCATTTTTGGGTGAACTAACCCTTTAAACTGTGATCTGAAGATGAATGGAGGTTCTGAAGATGAACGGAGGGTGAACTAACCCTTTAAGCAAGTATTTATATAGTTTACACAAGGAGCACTATATTATATGGATAAAGCTGGGAGTGACCTTGGACATTACGGTAAGTTATGGACCATGAGAGGTCTGAGAGGTTAGAGCAATTTATTTGTTATTTTTCAAACTTATTGCATATACTTGACCACTTGGTGGCGACAGAGTTGCTGTAGTACAGCAACATCAAACAAATGTATCACACAAACTCAAGACACCAATACGCTGATAATTCACAGCATATCAAGTCAGCATATTGGATTAATCCTTTCTACCGGTTTACAAGAAGCAAACCAAAAATCAGGAAATGTGTTTTATTTTTAATTTCTTTAATGTGTTAGTTTTTTTTTCTTCTTCTTCTTCTCTGTTGTGGCATTTATTACATGAGATGTGATGTTAATTAATTTTGACTTTGCCCCTTCTACTTCGGCGGCACGAAATGAGAACACATTTTTAGAACTTTTTTTTGTCAAGAAAGATTTGGAGTCAGCAATAATATAACCTGAGACCCAAGAACAGACTTTTGTCCACTGTAGTCGATATTTTTAGTTAATTTCTCTGACAGCCTACATATCACAGCTTAGCCTAATTCTGGATGTCCTCTAAAGAGCACATTCGGGGATACTACCAAAATGTTTATGTTTAGCACTCTTATGGAAATATAATAATATTTTGTAATTATAATTTAAATTGGATTAATTTTCAAATTGTTATAAATCCCCTTCTTGGGAAAATGTTATGGGGTTTCTAATCAAAATATGACTTTCTGTTACATAACAGCTGGGCATTGATTTCATAAATGCCAGGTTTATCAGGTATTTTGGAGACACAACAAGGGAATAGGGAAATAAATTATCCCATTATTACACTACTATTTGCATCACTACATATTTAATTTCATGTTGCACCAAAAAAAACATTAATATGCAAATTAGATGCAGTGTATAAAAGGGGTTGCGCCGACAAAAAAAAGTGATTAGCGACAAAAAAAAAGTGATTTTTTGATTAGTGCAATATCAGTGCACTAAAATTTAATTTTGTGTCAATTGAGACCTTTCTGAGCCATTGGACTCCAAAAGACCCCTATTGGTCAGAAGTATTTCTGTTGTGTTGTGGCTTGATTTCGTTGTGTTGTGGCTTGATTCTGTTGTGTTGTGGCTTGATTCTGTTGTGTTGTGGCTTGATTCTTTGTGTTGTGGCTTGATTCTGTTGTGTTGTGGCTTGATTCTGTTGTGTTGTGGCTTGATTCTGTTGTGTTGTGGCTTGATTTCGTTGTGTTGTGGCTTGATTCTGTTGTGTTGTGGCTTGATTTCGTTGTGTTGTGGCTTGATTCTGTTGTGTTGTGGCTTGATTCTTTGTGTTGTGGCTTGATTCTGTTGTGTTGTGGCTCGATTCTTTGTGTTGTGGCTTGATTCTGTTGTGTTGTGGCTTGATTCTTTGTGTTGTGGCTTGATTCTGTTGTGTTGTGGCTTGATTCTGTTGTGTTGTGGCTTGATTCTTTGTGTTGTGGCTTGATTTCGTTGTGTTGTGGCTTGATTCTGTTGTGTTGTGGCTTGATTCTTTGTGTTGTGGCTTGATTTTGTTGTGTTGTGGCTTGATTCTTTGTGTTGTGGCTTGATTCTTTGTGTTGTGGCTTGATTCTGTTGTGTTGTGGCTTGATTCTTTGTGTTGTGGCTTGATTCTGTTGTGTTGTGGCTTGATCCTGTTGTGTTGTGGCTTGATTCTTTGTCTTGTGGCTTGATTCTTTGTGTTGTGGCTTGTTTCTGTTGTGTTGTGGCTTGTTTCTGTTGTGTTGTGGCTTGATTCTTTGTGTTGTGGCTTGATTCTGTTGTGTTGTGGCTTGATTCTGTTGTGTTGTGGCTTGTTTCTGTTGTGTTGTGGCTTGATTCTTTGTGTTGTAGCTTGTTTCTGTTGAGTTGTGGCTTGATTCTGTTGTGTTGTGGCTTGATTTTGTTGTGTTGTGGCTTGATTCTGTTGTGTTGTGGCTTGATTTCGTTGTGTTGTGGCTTGATTCTGTTGTGTTGTGGCTTGATTCTGTTGTGTTGTGGCTTGATTCTTTGTGTTGTGGCTTGATTCTGTTGTGTTGTGGCTTGATTCTGTTGTGTTGTGGCTTGATTTCGTTGTGTTGTGGCTTGATTCTGTTGTGTTGTGGCTTGATTTCGTTGTATTGTGGCTTGATTCTGTTGTGTTGTGGCTTGATTCTTTGTGTTGTGGCTTGATTCTGTTGTGTTGTGGCTTGATTCTTTGTGTTGTGGCTTGATTCTGTTGTGTTGTGGCTTGATTCTTTGTGTTGTGGCTTGATTCTGTTGTGTTGTGGCTTGATTCTGTTGTGTTGTGGCTTGATTCTTTGTGTTGTGGCTTGATTCTGTTGTGTTGTGGCTTGATTCTGTTGTGTTGTGGCTTGATTTTGTTGTGTTGTGGCTTGATTCTGTTGTGTTGTGGCTTGATTCTTTGTGTTGTGGCTTGATTCTTTGTGTTGTGGCTTGTTTCTGTTGTGTTGTGGCTTGATTCTTTGTGTTGTGGCTTATTTCTGTTGTGTTGTGGCTTGTTTCTGTTGTGTTGTGGCTTGTTTCTGTTGTGTTGTGGCTTGATTCTTTGTGTTGTAGCTTGTTTCTGTTGTGTTGTGGCTTGTTTCTGTCGTGTTGTGGCTTGATTCTTTGTGTTGTAGCTTGTTTCTGTTGTGTTGTGGCTTGATTCTGTTG
Organism: Pseudorasbora parva; assembly: GCF_024679245.1. NCBI lineage: Eukaryota > Metazoa > Chordata > Actinopteri > Cypriniformes > Gobionidae > Pseudorasbora > Pseudorasbora parva. The sequence continues at coordinate 18,360,006 of NC_090180.1, read as the reverse complement.
TGTTGTGGCTTGATTTCGTTGTGTTGTGGCTTGATTCTGTTGTGTTGTGGCTTGATTTCTTTGTGTTGTGGCTTGATTCTGTTGTGTTGTGGCTTGATTTCGTTGTGTTGTGGCTTGATTCTGTTGTGTTGTGGCTTGATTCTGTTGTGTTGTGGCTTGATTCTGTTGTGTTGTGGCTTGATTTCGTTGTGTTGTGGCTTGATTCTGTTGTGTTGTGGCTTGATTTCGTTGTGTTGTGGCTTGATTCTGTTGTGTTGTGGCTTGATTTCGTTGTGTTGTGGCTTGATTCTGTTGTGTTGTGGCTTGATTTCGTTGTGTTGTGGCTTGATTTCGTTGTGTTGTGGCTTGATTCTGTTGTGTTGTGGCTTGATTTCGTTGTGTTGTGGCTTGATTCTGTTGTGTTGTGGCTTGATTTCGTTGTGTTGTGGCTTGATTCTGTTGTGTTGTGGCTTGATTCTGTTGTGTTGTGGCTTGATTTCGTTGTGTTGTGGCTTGTTTCTGTCGTGTTGTGGCTTGATTCTTTGTGTTGTAGCTTGTTTCTGTTGTGTTGTGGCTTGATTCTGTTGTGTTGTGGCTTGATTTCGTTGTGTTGTGGCTTGATTCTGTTGTGTTGTGGCTTGATTTCTTTGTGTTGTGGCTTGATTCTGTTGTGTTGTGGCTTGATTTCGTTGTGTTGTGGCTTGATTCTGTTGTGTTGTGGCTTGATTCTGTTGTGTTGTGGCTTGATTCTGTTGTGTTGTGGCTTGATTTCGTTGTGTTGTGGCTTGATTCTGTTGTGTTGTGGCTTGATTTCGTTGTGTTGTGGCTTGATTCTGTTGTGTTGTGGCTTGATTTCGTTGTGTTGTGGCTTGATTTCGTTGTGTTGTGGCTTGATTCTTTGTGTTGTGGCTTGATTTCGTTGTGTTGTGGCTTGATTCTGTTGTGTTGTGGCTTGATTTCGTTGTGTTGTGGCTTGATTCTGTTGTGTTGTGGCTTGATTTCGTTGTGTTGTGGCTTGATTCTGTTGTGTTGTGGCTTGATTTCGTTGTGTTGTGGCTTGATTCTGTTGTGTTGTGGCTTGATTTCGTTGTGTTGTGGCTTGATTCTGTTGTGTTGTGGCTTGATTCTGTTGTGTTGTGGCTTGATTTCGTTGTGTTGTGGCTTGTTTCTGTCGTGTTGTGGCTTGATTCTTTGTGTTGTAGCTTGTTTCTGTTGTGTTGTGGCTTGATTCTGTTGTGTTGTGGCTTGATTTCGTTGTGTTGTGGCTTGATTCTGTTGTGTTGTGGCTTGATTTCTTTGTGTTGTGGCTTGATTCTGTTGTGTTGTGGCTTGATTTCGTTGTGTTGTGGCTTGATTCTGTTGTGTTGTGGCTTGATTCTGTTGTGTTGTGGCTTGATTTCGTTGTGTTGTGGCTTGATTCTGTTGTGTTGTGGCTTGATTTCGTTGTGTTGTGGCTTGATTCTGTTGTGTTGTGGCTTGATTTCGTTGTGTTGTGGCTTGATTCTGTTGTGTTGTGGCTTGATTCTTTGTGTTGTGGCTTGACTACATTGTTGTTAACATGTGCTTGCTTTTTAAATTTCGTTGTGCTGTGCACTACTGGGCCACTGTAGTTTTTACTCTTTCCTGTGAAAAAAAGTGTCAAAACACAGAATTAAAGATAGATTTGTTAAACAAAATGGAAAATTTCACAAATGTGCTGAAATCAGTGATCTTGCTTTTTTTATAATATTTATTCAAAAGCGAAACACTTGTGAAAAAACTTGTGGATGCTCCTCTGTCGTCATCTATTGGTATAAAAATGGTAATTAATGTATTTTTTATTTTTAAATGCTGTATATCTTGAAATCTTCTGTTTTATAAATGGGGACAAATCTCAGTAGGGTGAACAAATAATGTTTTTGGTCATCACATTTAAAAAAATAAAAATAATTAAGTGCTGGAACAAAAATGTAGCCTGTGTGTGTCCAATTACAGACATTGTGTTCCTTATTCCAATGCTCCCATTAGCAACATAGGTTATCCCATATTGCAAGTAATAAATCTGGTTTATTGACCAAATAAGTAAGTGTGATAACTGCATTAAAATACATACCATATTGTTCAATTAATCTAAAGTGCATAATATATCTTGTTTAATTTACAGTGCTGACTTTTTTTCTTTCTTTTTTTGCTGAGGAGGAACACTGAGAACAAAGAACACGTCTTTTTTATATTGTCTTACTTTTGAATAACTAAATTAATGCTAGGTCTGCCTATTTAAGTGACTATATTCTGATTATAAACTAAGTATTTCACTACTGATGCTGTTTAAGTTTACTCAGGACGTCGACGATACTGACACACCAACAAGTGACATTTCACCAGAAGTTTTCAATTGCTGGCTTAAGCTCTGAAGTTCTAAGAACGTTCTGTGCATATGTCAATGTTTACAAAAAAATGGGCAAAAATATAGCTGTGTCGATCGGTTTATGCTTTACCCGGTTATGAATTTACTCCATGAAGAAAGCGGGTTAACACACATATGAGATTTGGGTTAAAAATTCTAACCATTTTCTTCCAGCAGTCAAAATGTAGTTTATATGTCATATTCCCTTGGACTTCCAGCACAAACATTTAAAGGGAAGATGATGCCCCATTGGAACGAAGTAGGCCTAAATTTAGCTTGTTCGTTTGGCCCATTTACACACTGTAAAAAAAAAAGGCAAATTTTGAACTTTTGCAGTACAATCGACTTTGATGTTTAAGTTATTTCAAATTAAATGATGTTAAACTGACTTTAAAAAATGAGTTACACCTTGTATAACTAATAAAAACAAGTTTATCATTTCTTAACTTATTTTGATGAGTTAAAACAATGTAAAAACATATGTTGTCATAACTTATTGAACATATAATTTTTTACAGTGCAGAAGACAAAAATAAATAAGTAAATAAAAGGCATGATGACAATTGAATATACTCACGAACAATGTTCACAGTTATCAAAATTTCCCATTTGAATGTGTTTTAGGAGAAAACATGTGCCTGTCTGCAAACAAATTGTTTAGAAAAATTTGCATTGGTTACAATATAGACATTGTATGCAAAATATCTGGCTGTTTTTACGTCAGCACACCTAAACACAGCAGAACAGTCTCGTATGAAACCAGTAACAGCGTCATGTACTTTCAACCTAAAAAGAGAACACCACCACCATCAATGCATCTAAAGTAGTTCCAAGTATCTGCTGCATCATTTACAACTTGCTAGGTGAGAAGTTAATAAGGAAGCAGAGTCTTATCAGAAATTTCCAAAACAATACCTGCTTTCTTACAGTAAATAGGCCTGCGTAGTTTAAGTCAGTGTTAACACGTTTGGCTAGTCAACATGTTTTTAAATAGTTTTACGATTCAAGATTAAAATAAGTCTATGACAACAAGACCCTTAAGGGTAAGGGAAGTCAGACCGCTAAGTCGGTTATGGTTTTCACACTTTTTCCTCTTTGTTTGGTCTTTTTATATTTGGATGTCTTTGCCTCAGTGGTTGACATGGTAACAGACAGGCTGCCCATGTCCTTCTGCTTGTGGGTGTGCCTGTGTACCAGTGACTTCCTCTTCTGCACTTATTTTTTTTTTTAAAGTTTATCCAAAGAGAAAACGTTCGCTTAATCATCACAAGAACACGCTGTTTCTGTAGATATGACGTCATGCTTGTTTTTTCCTTAGGACCTTTTTTTTAATCAATAACAATGACTGTAACAGTGTCTTTTCTGCAATGATACATTAAGCTACCTTTTTAGACTAAGTTAGCACATTGTTTTACCACAATGCTAGGGTGTTGTGGATAGTCGTCAAGCCGTTGCAATGTGTTTGCTAAGGTTGCTAACCACTTTTGGATCTCTCTCACAAAATCTGGCGAATGTGATTCATTCTGAATCACATAGTCTCTCTCATATTGGAAAGTTTGTTTTAAGTGAATTGCTTTCTCTCTCTCTAACTCTCTCTCTCATATATGTGTTAGGAAGTCTGATGCATTCAGTTAATCCAAAAATATACCTCTAATTGCTTTTGTCCACCTGATTTAGACCTTTGAGCGGAAAGTTTGAATAATATCAGTGTACTAATGTGAGTGATGCAGCCTTGAATCATAAATCACACTATGTTTGTTTGGCCAGAGGAGAACTGACCTCCCATTGTTTTTCTTCATTTTGTCAGCTGATGGAGTTTTGGTTCCTTGCCACTGTCGCCTTTCGCTTGCTTTGTTGGGGGGGTTATAAGTGTAACAAAGTTCTTATGTTACGTGACGGGCAGATCAATGATTCGGATCGCCAATGTCACGCGATTTCAGCAGTTTGGATCACGTGTCAAACGGCCAAACTGCTGAAATCACGTGACATTGGCGATCCGAATCATTGACCGATTTACTGATTTATGGCCGTTTGACTCTTTAATTGAGGTTTGAAAACAAACGCGGAAGAGAAGACTGATGCAGAATAAAATCGTAGTTTTTGTTATTTCTGGACCAAAATGTATTTTCGATGCTTCAAGAGATTCTAATTAACTAACTGATGTTACATATGGACCACTTTGATGATTAGATTTCTGGACATGGAAAGTACAGTGTGCATAGACTGCATATGCTCTGGGACTAAAATATAAAATATCTTAAACTGTGTTCTGAAGATGAATGGAGGTCTTACGGGTCTGGAACGACATTAGGGTGAGTAATTAATCACATCAATTTCATTTTTGGGTGAATTAACCCTTTAAAGCTACTCTGTGATATTTTCCCCCATCTAGCGGTGAAAAGGTATATGACCATTCAGTGAATAATAGTTTCTGTCCCTCTCAATCCCTCTTCACATTCGACACGGTGCCATCGAGTGTTAAAACGTGAAAGGCGAAGATTGAATTTATGGGTATGTCCCTCTTTGGCTAATGTACTTTCAAGATGGAGGGGCAACATGGCGACCGGCATTCGAACCCCTCACCCTTATGTCTTTTCAATGGCATATTATAAACTTACGAGAATACTTTATTACTTGAAAGAAGTAAACATACATTACTGAGCACATATATTTTTGAAAGAACTAAGTGTTTTTAGCTAAGAATAAACTAAAAAAGTTACACAGTGTAGCTTTAAGTGGTTAAGTATTAAGACATGTTATACTGCACCCCATAAACACAACCAAGCCTAGAAAAAAAAACACGGAACCACCCCATTAACACTTTAATGTGTAACACAAAATGAACACAAAATGAAAGTAAAGCTGGCAGCCCCTCACGGACGACTGCTGCACACACATTATAAAACATTAACAAAACATAACGTAAAATCCAGGCCTGGTCTTCTCTCATCCTTCACTGTCATCACTTCTCGTTTTATGCATCTGAGCTCCTCCATGAGAGATACGAGACGAGAGATACGTAATGGTGTGGGGGATGTTTTCTTGGCACACTTTAGGCCCCTTGGTGCCAATTAGGCATTGTTTAAATTCCACGGCCTACCTGAGCATTGTTTATGAGCATGTCCATCCCTTTATGACCACCATGTATATATCCTCTGATGGCTACTTCCATCAGGATAATGCACCATGTCACAAAGCTTGAATCCTTTCAAATTGGTTTCTTGAACATGACAATGAGTTCACTGAACTAAAACGTGTTTGAGGTGCCCTCAGAGGGTCGGATATATACATATTTTTATTTATTTATTTTTTATTTTTGTACTTTTTTTATTGCAAATTGCATTTTTTACCTGGAAAATCACAATTAAATTTTTTCCCAAAATCGTGCAGCCTTTCATTTACAGACACACTCTAAAACAAGCAGTTTCCTGAAAATAAAGGAGCTGATTATGTTTAATGCCAGTGCCCTTTTATAGACATGCCACATTTAACACACACTGAAGGTGTTCCCATAGCATCAACACCATGACGCAGTGTCAAGTTCCCTCGAAAGGGAACTAATTAACGCTGCTGCGTAAGTTCTTAACACGACGGTTAAGGGTGTGATGGAAAATTTGACATATTTCTCTTATCTGACCTCCGTAATCAAGCTTTCTATATTTTCTTGTCCTATTTTGTAAAGTCATTGAAACACTATCCTGGATTATTTTTTTATTTATTTTTTACTATTGGAGAAAATGGAAAATGCAAAAATCATATTTGTTTTAGTTCCATTAACCACCACTATGAAAGTTTACCTAAATATGGTATATTTATATAATATAATAATATTACCTTATTATAAATATATAAGACTTTCACATGAGAACCCCAGAAGCCTGAACAGAGTCCATTACGAATAATATCATTTGATAGAGCCATAGAATAGAGGTCCACAGAATTTTTATTTATTTTTCTGGCCTCACAGCTGGTCTATGGAATTTATTATATTTTATAATATATTCATTAATTTGTTTCTTTATTGCCTACTACCAGGTGAAAACTATTTTTGTAGGATGCATTTTATATTCTAACAACCCTCTAAACACTGAACAATAGTAATAGTGATGTCTGCCTTAGTAAGCCCCAAATACACACATACAGTACGTGTACGCAAGACAAGACGTACAGAGACAGCTGCTTTGCATCAAGTACAAAGAACATTTCCAGGCATTTGCACCCTTTAGGCAAGAACGTGATACTGTCACGTGAAATTGTCTGATACATAATGGGATGGACAGAATTATGCAAATAGGATCCAATCCCAGAGATCTGGTTCTATCTGCTTATATAGTTTGTTCTGAGATGATGTAATTTAAAGTTTTTGTGAAAAATAATCAATGAATTATATTTAAGAGGGCAAGAACAGGTCACAGTGATAATGTAAGCCTGAATCCATGTCAAATGAAGTTGCAGTTGCAGTTTCCTGTCTGACACTCTCATTTTCACTCATTTATTTTCTCAGCTCTCATTCTTGATTAAGCAGCGGTGCGTGAGAGGAAATGACTGTGCAGGCATTAGGATGTAAATTGTGAGAGGTTTGAAACTAATAGGGTATAAAAACTTTTCAAAATTTCCCAACAATTGATGCTTGCTTATATAATGCATATAGGTTTACAAGAAAATCTTGTCTTGCATTTTAAAGCACCAAGGTGATCTAGGATCTAGAAGTGTCTAGTATTTGTAGTTTTGTCTCATGTTAAGGACATCTTGGTGTTCTTTAAAGTCATGTAATTCAAGATGCTTATCAGTTTCCATGTGCAAGGTCAAACCAAATCGTTTGTTCCATTCCACACTGGAAACATCAGCACCACATATTTAGCATGTACAAAAAATAACTGCAATGTCCAAAACTCACACACTAAAAATCTCAAACTGTCCCACAGTAGGATTCAAATCTGGTGGTCATATGACGCTTTTTAACATTTCCCTTTTCCTTTAGTAATGTAATGTTGTCATGATCCTGCCCTGACAGTTTTGTCAGTTTTGTCCTTGTTTAATGTTTCTTTGTTTGTCTTGTGCTTGAGCACAGGAAAAAAGGTACATCACTGTCACTGGGGCGGTACCCTAAGGTACAAAAACGAAAAAGTTATAAAATGTACCTTTAAGGTACTAATACGCACTCTTAAAGTACTGATATAAATGTACTTTTTTTTACTAACATTTTACACTTCTGATGTGATTTCTAGCGAGAAATTACTAATGTAGTAATTAGGCCTACATATTTTAGTTCTCACCAAGGCTCTCTCTATTTTGCTGTAGATCATTAAACTGTTACACTGCCTTACCGTGCATTCACACTGCCACTGGCGAGAGTGTCAAAATTCGCTCTTGTTGCCCTGCCAATGACGCTGTAGAAAGCTTCGTGGACCCGGTGCGGCTCTGACGTAGATCGAATGATTGGTCTTTTTTAAAACTGTATAAAGGCGCCGCAAAGCAAACAAGCATTTTTATGGACAGACTGACCACAATAGGGTACAAGTAGGGCTGTGCAATATATTGAAATTATCGAAATATCGCAAATGTACATATCGCAATATGCATATCACAATATCTGAATGATTTTTATATGCTACTTCAACATTGTGAAAAGTGTATGTTTTAGGTCGACAGACTGGGTACACGACTGTTACTTATGGGACTTGCTTGACGTTAAAGAGAATTAAACACAATAAATTGTGAAAAACAATAACTTGCAGTCTTCACGCTTTCTGACACACACACACACACACACACACACACACACACAAATGTGAACGATTTGTGACATTAATGTTTGCTAAAAAAAAAAAAAAAATATGTAATTTAAATAGCTTTTACACACAAATAGCAATATCATATCGAATATCGAATATCGCATTATTTAACAAGAATATTGCATACCGCATTTTTTTTCAATATCGCACAGCCCTTAGTTAACCTCATTTAATCGTTTAAAATTTGAAAGTAAAAATGAATTGCATTCCCGCTGAAAAATGAGCGTTTTAGCGCCTATAAAAGAGTGTTGCGTGCCTTCTTAACAAATTACACATCACTATTAATGATCTTGTCATAAATGATACGGAAACCCGCACAGCAATGATCAACTTCTCTTACATTTTGCTTGGGAACTAATGTGGTCGGAACCTGCGTTCGGAACCTTACAGGCCTGCGTTCTCTGGATTTCTCTCAAGCGAAGCACTTCTACATTCTGATTTGTTGCCGCCGGTTGCCACCAGAGCCATATATCTTTCTCTATGGCTCTGGTTGCCACCAAACCACGTCATAGCTCATTAGCATAAAGCTCAGCTAATTTCAACTCTCCTCGACGCGCTGCTCTTACCAGAGCTTGCCGCCGGCTCCCATTGAAAATGAATGACTTCCAGTCACCTTGACGCTCTTGCCAGTTAGAAGTCTGTCCATTTCGTGTGGTGCCTTCACGCAAAAACGCTGCCTGCAGAGTCATTGTCTGATAAGGCATCGAGGCACAGAGTCAGCTGCTTAGGTTTTTAGACACAGCCAAGAATTGAGAAGCACCCTTTGTTGGAGACAGAGACAGAGCGTCGCGCGTCATAATCTGAAAGCCACGCCCACGGGGGGACCAACCATCTCCATTGACTTTGTATTGCATGAAGCGGACTCCTTGTAATTTCTGACTTATTACAAAAAAACGAACAATGTCTAAAAGCTGATATCTGACAAGGTGTACAGCTTTAGTCACAGGTGTTAGTTTTAATTTTTTTTATACTGTCGTCTGAGGTCAGCTTATGGTTTTTAAATTCAAAAACACCATAATGAATAAGTAAAAAGCTATTTTCTACACTTGTTTTGAGAAACACCCACGCCCACGGCTAGGATTGGATAAGATTTGCATATTTAATGAGTTTCAGCTCCCCTGTCAGTTCAGTTCACATGAGGGAGGGATTGTTTTAAAAGCGGCAACCGGAATGATTCTCTCGATCACAGGGATCGTAAACGTCTTTATCAGACAAACACAATGATTTATTTCTCATCCACAAGCGATGGATTGTAATATGATTTTTGTATTACATTGGCCCCGATCGGTGGATAAAAGCAAGAACCGCACACATACAAACGTGCACGCGCACCCTTTCAAATATCACTTCAAGAGTGTGATTGACGTACGTAGATCAAGAAAGGAATGTTATTTCATTATTTAAGATTCATCGGCCTGCCGACGAGCTTACATGTCCGAGTCTAATTCCAATGCAATACTGTCACATATAAAAAAAAACATGTTTTGCTCACATAGTATGTTGCACCATTCCTGGTGAATCCTATATTAGGCACAGCATTGTGTTTTAATTTCAATATATCTGCAAATCTAGTATCGACCTGAAACTTCTTTACAAACGATTCTGCAGTGAAATAAAGAAAGTTCAACCACACATTCCTAATATTAGGATCAGAAGGAAGTTTATGCAGAGACCAGGAGTAGTGCAATATCTTGCTATCTTCTTCAGCATGTTAATTGCTGCTGGCTAGCGTGATCCGAACAGGTCCATGAGTCGGTGGGCGGGGCTACTGAATTAGACGCGCTTATTATTTCGTCAGTCGATGACGTTAAGATGAGGCATATTCTGAAATTGAACATTTTCTGGGCCTGGTGTCTATAAAAGCTGTTATTCGACTAACAAGGAAGTTTTCTGAAACTTGAGAAAGTTGATTTCTCAATTCATGACCCCTTTAAGACAAAACTATTATTATTTTATCTTGTGTGTGTGTGTGTGTGTGTGTGTGTGTGTGTGTGTGTGTGTGTGTGTGTGTGTGTGTGTGTGTGTGTGTGTGTGTGTGTGTGTGTGTGTGTGTGTGTGTGTGTGTGTGTGTGTGTGTGTGTGTGTGTGTGTGTGTGTGTGTGTGTGTGTGTGTGTGTGTGTGTGTGTGTGTGTGTGTGTGTGTGTGTGTGTGTGTGTGTGTGTGTGTGTGTGTGTGTGTGCCTGCGTGTGTGCCTGCGTGTGTGTCTTGTGTTGGTTCTTCCCCTGTGCCCTAAGTTTTACCTGGCCACTGTTTTTAACTGCCTGGCTGCCAAGACTGGAGATACTTCTGAGTGATAAAGGATCAAGCCCAGGGGTCCTTCTGTTCCTGCCTGTTTTTTCCCGCCATCATCCTGCCTGGTTTTGCCTCCCAAGCTGTCTTCAAGTCTGTGTCTCATTAGACTTCTCAGTGGTCATCCTCCCTGCCTGTCATTTTGGTTGTCTGTCCCCTGCCCTGATGTATGAAATGTTCTCCTATTTGTGCCCTGTCTATAGTCTTGTCAATAAAATCTCACTGTTCATTCTGTGCCTGGGTCCTCCCTCATTTAGAATCTCTGACAAATGTATCCATTTGTGCATATATAAGATCTGCAAAGTTACAAAGCTCACAGTGTCCCACAAAGGGGATTTATGCCATTTACATGACACTGTTCAACATTGCCAACTAATGATATGTCTGACCTTGCCAACTAGAGGTCTGGCATGCATAATACAGCATTTTTTTGTGAAGCCATGTGAAATGGAGTAGTTTTGTTGAAAACCTTTCAAATACAGAAAGGAAAACAATAATTTTAAAGGTGCCCTATAGAATTAAAAATTGAATTAACCTTGCCATAGTTAAATAAAAAGAGTTCAGTACATGGACATCACATACAGTAATTCTCAAACACCATTGCCTCCTCCTTCATATGTAAATCTTATTTGGGAAAAACACCACGGAAAAACAGAATATTTTCAACATAACTCCACATGTGACGTAATCGCTGGGATCCTTAATATGTACGCCCCTAACATTTGCATGTCAGCCGATGTTCATTGTCAGATGGAACTGCGCAGTGCGTAGTCAATTTTTTTAATAAATATACATTTTTGAGAACTGAAGTTTGATTATTTTGCAGCGGGTGAGTAGTAAACATGACACTGACTATTTTGAGTGGCTTCCACATTACTTTGTTTGGCTAAATAAATCGACTTTTAAATCAGTACTCTACTGTCAAACTGTAACTGTACTGTACAAACAACATATTTACGCGCTACCCAGTTCAGCCGTACCCAGTTAAGAAGATATCATTGTAAAATCATTGCCATGACGGATAGTATAGATGTGCTAGCTGTGCAGTGAAACAGCCAATCAGAGGAGAACTCTGCATTAATATTCACAACCCTTCCAAATAAGGCAAAAACAGAGCGTTACATCCTAGGGAAAATTTCTAGGGTTGTAAATGGACCTGTAAAAAGTTAAATGGAGCTCCGCCCTCACTCCCAACATTGGGGTGCATTAACAAACCTGGGTTACTGTGGAATTAAAGGGATACTCCACCGCTTTTTCATATTACACTGTTATTCCCTTAACTAAGATGAGTTGGTACATACCTCTCTCGTCTCAGTGTGTGCACTCGATCTCTTTGACGCGCGGTGACATTTTGATAGCACTTAGGCTATTCCACCATACATTATAGTTATCCTTTTTAACCCGCTTAGGAAAGCGCCACGTTTTATTTTGTGTTACCATGGTTGTTCAACTATTTGTGTAACTGTATTTAAATAGGGGAAACGTGGAGGTGTTTGGTGGCTTCTAACTTGATCTCTGTTCGATACCGAATGAACTGGGCTTAGTGGGTTAAGCTAAATGCTATCAGATCACCACGCGTCAGAGAGATTAAGTGCACGCACTGACGAGAGAGGTATGTATCAACACATCTTAGTTAAGGGAATAACACAGTTTAATATGAAAAAGCGGTTGAGTATCCCTTTAATATTAGATGAGCTGGAGGAGGATATATTTGCTGGTCTTTTCTGCAGTTTCCATCCAGTTCTAAATCATCGCAGTCATCTCTCTGGATAAGCCCAGTTTCAAGCCAGCTGCATGGATCTGCCTGGGGCTTCACAATCATCAGCTCCGCCTTGTCCTGTAGATCCCTCAGCTCAAGCTTTTAATCACTAATTAAGCCTGATTACACCCAATAAACAAAATAATGAACTTTTAAAACGTGTTTTCATTATATGACACCTTCAAGCTGCAGGAACTGTAAGATAAAACATCATGATCATGTTCTCCAGCATGATATTATAATGATCTAAAGAGCATTTTGTGCTTCACTGGAAGAACATCTGACATTCAGTAAAATTAGTTCCCATTATCAATATTGCAAATTTAGTTGAAATAAAAAAAATAGCAGAGAATACTTAATATCTCTTCTTAACTTAATTTCATAACCTTTCTTTGTTTACCTATCCACGTAAAAAGACCATATTATAATCTGAATGCAGTGTGCACTCAATATAGCCCATGCTCATATATGAGCATGGGCTATATTGAGTGCACACTGCATTCAGATCAAATCGGTGCACACAACTCATTAGGTCGAACTTGGCCCTTTTATTTCTCAAAGCACATTCTCTTTAACCTAATATAGAGTGCAGCCAGATTCAGAGTCCTGCACGGGTCCATTTTTGGAGACCCGCCCCCGCCCGTACCCGGAAGGTTTAGCACCAGATCCGACCCGTGACCCGTGAAAATTTCAAAATTAAATCCGTACCCGCCCAGACCTTTTAATATTTGGCCCGTTACCCGACCCGTGCCCGCGATAAATCACACACGCTAAAACATTCAAATTAAAATGCTTTATTTTTTATCCTGCACCTCTCTCAACATCAACAGCGTCATGAATGGGCTAATGAAACAGGCAAAAGTGCCTTTAAAGACTCATTGTCAACAATTTCATATACTCCACTCACCAACTTTACTTTTAATTCATCCATTGCTACTCCTGCAACGCTCGCTCCATCTGCGCTACGAGAGGCATCAACAAAAGTTTCAATGTCACAGTGGTGGTAACGTGATGGGTCAAATGGCATATCGTTGTTGCGTGTGTGTGTGTAATGGTAATTTGGACATAGAAATTGTAATAGCCTACAATATGTTCGATGGGGGATGAAGGAGGCGGGAACCGGCGAACATTTAAAAGACTTTCACCAAACAAAACGAAAGTAACGTGGCCAGCCCATAGGGGCCAGCCCCTCATGGACATCTGCCAAGCCCACACACATAATAAAAAGTAAACACAACTCAACGTCAAATCCAGGTCTGGTGATCTCTCGTCCTTATATGCTTCCGAGCTCCCTCAGAGGACTCGAGACCGGTGTGGCTCGCAGGTGACACTCATTCACAATCACGCCCTGGTCTCTCTCTCTCTCTCTCTCTCTCTCTCTCTCTCTCTCTCTCTCTCTCTCTCTCTCTCTCTCTCTCTCTCTCTCTCTCTCTCTCTCACTTTGCCACAGAAATATTGCACATATTTTTCATCCGCCCATCCTCGCTACTACCCGCCCGCCCGCACAGAGTTAATTATCCGCCCGCATCCCCGCCCGTAAATTTTATAAATGTCGCAATCCACCCGTTTTAGCCACTTTTATGCGGGTACTCTGGCATGATTTAGTCTGATTTATTGTGCATACACATTTACTCTTTTTCTAAATGTTGCATAGGAAATCAACTCAATTCAATAGAAATCTGCATGATCAAGAGTTTTGTCTAAGCTAAGTTTTGCTTTTGCCCTTGCAGATTTCGCTTTTTAATGTTCTTCACATTAATTCCCCCTGTTGACCAATAATATAATGCTGCTTGGGATGTGTAACCGTGGCTGTATCAGAGGAATGAGAGTAGGATCCAGATGCAGCAAACATTTAGGCAGATGACCACCACAGCAGATGCGACTGAAGATCCCCACAGTAGAAGAGTAGAAGACCACCATAGCATAGTAGACAGCACTGTAGTTCGACACGGTGAAGCACAACACAAATGACATGAACACCACAGCAGCTCACACTGACATCAGGTGCAACGTTCATGCTAGCTGAAAACTCTGGTATGGTGTCCATGACGGCTGAAAACTCTGCTGTGGCGTCTATGTCTGGAGATTCTGGCATGGCGGCCATGATGGCCAGAAACTCTAGCATGGCGGCCATGATGGCCAGAGACTCTAGCATGCTGGTCATGATGGCCAGACACTCTAGCATGGTGGTCATGATGACCAAAGACTCTAGCATGGTGGTCATGATGGCCAAAGACTATAGCATGGTGGTCATGATGGCCAAAGACTCTAGCATGCTGGTAATGATGGCCAGAGACTCTAGCATGGTGCTCATGATGGCCAGAGACTCTAGCATGGTGGTCATGATGGCCAGAGACTATAGCATGGTGGTCATGATGGCCAGAGACTATAGCATGGTGGTCATGATGGCCAGAGACTATAGCATGGTGGTCATGATTGCCGAAAACTCTAGTGTGGTGGCCCATGATAGCTGGGAACTTAGCCGCAGGAAGACATGAGGGCCGTAGACTCTGGCGTGACAGCTACAGTGTGAATTTCATGTTCATGCTCCATTACACCCACAATAAAAGCAAACCCACTCAGCTGCCATGCCAAATTGATACAAAAACCTAGAGTCCAAATAGGGTCCCATAGGGGCATTATGTAGCTGAACGGCTCAGAAAGTCCATTCAAGATAATAGGGGAACACAGGCTGGGATAATGACAGTATGAAAGTGACTTTTGTGTGAGTTGTGCTATATTTATTGCAAAAATATTGACAATAAACAATGGGCCTTTTTTGACCATAGAATTTTGCCAAAATTTCACTAATATGAATGTGGCTTAAGGAAAATAGATATATAAAGTTAACGTAAAATCAATTGACCCCTAGTCAAAGTTAGTTTCATAATACACATTTTTAGACCTATTGTGTAAAATCTATCATTGCATGTTTAACAAATTCATAACAAACTGAAACTACTTTTCAACCTTACATTACCTAGATTACATAATATTATTGAATTGACAAATAGGTGTTGTAACTACTTTTCAGGTTGAAATACCTGTTCTACATTTTCATATTATTAAATATCTTGTTTCACTCTGCCGCATATTGCATTACGGAAATAAAATGTGTTGCAGATGCTGTTTCACTTAAAGTTTGACCTGCTGTAAAATGAAAACTCTAGTGTCATTCTGTTTTTTTAGACATGGTTGCAGCTAAAGGCCTTGACTGTCACTCATTGTGACTGTTTATCTACACATCAAAGTAGTTATATTAACAAAGCCTCAACCATCATGTTCTCCACACATTTCACATCAAATTAGATTTTTAAACACACATAAGGTTGCAAACAGAAGTAAAACACTTCTGAAAACACGGTGCTTGCTCCAATAATCTCTCTAATGATAGCCTGCTGTACAACAGGCGCATTGAACCAAGCGCAATTTGCTTGTTTAATTGCTTGAGAGAGATTTGAATATGAACATGCACAAGCTGCAGTATGCCAGTTGTTCATACGCATCTCATATTTCCTTGTTTCTTTTACAGTAGCAATAGGCTTTGAATCTGAAAGATACTGAACAAGTTTTTAATATATATCTGCTGAACTGAGCATCAGAATGGGGTAGAAAAGATATTTAAGAGACTTTGGCCATGGCATGGTTGTTGGTGCCTGATGGTCTGATCTGCATATTTCTGAAACTGCTACTGGAATTGTCACATACATTAATATCTAGATAGTGCTCAATTACAGATAGTGGTTCAAAAAACAGAACATTTCCAGTGAGCGGCAGTTCTGTAGGTAAAAAATGCCTTGTTGATGCCAAAGCTCAGAATGAACAGACCAGTTCAAGTTGATAGAAAGGCAACACTAACTCAAATAACCACTTAATTACAACAGAGATCTATAGAAGAGCATCTCTGAATGCACAACACTCCTGGTGCTTCTCCTGTCAGCTAAAAACTGGAAACTGTGGCTGCAATTCTCATGGGCTCGACAAAAAATATGCAATACAAGATTGGTAATATCTTACCTGGTCTGATCATTCTCAATTTCTGCTGTGGCATTCAGATAGTTGGGTCAAACCACTGATAGTGGTTTAATTGTGTAAGAGATATTGTCTTGGCACACTTTGGGCCTCTTAGTACCATTTGAACATTATTTAAACACCACCGCCTACCTGAGTATTGTTGCTGACTATCTCCATCCCTTTATGACCACAGTGTTTCCATTTCCTGATGGCTACTTCCAGCAAAATAAATCATCTTAAATTGGTTTCTTGAACGCAACAATGAGTTCACTAAACTCAAATGGCCTCCACAGTTACCAGATCTCAATCCAGAGCATGGGAGGATACTGTGTGTGTGCGTGCGTGCGTGCGTGCGTGCGTGTGTGTGTGTGTTCTATTTTACATATATTTCTCATATATTATTCTATATAACACTTATTTCTCAGTTTTAGTTGCATCCATTTTAGTATTCACACCTTGTTCACATGACTATATGTATGTATGTTTCAGAAAACATCAAAAACAGAAGTGAAACTGTTGACTTAAATGGGGTTTTCTGTTTTTTTTAGAGTGGCTTGTCTACATTATTTTCCTCAGAAAAAAAATCCCTTATCTTTGGAATTGTTTTACAATTTTACTGGATTTTCTGCTATATCATATTTCTTATGAACCACAAGCAAATATCCCTGCAACTCCAGGTACTAGCTAACCATCTGTTTTTGTTGTCATCTCTTTGCTAACTATGGTGGAGCTCATTACTGAATAAGCACAATTCTTGAGATGACAAAACTGGGATATTGTAGAGTTTTTGCGGAAAGCTGTATTTGAAAATTTTCCCTAATTCACATGCACATACATGGCGCTATGTAGGGAATAGTGATGAGTATATCATTGGGACACAGCAATGGCATCAGTGCACATTTGTAACCAACCAACAAAACAGCCCTTTCTTTATTTGACCACAATTCCTTTGGATAGCAAACACCTTAGCCTCCTGGTTTATCATAGCACTAAACACTTAAGCATTTTTGATAAACTAAAGAAAAATACATTGTGACACCTATTACTAAGGGTATAAAACAAAAATGTACTTAAATGTTTTTGTTTTTGGTCCAGATGGCAACATTGTTAAAACGATCACTAAAATGATGTATTCTGCTTCCAGGCCAGTATTTGGCGGTCATATTGTAAAGGAACACTATGCGCCTATAAGCTGAACACATAATAAGCATGCGCATGACATCATCGGTTGTGCAAAATCACGTTTTTGCAGTCCACACATTGATGATAACGGTATTGTTTACAAATTTTGTAATTTTCAAATGTTTGCTTTTTTCAGGCCACCAAAAGCCGTTGTTGTGTAAATTAATTTTGTAGTTGAAAACGGTGGCATGTAAACAGCCCCTAAAACAGGGGGTGTGAGATCTTATAAAAACTATTTAAGTTATGCATATTCAGACTGCTGTTGAACATTTAACACATTTTACTGCATCAAAGGTTGAAAATAGGATGCAGCAAAATATCTTGGTTCTAACTAGCCTTTTTAAAGGTATCATGAACTGGCATTTTTATATATATACTGTTGTCTGAGGTCAACTAATGATGTCCGTGTGGTTTTTACATTAAAAAACATCATAACCAATAAGTAATTATTTTCTACACTGGTTTTAAGGCTCTCTCCTGAACGCTGGGTTCTGATGGGCGTGACGCACTGGAGACTTGGAAGTATCGCCCACGGATAGGATTGGATAAGATTTGCATATTTAATGAGCTTAAGCCCCCCTGTCAGTTCACGAGGGAGAGGAGAGATTGAGGGAGAAGCAGCAACCAGAATGATTCTCTCGATCACAGGGCTCGTAAACGTCTTTATCAACAAACACAATCATTTATTTCTCATCGACCCACGATTGATTGGACTATTATTTTTATATTATACATAGCCCGCAAGATCAGACGATATAAGCGCGAACCGCGCACACACAAATACACGTGCGTGCCGCTTTTCAGATGTCAACTTGAGAGAGAGAATAGCAGAACAAGAACGGAATATAATGAGATTCATCGGCCTGCCGGGCTTTGCAAGCCCTGGCCCATACGTGTCTGAGTCCAGCGTGCTAAAGTTTTGCTCTGTTAGACACATACACATAAGCAAAACGATCTTTAACAATGCAGTACTATTACATATAAAAACATGTTTACTCACGGAAGTGTATTGCACCATTCTTGTCGGATGCAAATCCAGCATCGACCGGAGATTTGTTTACAATTCTGCACGAAATTACGATTCTGCAGTGAAATGAAGTGAACATGTCTTCTCATCATGAGCTTGAACTTCATTAAAAATCCTAATATTAGGATCTGAAGGAAGCTTATGCAGCGACTGAGTTCTTCCACAACCAGGAATAGCGCAATATCTTAATCTTCCTCAGCATGTTTATTGTTGTTGACCAGCTAGCACGAGCACTCCATGAGTCGTTATATTCTTATATTACCATGACCTTTTATATATCAAAAGCTCAAGGGAAAGTTGATTTCTCAGTTCATCACCCCTTTAATACATCTAATTAAGTAATTTGTTACATGGTTATGTGTTACATTTGTAGCCGTTCAGATGAAATTATACCCTTAAATACACCACATGATAGTATATTAATGATGGGAAAAAGCAAACAAGACCAAACAAGAACAAACATTGTTTGTTTTCTACATTCAAACACAGCGCTTATAAAAAAAAAAGTTTGATGTAAAAGTCAGCATTTGCTTATCTGTCCATAAACTTTCCAGTCTGATTTGCATCTCTGCTTCTGCACAGACCTGCTGCAGCTGGTTTCATAGACAAAAACATTGCGCCTGTCTAAGCTAGTTAGCGTCACCATAAAAAACTTCCTCTCTTTTTTTCTTTCTTTTTTTTTGTGGTTAGGTGATTCTAAACTGATGACGCAAAGACTGCATAAAAAGGGTTGTGAAAACATCCCGCTCTTATTAACTGAAATAACTGAAGCACAACAGCACACCAACACATAGGCCTATCACCACCAAAAAAGTTTTTTGTTAAAATGCCAACCATATTAACATCTTCAACTGAAATAAACAAGATGAACCAGGAGGATAAAACAGTCAATCCACGGTAAGTGTAGTTTATTGTTGTAATTACTTTCGAAATGTATGTGTGTGTGTGTGTCTGGTAAAAACAGAATATATTATGGAATTGGTGCACTTGTCTTATATTTAACAAGCAAATTCTCACTTCTCAGGAGACTAGACAAGTGGCGGTTCCGTTGCCCGTTGACAGACAAGTAAGCTACTTCCACTTTACTTTTTTCTTGATGAATATTATCACAATTGTAATCCATAGTGGACTGGTTTTGAATGTACACTAATTATGTTTTATTCAAACAGACTGAACCCTAGTGAAACCCTGCTGTGGTCCCAGTCATTGGAAAACCTCCTTAGATCCAAATGTAAGTGGCATATGCATGTATTCATTTTTTATAATTCATATAATTGTTAACATATTGAATCTAATCCGTTTGATATTGTGCACACATATCTGTGAATATGGGGCATCACAGGGGCATTTTATCGCAGCATTCACAACCAGTTCTTTTTTCATTGAGTATTTAATTGACGTCATGAAGGACAGAGCAGAAGAACAAAACCTGCACTGTTTAGTAGATGGTCAGATAGCTGGATCAAGGAACTGACCATATGCAAAGCAATAGAGAAAACCAGCTTCAGTTATAAAAAATAACAAAAGCTATTTGGACACATAGGCCACACATGAAAATGTTAAATGTATAGATATACGGTAATTGCGATTGAAAAACAAAATTTGTAAAAATGTAAATGCTGCTGTAGTTTGGCATCATTAAGATTTTGTTTTAGAAGAAATTACTCATTTAATTTATCAAGGACCCATTAAATTGATCAAGTGACAGTAAAGACATTTCTAATGTTAAAAAATATTTTTGTTTCGAATAAATGTCATTCTTTTGAACCATAAATCCCTGTATCACATAATGTACGTATATAGCATTTTCGAATGATTTCTGAAGGATCATGTGACACTGGAGTAATGATGCTGAAAATTCAGCCTTGACATCAAAGGAATAAATTACATTTTTAAATTTAATACAATTGAAATCAGTTATTTTAATTGAAAATAATATTTTACAATATTGCTGTATTTCTGATCCAATAAATGCAGCCTTGGTGAGCATAAGAGACTCAAAAATAGCATTTCAATGTCCAAATAGTTAGTGTAATAGTGAAGCTAATCTTTTGTCTTTTGTTAGAGATCACTGGCAAAAAATAAAAATAAAAATAAAAACGTATCGGTTACGTATGTAACCCTCGTTCCCTGAAGAAGGGAACGGAGACGTACGTCAGAACTGAACCGACGAATTGGGATCCCAATTCCAATTCGTCGGTTCAGTTCTGACGTACGTCGAACGTGACCGACTGAAAGGGAACTTAGTTGTACATAGTTCTTAGTTGTATCCTTCTTTGGCTAGAGAGAGCAAAAACAATCTTAAAACCAAGAAATCGAGCAAAGATAATAATTTATTATAAAGAATCTGATACCTTGACACTATCTGGCTGAAAGTCGTTTTAAAAAATTGCCCATAAATGCATTTGTCCATTAACGCAGAAAAGCCCATGTTTTTGCAGCTGCCACAAGATATTTGAGCCCGATCTCACAAAAATGTGTATAATAGTACGAGTGTGCAATCTCGTGGAATATATACGTCAAAATGAGTTTTGGCGTGCATATGGTTTTTCGCGCACATATGATACGCACTTTATGGCGTTTTATACGTGCGTACGTACGAACCATCCACCCCACCACCCTGATCCTACCCAAGAGCATGTCACAGCATGCCATAAAGTGCATATTTTATGCACACGAAAAACTGTGTAGCATATGCATGTCAAAACTCATTTTGGCGTATACATTCCACAAGATTTCACACTCGTACTATTGATACACATTACCATGTGAACGGGTTGGATATTTTTATACTCAGTTGTTTGGGGATGATTTAGGTGTCTAAACACTTACTGCGGCCACTGTTGCACAGTAGCTGCCGCGCTGACGCAAAACAGATGCATTTGCATTGAGCAAAAGATTAACCCTATGGTTTCTTTGTGTAGATGGCATGGCAACATTCCACACCTTCCTCAAGTCTGAGTTCAGTGATGAGAACATTGAATTTTGGCTGGTTTGTGAAGACTTCAAAAAAATCAGGTGTTCATCTAGGCTATCCTCGAGGGCCAAGAAGATATTCGAGCATTACATCCAGGCAGAAGCTCCCAAAGAGGTAAGCACACTAGCACAACGTGAAGCTCTCTATGTGGTTTTACTGAGCGATGAAGTGATCGATTAACGTCAATATGCTTCTCACTGCTTCTCCGTCAATCTCTCCTCAGATAAACATCGACCACGTCACAAGAGAGCTTATCAAGCAGAACGTCCTGGCTCCAACTAGAGTGTGTTTCGATGAGGCTCAGAGGATTGTCTTTGGTCTAATGGAGAGGGATTCATACCCGAGGTTTCTTCGCTCGGACATGTACAAATCCCTTCTGGAATCAGTCTCGCATAGGATTAAGGTCTGAGAACATCCTAAATGAGGGACTGTAGGACTTTAAACACACCTGTGGGACTGTTGGTGCAATGGACAAGATGGCCGTGAAGTAACCAGGATTTGGCCTGGACTCGGGTTGCACTGAACATTGTGATCCACATAAAAGCTTGAATAAGCTACTGTTTATATGTGCCGTGTTACACTTCTCTATTGTTCTGCACGGCTGTGGGATACACAAAAGACAAATGTGCCTTCTGTACAGCTCACCTGTGAGGAACCACAGGAGATCTGAAACATGGCACAGGAGCGCCATATGGACCTTATTTAACTTTATTTTCATTTCTGGATGAGTGTCAAATCTGGTTGGCATGAGATGACTTGGGGATAGTACTAATGACAGTCAATGAACTCAACAATTTCATGTGGCATGAAATGATTCATGTACAGAGCAAATGTAAATCTGATGTTTTTTGTGTGCACAGTGGGGAACTGATGGGATATTCTCACAATAATCTGTTTAACACAACTAGCAATTTCAAAATGACTAAGATGTTTCAGTTGGATATATTACTTAAGCAGGCCAACAAATAATCAAAAAAGGCTTGTATTTCCTGAATCCATCAAAGTACACATGCAAAGTTTCTTTCTGTAGAAAAACGCTGATGAAAAAAAAGGTTGGACATTTAAGAGCTATTTAATTACGTAATAAACAGAACTGCAAATAGAAAGTCATTTGTTGTTGTTATGGGGAAAATTTGCATTCAACATTAAAAACTGTATTTGCATGTCACTGCATTAGATATTGAACTGCGTGAAATGTATTTTAAAGGAAGGAACACTTTTGCAGCAAAATGGTAACACTTTATTTTGATGGTCTACTTTAGACATTCTACTAACTATACGTTAAGTGTCAATTACTAGTCATTAGAGTGTTAATAGACTGTCTGTTTTAATATTTTTGATGGTCCTCAAAAGACATAATACTGACTGACTAGAAGTAATTTTGGTAGCACATCAACTTATTCTACTAACACAAACCCTAACACCTGTAACCTAAGGAGCCGAAAATTATACCACTATCATCTCTCTGTAAACCACAAAAACGTGAATTTGTGAAAACACTGACATCATGCTCACGCTATAGGCATGTGGTGTTTCTTTACAAAGTGATGTCGCCATCTACTGCCCTGGCAACAGAATATAGTGTTATTAGTCATTTTCGTGGATCCGTGGTCGTTTTGACAATGTTGCCGTCTGTACACTGAAAAATGTGAAATAAACATTTATCCGTTTTTACTACATCGTTGCTGTGGAAATGTACCCTAACGGTCTACTAAATGGTTCTCAACACAAGGGGGCCTCAATATGACTTAGAAGTATTTAAAATAAGACAAAAGAAGTACAGAAAGTTTAATATCTAAAAGACTTTATTGGGTAGAAATTGTGAAGAAGGGACATTCAAATATTACTGTGGACAATATCACTTAAAGTAAAAAAGTAGAGATCAGCTGCTCTGATGAGGGTTAGTTAACATATTGCAAAGTTACTTATAGTTAGTAGAATGTTTAAAGTGGACAACCGAAATAACCCAAATTATTTCACAAAAAAAGATGTTTGTACAGTCTTAAATGATAAAATAACTGATATTCTGTCAAGAACACTTGGTCGTTGCTAAAAATGGTTCAGAAAAGTTAGTTCTAAGAAAGATTCTGTTTTATCTGAGATTATAGATGCTCAAACTGTTTTTCAAATCAGACATTCAGTGCAAAATTCTAGGGACTTTTCTTCACAATTCAAAACAACATATGATTTATAATATACAGGTGTAGATATAAGAAATTGATATTGGACATCCCCTTCAGCATGCTACTTTCTGTTTCATGACCGAAAGCTTGGGGGGAGGGGTAACATCACATGGTGACGCCTGGGTTTGTCACCACTTCCCTATTTACACACAGTGTGATAGTCATTGTACTATTTTGAAATATCACACACAGAAGGGAAGTTGAGGTGCCCACTCAGTACCCCTCACCTAAGATAAAAAATGATCATATCACACATCTAGGTCTTTCTTTCTTTCTTTTTTCCATTGCTCACTTGCAAAGGAAAATTTCCATTTCCTCTAATATTGCAGGTTTTATGGCCGGTCTGGTGCTCTGTAAAACGTCTGTGTTATTTACTTCCATTGCCTTATAACTTTAACCACAAAAAGCGTAAATAAATTACTATTCATTAGAAAAAAACTGTTACTGATATGTGTACATTGTACCAATCAATAAACTCCATAATTACCCCAAATTATCACCAGTTCTTTTATTTGAGCTTCATTGTTTTCTAAAAATGTGTCCAATAATGCTGTCAAATATATATTTAAAATCACATTGATGGCAATACATCTGTGATACATGAAATCTACAATATATGAATTAAGCCATTAAGCATCAATCACTGTAAAAGAGGTTTGTAATTTTAACAGAAATAATAATGCTACAGTAAAAACCTGTTACTAAGGGTTTTTTTTTAATTGGTTTAACATCACATTATTAGTAATTATAATGTACTATCAAATGTATGTTTTTTGGAAATAAACCTACACATCACCTTGAAACTTAAAAAATGACCTTCCCAGAAGTCCCTGCATGACAATAGTTTTGTTTCTTCTTGTTTTTGTTATCAGTAATGTAAATTAAGGTGTTTTATTGTTTAATTAAAGTTTATGACATTATGTTAGCATTTGTAGCCTATATATGAACCTGTGCAAAGTCTATTTGCAAGTACTGACCAGGCAGCGGCCTTATGAACAGGCCACTTGATGAACTCTTGATTCATCATGTGGCTTTCGGTTCAACCTCCTGCATTATTATAGTGGTCTCAGTACATTTTAAGGTAAAACGCAGATTTAGGAAGTAGGCTTGTATAATGACATTACAGGGTTTTTTTACAACCACTATCCGCTTGTTAAGTCGTGACGTAAGGAACGCCGTTTCTGGGTCCAAGCCTCAACTCGTTTCACTTGAGAATGCCATTGACGCCCGTTTATGAGCGCTGTTAATTCATATTAAACATTAAACGTTTAAAAAAGTTTAACATTTTAAATACTTGCAGTCTACACAACAGTCTCTGTGCTCACAGCGTCACATACATTAATATTTAATGATTTAAAAAAGATGAATCACTGTCTGGCCATCTGGAATTTTGCTATGGAGAAAAAGGTTATGATTATAACTTTTTTGTAGTATTACACCACATTGTGTGTGTATATCATAGACTGTAAAAAAATATGGACGTAGTGTCCGTGACGTCACCCATAGGATTCTGATAAGCTGTTCTGAAGCGTAAAGTATGGGCGAGCTGGGCGTTGCCATCTTGTGAGCGAGTCATCGCGTGTCACTCCCGGATAACAGAAAATGGGCAAAAAGGCGGGATGTGCGCGGAGCTGAGGTGACGCAATAACTATAGACAGCAGATAAATGGCTGTCCACTTGTAACCACGCCCTTAATTATGCAGAACCTTAAGGCTTTATATAACGTAAACGAATGAGTTATAAAAAAATTCACCCCCCTCAGAGTTGTCATGAAGATCAAAATTAGCCTTATAAGCCAAAACCACAATTTGTACCAGGCTGTAAACATGTTTTTTTCTGCTTTAAAGTTGAGAATTTTAACATGGGGCTCAATGAGATTCTGCTCCCTTCTGGAGCCTGTCCCTAGTGGCCAGTTGAGGAATTGCAGTTTACATTACTTCCGTATTGGCTTCAAGAGAGATCGCGGGAGGTTGCCGCTTGGTGTATATTAGCACCGTTTGTAGTTTTTCTTGTGGTATAAGATAGAGCGTTTGGACCCGGAAGCGCTGCCGCGTGACGTCAACCTTAACAACCGGATAGGACAAATTTCTCAATACTTGGGTCAATATTTTCAAAACTCTTCATAGTGATTACAACATCAATCTGTATATGGGCTAAATTGTGGAATACTGTATTTAGTTGTTAAAGCATGTAGCACTGAAACCTTGTTCTTATTGTTAAAATTTCCAAGGATCAGTATTCTCCCCTAAAAGTGATCGAGCAGACCACACTGTAAATGGTAGAAACTTCTTATGAACAGTCTTCTTACTCACACCATCTACAACGTCACCAAAGGCGTGCCCCGATCGGCCAACAGGTGGCGCTATACAGCAGTGAAAAGTACAGAATCACGTATAACTCCAAAAAACGTTAGGTGTAAGTTGTATGTAAAATAAAAGCTATAACAGCTCTTTTTGCCTCATTTTTTTCTCATTCTTTTTCTCTTCTCTTTGTTTACATCTGGCTACAATTCCTCGCGCTCAGGCAGTTTGGCGTGACTTTGCCTGGAACGCTACAAAGTCGTGGTTTGAAGTCAAAACCAAGCCTGCAGTCTCCCTCTCATTTACTGAAGCTTTCGCGCCTCTATCGCCCCCCGGTGACCGGTCCCAGTATAGCCGCCCCTCTGTGATTTCTAATGGACGCGAGGCAAACTAAATAATAAAATTACACTTCAAAAAATTTCCCCCAAAGTTAGTTTATGTCACTGAAGGCAGTTATCATCACGATGATTTCATTTCAGGTGTTCGTTTTAAAAATAAGTTTAGCTTGAGTTAGTTATTTGATGCTTTAAAAACGGAGGGTGTGACGTCATGATTGACAGCTGAGACTGACGGCTTCTCTGAGTGAAGTTGTCACTGAGGCACTAACGGACTTTTTTCGAAATTTTTGGGAGCAGATTGGAGCTTTAGCTTTAATTTCTACATTTCCATAACTGTTTATTTCACACCAACATAATTAATTGTTCTGCATCTGCGAGAGTGTGGGCGGGCTTTTGATATCGCGACTGTACTTCCTGCTCTACTTCCTGCGCTCTACTGCGCAACTCCGGTCCCGAAACCGCTACAGCGCAGACTCGGTCCCAAGATGTCCGCGCCGTGCAAGGCTGCCTGAAAGCTTCAAATATGACAAGCGGAAACGGATGATGTCGAGTCGTCCATATTTTTTTACGGTCTATGGTCAAAACTTACAGGCTCAAAAACCTGCCTGGAACGCAGCATAAAACTTGCACTGTTGTCGTTGCACACAGGCCAGGATAAGCACACACGCACCATTTTGAGAAATCGGGCTCTAACTCTCGTCTTTTCTATAAGATATATGATACGAAATAATACAATAATACCAAAAATAAGTTAAACCTGAAGTGAATCATGAATCTTGTTTACCGGTTGTCATGACAACATTGCATGAGCGGCTGTAAAATGAAAGGAATTAAATATAACTTGAAATAGCTTTTTCTTCACTATATCTCAGTGAAACAGCTTCTCTAATTTAAAAAAAGAAGAATGTATAAAACATTTATAAATACTGCAATATTGTATAAAAATGTAAGGTTTACTTCAGCGATTAGCATATGGCTTTCTATCAAACCATGGAGTATATTCAAATGATCGTGATTTTGTGAAAAAGAACACGTTGGGGAAAGAGATCCAGTCAGTGATTCAGTAGTGGTGGCTTTGAGAATGGCCTCACAGGGCAGCGAAGCATTCTGGAAATTGTTGTCTTTCATCCCCATGAGACAAAATAAATGTTCTGTCTTATCTCAGTCTAGAAAGCACCAAATTCAAAAATAATTTCCCATTTCTACTACATTAATGACGCAGTTTAAATACAGATTCATCTTCCCAGTGCTGAAGTACCCCCTTTAAGAATTGTCAGTTTAGATTTAATGGTGATTTTAACAATGCTTATATAGGCTAATCTGGCTCTAATCAGGCATTCAGAAGTTAATTTTTTACTGGCGATGCACATAATCTAGTGCGTCATAATACACACTCAGGTTGACATGATTCATGTGGCTGAGACGTCAAAGAAGAGGTTAACAGTGTATAAGCGCATTTGCAAGCCACATCCTTTCATGAATTCATTCTGTTTGATGTACTGATAACAAAACAACACAAATGGAGGTCGCTAGATTTAGAAAGGACAGCACATCTAAACATTTTGAAACACGCAAGCAAAACATTTGCACCACATCTTTTCAGCTGTCTCATTCACATGCATATCTTTAACATAAAAACTGCACCTTCTCTGGGAAAACCCCGAGAGTCACTTTTTAGGAGGAAATGAAGAAGGTACACGATTGACATCTGTTTTAAAAGGCTGTAAACTTCTGGATATAAGACCTCTTTTTTGTTTTTCCAGTCTCATGCTAAAATGAATCAGTACATTCAGTCTCTTCAAAAACTATTAATAATAATATTCATTTGTTACATTTATAGCACTTTTCAAGGCATTTACAATCGCTTTACATGGAAGGGGGGAATCTTCTCAACCCCCACCAATGTGCAGCATCCACCTGGATGATGTGACGGCAGCCATATTGCGCCAGAATGCCCAGCACTATCTTATTGATGGAGAGGAGACAGAGTGATGAAGCCAATCAGTGTATGGGGATGAATAGGAGGCCATGATGGACAAAGGCCAATGGGCAAATTTGCCCAGGATGCTACCCTATTCTTTTTCCAAAGGACATCCTGGGATTTTTAATGAACACAGAGAGTCAGGACTCATCCGAAGGACGGTGCTTGTTACAGTATAGTGTCCCCATCACTTTATTGGGGTGTCAGGACCCACACAGACCACAGGGTGAGCGCCCCCTGGAGTAGCCAAAATCTGTACTCAAGTAAAACTAAAAGTACTTACGGAAATATTTACTAAAGTAAAAGTAAAAGTAACAATCGTAATAGTTACTTGAGTGAGAGTAAAAAAGTATTCGATGAAAAAACTACTCAAGTACTTAGTTAGCCTACTAGTTACTTTCGATCTGATTGATAAGAAGCGAAAACCCTGAATTTCAG
Organism: Pseudorasbora parva; assembly: GCF_024679245.1. Taxonomy (NCBI): domain Eukaryota; kingdom Metazoa; phylum Chordata; class Actinopteri; order Cypriniformes; family Gobionidae; genus Pseudorasbora; species Pseudorasbora parva. The sequence continues at coordinate 18,331,357 of NC_090180.1, read as the reverse complement.
ACCAGATCTTTTACAGACCTTCATATATATATATGTGTGTGTGTGTGTGTGTGTGTGTGTGTGTGTGTGTGTGTGTGTGTGTGTGTGTGTGTGTGTGTGTGTGTGTGTGTGTGTGTGTGTGTGTGTGTGTGTGTGTGTGTGTGTAATGGTTAAACAGTGTAAATGAATGGTGTGCTAGGCTAACCAGAGCTCTTTTTACAACATACTTTGTTCTTATGTTTTTATAAGTATATGCATTCTTTAGGTAAGAATAAAATACAATCCCGTTTTTATTTGTATGTATACACTTCAGAGTGTAAACTCTAAAAAATGCTGGGTTAAAAACAACCCAAGTTGGGTTGAAAATGCACCGACCCAACAATTGAGTTGTTTTAACCCAATGGTTGAGTTGTTTTAACCCAGTGGTTGAGTTGTTTTAACCCAGTGGTTGGGTTAAATGTTGCTTAAGACAACCCAATTGCTGGCTAAGAACAACTCAACCATTGGGTTAAAACAACCCAATTGTTGTGTCGGTGCATTTTCAACCCAACTTGGGTTGTTTTTAACCCAGCATTTTTTAGAGTGTATGAGTGTAATCCAGTCTGTCTGGATTTGTGTATAAATGCAAGACGTCGAATTAGGCTATTCTATTTGTTTTTCGTTTTCAGCCTGGTCACATAGGAAAAAAGTAGCTGTGGCAACGGTTTTGCAAACCACAAAATATGTACCAATACGTACATATCGCGACAGTTTCAAAGTGAAGTGTCCACTGGGTGGCGCTAAAAGCTTAGTTTTTCCAGTTTTTCCCCCGAACAGATGTGCGTGAATCTGGCATTTGTTACGTTGGGTTTTTAACATACATCCACACTGAACCCTAAACCTACCCGATATTGTTAACAAAAGCAAATGTGACAAATAAAATTGTATCCATGTAATTTTAGCTTGTGTTTTGAACTCGTCTTTGATCTCTTTTATCATGACTCGTTCTTCACGGGGTTCGTTCCCAAGTTTTTCACATTGCAAATATAAATCTGTATCAGCTGAGCTATCGAGCAAGCTTAATAGGTAGGAAAAGACGAACATCCTAAATGTATTCGATTACAAATCATGGACTAAATGGTTAAACAAAGCGATAAAAAATGCTGTTTTTCTGCCTCTAGTGTTCATTATTGTTGGAAACACTCGGAGTGTGTGAAATAGTATTACAATAAGGGAAAAGCCCATAGTTACTATTACTATTAATAGTGTTCAAATATAAGTAACATTGTTACACTTAGGGGCCTACCGCTTTTTTCAGGTTGGGCTTGCAATTCTTGTATGCTGAGATGTCAGTTCGTTTTGGTGCACAGTAGCATTATGAAACTATTCTTATTGACATCTAGGAGTGAAAACATGAACTAGAGGGAACAGGTGATCTGCATGCCTCCCATAGCTCACACACACATCTTCGTGATCTTCCTCTGCTTTGGCCATCTTCTGACTCAACGCGCGCTAATTATATGCGGGTGATGCGTACACCTCTCGCGAAGCAGCCTCTCCAACGTTTCGCGAGACTTGCGAACAAGTCATATTAACCTTGTTTTAAAATATATAATTAATGATTACCGTAGCGGAGGAACGCCACCGATTGTAACGAAGTAAAAGTACAGTTTTTTCACAAGAAATGTACTTGAGTAAAAGTAAAAGTAGGCCTACCCATTTTTAAATATAGCCTTGGCCTACTCTAAAAGTAGCTACAAGTTACCCAAAAAATGTACTTAAGTAAATGTAACAAAGTAAATGTAATTCGTTTCTACCCACCTCTGCCTCACTAGCACATCGAACCAGCAGCAACCTAGTTTTCCCAGTTGGTCTCCCATCCAGGTACTGAACTCAATTTAGCAGGAAACCAGTTTTGGGCTACAGGGTGAAATGACTGCTGAGTGCTGACACAAATACAAATAAAAATACTCTTGAAAAATGTCTTAGCTTAAGCTATCTATATGAGTCTAAAATGTTAATAACAGTCACACATCAGCAAAAAAAAATAGAATAAATGCTCAATAAATGGCTTGATGCAGCAATTCCACACTAAACAGACACTATAGCAAAATGTTGCATGATGTCACACTTTGTGGGGTTTTTTTTTTTCAAAACATACAACCTATAGGCTTACAATTCAAAATGTAAAAAATATGCAATCTACTGCAATGCTGAAATCTTGCAGATGTAAAGTTTGCGCTCTTTCTGCTAAAAGGTCACAGTGTCACTCATATTAATCTACTTTTGATCTACACAAATTCTCAAGGCAGTTCACCAAACTTAAACTTTTCCTGTCTCCAACATTCTCATGCATATGAATAAAAATCACTGCAATGTAAAGTGTAGTGTGATCACTTTACAGCGGTCTTCAACAGCGGGTCATTAAAGAGGCATTCAATGGTTTAGAAACTACACTGTCTTAGTTTTAAGTAATTTACAATAAATCACTACTCAGGATTTACTCCATCGTAAAATCATTCCATCTTGTGTATGCTGGGAGAATCTGGGAGAAACCAAGCTTTTCAAAACTTAGTTTGAATCTTTTGATCCAATTGATTGGCAACATGATTGACTGATCAAAGTATGCTCAAAGCGTCAAACGTCACACGCTAGTGACACCTGCTGGTCAAAACTGTGCAAATGCAAGACCTCAGCCCAAACATGCATAAAACACCAGACCAAACTGTTTTGTTGAATGTGTAATATATTAAATGCAATTAACAAATCATGAAATACCATAATAGAAAGTATATATTATTGTATTGTTACTTAAAGGGTTATTTCACCCCCCAAAAAGTATTCTGTCATTAATTACCCTCATGTCGTTCGACGCCCATAACACCTTTGTTCATCCTCGGAACACAAATTATGACATGTTTTGTTGAAATCCGATGAAAGCCGTCTCTGAGGTGTTCGAGGCACAGCCAAGCAGACCTGGTCGACTATGACCCCGAGAAGCCTACAATGAGGACGAAGAGCTAAGGTAAAGCATAAGAAAGAGGAAAACACAGGTTTGTGTTGCAATACATTCCTGCAGCTTAAAAGTCATTCAATTGATCAAAATGGACAGTAAAAAAAGAAATTTTAGGGCCTCTATTTGTATTCGCATGGCTTCAGACGATAAAATATGGCCAATAGCGTCATCTAGTGGCGATCAAGCGGCTTAACATTGTGGCAGGCCTTTTATATCGAAGTCACAGTTGCAATGTTTTATTTATTCAGTTAACTTTACTATTATATTATTATATTATTTTATGCTTAGGCCTATATTATATTAGGCTAAAGCTTTCAATTTAGGAGAAATCTGACATTCCAAACGTCTTGCATGCTAATTGTTTTATGTGTAGTGTTATTTAATCATATAAATCAAATATAATGATTATCTTACTCGTTTTAAAGAACCAAAAATCTTTTTAATGTTTGATAAAGAGGTTGATGTATGCTTCAGCTCCAGTTTCAGTTCAAACAAACCCTATGAAAAAGACCGCTCAGAATTGCCAAATGCAATTAAAAAAAAAAAAAAACATTAACATAACTAAAAATGTGTTTGTAAATTATTTAGTCATGAGTCTTTTGGGTAGCCTAATTAAAATAATCGCTCTTAAAATTAATTTAGAATTGGAATTTGAACATTACTTATACTGGTAATGTTAAAATATCTATTAAAATGTTGTTTAGTGGATTTCAGTATGCAAATAAATAAAAAGTATGATGCACATGGCATTTAAAAACAAAGTCGAGGGAAGATGTATTTATTTCATATTATTTCTCGATTTATGCTTTACTAAACTTTAAAAAAAAAAAAAAAAAATTATCCATGACACTTCTACTCATTTGTGAATAATATATATACATATATATATATATATATATATATATATATATATATATATATATATATATATATATATATATATATATATATATATATATATATATATATATATATATATATATATATATATTGTTTCGGGTTTCGAAACACACTGTCATCCAACAATCTTTTGGCTATTATCTGATTGGTGGACACAAGGCGGAAGTGGTCTGACGCCATCGCTTTCTCTGAGCTTTCAAAGCGCGCGAGGAGCAGCAGAAGATTTGACTGGTATGTTGTGTCTGTTACACACTCTTGCCTTATTGCGTTTTATTTAAAAAAAAACTGTTTAATTACACACATATAGCTCCCTTTATCTGGTTGTCGTGTTGTGGTGGTGTCGATGAATGGTTTCAACTTTTTCGACAAGGTATTTTGCTCGTCTGCTAACATTTTAGCAGAAAGCGAATTTAAACGTGATATTACGTTAGTTTTTTTGTTTAATTAAACGTTAGCAACGCCAGTCTCACATAGTAATGTTGATGTATTAAAGTTTCTGAACTCGCCTCTAACAATGTCACAAGTAACGTTAGTTTCGTTTTCGTGTTTTGATTTAATTTGAATTAACGTAACGTTAACATTTTCATTTTGAATTCATAGTGTGTCTGTTAGAAATAAAAATGTATTAACGTTGTATGTGTGGGATTGTGTTGCTCTTTATCTGATCATTCGTGGTCCTACTTTCTTTTTTACACATGGCGGGATGTATAAAGAGGAGAATGATTTTCTGTGGTGCACGCCGTGATGGCATCAGTTGTCACATTTCCTGTAGTGGTTTTACTGTCTTGATTTCTCTGCTCGTGATTCTGGCTGCTAGGTAGATATATGGCAGGGACCACCAAAACATGTTCAATGTCCCATAAATGTCCCCTAAACTACCGATACCTGGACATTGCACAGCCCGTGATATGCATTTGCAGTGGTCCTTATTTATAGCCTTACTGTATAATGCTTGTAACTGCATTCAGAACTATTCAACTGCACTGCACACTTGTTGTGAGTGCTATTTTAATGCATCAGCTGCAGTATGTGACAGCCTTTTAATTGAAATAAGGCAGAATATTGTATCTTTAAACTATGATCTATCTGTTCTTTCCCTGTTTCATCCTTTAAAGAATTTACCCTCAAATTTGATAAACAGATAAATGCTAAGGTTAAATCTATTTTTTCCAATTAAGATTATTGTCCAGGTCTATATAATCAAATGACTTTTGTGTTGGTAACTTTATATTGGAAAGAGTCAACCCAATATGACCGGTAGTCGTCTTCAGAGGGTTCAAAATGCAGCAGCCAGACTTTTGACTGGTACTTGCAAATTGAATTTTCCTCAATATTATACTTATTGCACTGGCTGCTGGTTTGTTATAGAAATTATTTTAATTAAAAATCTACATTTTGTTTTTAAAGCCCTGAATGGATCCGCTTCAAAATATCTTCCTGATCTTTTGAAATGAAATAACTAACTAAATGCTAGGTCATTAAGGTCATCTCAACAAAGATTGCTGATGGTTCTGAAATCTAGACTTAAGTTGAGGAAGACTATTCCAGAATTTTGGACCAAAAATCTTTTGTCTTTCTTTTTCTGTATAGCACAATGGTCAACAGCTACTAAAAAACAGCTAGTTTTTTTTTACTGTGCTATATAAATACAATTTGATTTGATTAATGCTTGTAACTGCATTAAACATTAATCTACACTATTTTACCTTTACATTTGCCATGTTGTAATCAGAGCTACAGTTGAACTGTCTTGACTCCGTTCCCATTAAAAGATATCCAGCCTGTTCTGACTTGGCTGTTGGTCAAAGATTCATAAAGGGTTAGTTCACGCAAAAGGGAAAATTGTGTTATCAGTTTATTTAACCTCATGCCGTTCCAAACCTAAAAGACTTCTTTGGAACCTAAATGAAGATTTATTTCCCTCTATGAGCCATGTTTCCATCCACAATTTTTGGAAATATCTAAAAATGCACCTAAAATGTATAAGCTTAAAAGAAGCAGGTGATTTGTTTTTATTTGATAAGAAGACGTGTACATAAACTACGATGGAAACATTTACCAAATAATTCCTCAAAGTGTAACAAAAAAACTCAGTTAACATCCTCAATAGAGGATGTAATTAGATAACTGGACTAACCAGTGGATCAGTTAGTCAGTCTCAAATGTTGGTTGATCTTTCTGAAATGCATGAGCCAAAGTCTCTTATCTGAATGATTTCGTATATGACCTTCCAGAAATGTATTGTTATTTGTAATGTAATTATAATGTATAATTGCGTTCCCAAACATCAGGCATCTGAATAAGAAAACATGACAGTATTTATTGTGTTTCGTCAGCACGCTAAGTCAGGAAAAACCCAGATTGCAGCAACTTCCATTTTTATTACAGATATTTTGCCCCAATTTTCCAGAAAGTGCTGATTTTGGGATTAAATCTGTGCTTTAATTGTTCATGTGTTATCTAACATTCCTATTTTTGCACATTTAAATTAGCAACTTTGGGTGGAACATAGATACTGAAAGTATTACGCAAAACTCAGATGCATGATATGGGAATGTAATGCCAATAAAGTTAGTATATGACTGTTTGTGAATGATGTATGCTTGATGTGTGTAGAGAAAGAGCATGTCGAAGAGGAAGAGCAGTAATTCAAGGCTCACGCCTGATAAGAGAAGCCGGTTATCTCAATACGAACACGAGGAGGAGGAGGAAGAGGAGGAGGAACACTTCAGTCCAGGAGATGGCCCAAACTCATCACAGAGTGTAAGACATTCACAGAAGAGTACAAGAAGTGTCTTAACTGATATTGTTTTGACCTGTAAAATACCTTATGTGCACTTTATTGTAGTGAATGTGTGCTAGTGGCTGAGTTCTGATCACAAATATGCACATTGCGCATAGACTTTGCTTAAACACTTATATCTTTTCAGGTCACAGGTGAAGTGGGCATCATAGAGAGTATCTCTCTAAAGAACTTCATGTGTCATTCGTTGCTTGGTCCCTTTACATTTGGTCCAAACGTCAACTTTGTTGTAGGAAACAATGGAAGTAAGTTCTTCATGTTTCTTTTTTTAATGGCATTGAAAGAATAGTTCACCCAATAAAGAACATTCTGTCATAACTACTCACCCTCATGTCGTTCTAAACCCATAAGATGATCTTTTTAATGACATCTTACAAATTTCTGTCCCTCCATTAAAAGTCTATTCACCCAAAACTCAGACACTTCAAAACGTTCATAAAGAAAAATAAATCCATATGAAGCGGTTTAATCCTTTTATACACACATAAACGTTGTTCAGCGAGCGTACACAGTAAGGGGTCTAAACCTACAAAGGTCTTATGGTTCGGTTCGATTACGATTATCATGCCATCGATTCGGTTCAATTCGATATCACATCAGTTATATGAACTGAACCTTCAATTTTACCTGCTCAAAGAAAACACGCTTCTTGAATGTATCAAACATCAAATAAAACTCAAGTCTGGGTACAGAAGACAACAGGAGCATTTAAAACAAATACACAAAATATTAAAAGCCACTTCAGGAGATCGTCTGGGCCGCATTACAGTCAAAACTAAAGTCTAAATGCATCTAGTTGTTGAAACCACATAGGTAATGTTACTGTAAATGTTACTTCTCACAACAATACAAAAAAAAAATGTGTGAGAGCATGTTATGGGCTGTATGTCATGTTGAAGTCCGATATAACTGCTACTGAAGCAAGCATTGCCGCAGACGAGCAGCTGCCTATCTTCATAAAGCCAGCGCACAAAGGACTTTACTTTACTACCGAAAGTAAAGCCGTAGGTGTTCAACATACAATCAACTTTATTAAAAGTAAAGAAACTGAATGATCTCACCAGTGCAGTTGCCACTATCTCCTCTAATGCAGTCTTTGATTTTTAGAATTAGCTGATGATCAATAAAACGCAGCTCATATCTGTTGTTTTTTGTGACGTGAACTCCATTATATCTGCATATAGTGCAGGATTTAAAGATTTATATCCGTTTTGCGGAGATATATTTATGTGCCCAAGTGTAAATGATTTTGTTTTGATAATCAGATCCTTACTTTACATACAGCGTGTGTGTGTGTTCTCCATTTCGTGCTTAACAGGTTGTTCACTAGGGGGCCACAAACCCCTGGTTAAGGAACACTGCTGCTCTTTTAAGTGCGATATGTTACTCTCAGGAATGTTTCTTGCATTAATTATACGTTTGAACCGTAATCAACTGACAGCTTTTTGAAATAAACAAATCATTTTGCGTCTATTACAGGTTCACCAAATGTGAAGGGAGATTACATAATTATAGATGAAAACCTTGTTTTGCATCGTCAATGCTGGAAATCTTTTAATGGCTTCATGTGTATTTGTGTGTTAGGTGGGAAAAGTGCTGTACTGACAGCTTTGATTGTGGCCCTGGGTGGTAAAGCTCTAACCACCAACAGAGGCTCCTCACTCAAAGGATTTGTTAAGGAAGGAGAGAGGTACAGCACACCTATCCTGTTATTTCTGCATACAGTCACAAGCGTTTCCAAAAATCCAGCATTTTTCTTTGTTTAAATAAAAAATTGTATGCAAATACAAATGATTTTTGATGAACATAAAAATAGAGGGATGGAAATGTAGCTACAGTATGTATAGTATCTCATGCTGTTTTTGTGTCTTTAATGTTCAGCTCTGCAGACGTGTCCATCACTCTGAGAAACTGCGGTCGTGATGCGTATAAACCAGAGGTTTTTGGCAAGTCCATCATTGTAGATCTTCGTATCTCCAGCGAGGGACTGCGGACTTATAAACTAAGAAGTAAAACAGGTAAACTTACAATTACAAAACCATTTCACCTTTGGGTACTCAATTTCTTTGGGTAGTTTAAACTAGTGCTGAAATAACATGTTAGTTTACTAGTATAGTAGTTAATTTAGTCCTTTCAGAGGAATCTTCTCTTGAAGATGCATATTTAGGGACTTTTCAGCAAATATTGATTTGTCTGGATAGCAAATGATTAATCTTTTAATTAGGGATGCACCGAATCCAGGATTCGGGTTTGGTTTCTGCCGAACCTTAGAATTTTTTTCCACCGAACCGAACCCGCTTGCACTACATGATACTGGTCGAACATGATGCCCCCAGTTGATTATGTCAAGGTGTTTACTAGGTGAACCGTTCGAATGCAGTAAGCTATGAAAAAGTGAAAATGGAACTTGTGAACAGAAAATGTGTTGTTTGGCAGTACTTTCAGTCACAAGAAGGCAATTCAAGTCGAGCTATATGTTCAATTTCCAATGCCGATTTGTCTCGTGGTGGCAAGAACCCTAAACAATAACCGCTGGATGTCCGGTTCGCGAACGATTCATTCTTTTTAACCAGATCTTTTTAGTGATCCGGCCGAACCAGTTCACCAAATCGGACTGAATCGTTCTAAACGGTTCGCGTCTCAAATCAGCGCTGATCTCAAAAGTTACTATAGTTACTCACTTTCTGACATGAGTGACAGTCCCTCAGACTAGAAATAAACTAATATCTTGAAGTATATGTTGTAACCCTAACAGTTCACTGAACTGAGACATGTTTTGCTGTGAGAACCGGTGAGCTGAGATGCTGCATGCGTGATAGCGTCGTCTTGAACAGAACTGTTTCTCTCGGAGTGGGATGGCTGCTGTTTCTCTCGGAAAACTGATGCTGATAATATGTGAGCACGGGTGAACCAAGGATTTGTGTACGTTTATGTTATGTCAATGTAATTTTATTTAATCTGTGTAAAACATCAGTGTTTGCACGACAGTGGCTGTATTGAGTGCTTTTGCAAAACATGAATTAAAAAACGTATCCAAGATGATGATGATGACAATAATAATTATTACTATACTAATAATTTTTTGATTACAAATACTTTATATGAATGTGTTTGAATATATTTTCATCCCCCAGGATGATAGAAATGACGTCTTTACGTAATGACGTAAAAGAACCGGTGATCCGTTTTTTTTAACCTGTTCATTGAAACGAACTGTGCGAAAGAACCGTTTCGCAGAAAAGTACTGAACCTCCCATCCGAGAGAATAAGAGTTGTGCATGAAGGAATCTACAGACAGCAATACGGCACAGTCATTCAGGCATAATGTTGCCTTTTTTTTCTTTTTTTAATTAAAATTAAATTAAAAATACACTGCTGTGGACGTTGTTTATGTCATTAATGTGTTTACTGTGATAATGGACTGAGGATGGGAGTTGGATTCGGTATTCGGTTTTGGATTCGGCAGAATCTTAACCAGTGGATTCGGCATTCAGCCGAACCTCAAAAATCTGGATTCGGTGCATCCCTACTTTTAATTAATTTGGTTGTATTGAATCAGTCAACATTCCTAGTAGGGACGTCAAAATTCCTTAATTAAATTTAAATAATCCTCAATTTCACAGATCACAACCGCATTTCACAACCGTATTTCACAGATGGGATTCCATGAACCGCATTATTAGATTGTTTTCTAAGCCTGCAAAACATGAAAAGGAAACAGGAAAATATGACTTTCCATGTTTAAATAGCATATTGCAGATTAGAGACTCCAGTATGTCAATGTATAGAAAATGATGTAGGAACTAGATTTTCTTTCAAATATATTTATAAAAATGCCACAACTGGAAGTGACATAACGGGAGGAAGTGCAGTGAATTTCACAGATAGTAAAACAAAGGATCGCAATGACAGTTTGGGTGCTGAGGAAATTATGAATGTTTATTAATACTCATATGGCAGATCACAGTCATACAATTATTGCACACAATTAGGGACAGGCCAGAATTGGACAGATCAATGATTGGAGGACACAAACTGTTGTGTGAGGAGAAACAGTGTAGAACAGGACAAGTGTCTCTGTGAGAGACCAGTTTTAGCTAATGATATAATGTTATATACGCTAGCTAACGATATGAACACTGTGCTCAGATCACAATACTGTACAGAATATTATGTCAAACCTTTTTGAAAAGTGTGAGACTGTATGCATTTAAAGGGGGGGTGAAATGCTGTTTCATGCATACTGATCTTTTTACACTGTTAAAGACTTGGAATCCCATACTAAACATAGACAAAGTTTCAAAAGTTAAGGTGGACGTTTGATGGGAGTATTTCTTTGTCAAAAATACTACTTCCGGTTAGTCATAAGTTTCGGCAAGTTTTTTGAGATCATGCGTCCCCATTGACGTTAATGGGGGCGGAATTTCCTTGTATGGGCCTTACGGACAATTCTACCGGAAGCGCGTGAGAGAGAGCGAGGGAGAGAGCGAAAGCAACAGCCTACGCCCATCAAAGCGCTGGTTTGTAGGATGCTGGACAGGTGACAATTACACATAGCACATAATGTCACCAAAAAAGTGCGTTTTTGGTTGCCAGACCAAGACAGTCCTGCACAGATTCTCCAAAACCCCGCGTTAAGGCAACAGTGGATGTAATTTGCTTTTCCGGATCAGCAACTGAGTTGCGCGAATGTTTATATCTGTTCGCTGCATTTCGGTGCCGACTGTTTCATAAACAAGGCCCAGCTCGACGCCGCATTTTCCCAATCGCCTAATGCTGAAGGATGGAGCAGTCCCAACGTTAGAAGGGTGAGTGAGACTGCTTCAAATGTCTGTGTTTTTTTAGTCCGCTTACTGTCTACACAAACCACGCGTAAACACACAAACACACGTGCACAACTGCACTTCCCACATGTACACCTTCAAAGACAAAAATACGACGATATAATTCAAGTATAAATATGTAAATAACACAAGCCGCTAAGCATATTATATAGTTAGTGTATAACTTGTAACTTACCACATACAGACGTCCTGCTCTAGTCGTTTTTGCTGCTGCTCCTGTTCAACTGCAGCCTCTGGGTCTGATTCCGGATCATAGATGTATGGCTGTATCTGATTAAAAGCCATATTTTTATTTTGAATAAAGTTTTTTTCCCGCTGTTAGGGATGACGGACTCGACTCAACACACAGCGCGCTGCTGCACACGTCATTATTTAGCTCCGCTCACACGACACGCCCCCACCCGCTCGGCTTTTTTCGGAAAGACTCGGAACACCGCATCTTTCTTATATAATTATTAAAAAAATAAAGACTTTTCGGAGATATGCAGGATGCAATGCTACTCTATAGGTACTCAAGATTGACATGACACTGACTGAAACTGAGTGTTTCACCCCCCCTTTAATGTTTATACTTTGTATTCATCGATGTTGAAAATGATTCATGTAAAAACAACGACAAAGCATCACGTGTGGATGTTAATTCATTTAATATCATCCTTTTCCTTATCATCCTTTTTCATCCGAGTATTGCAGTGTTAAACTAAATCATATCGCCGGGATTATAATCTTCAGGTCTAAAGTGAACACTATACACACCCACAGCATGTTTCGAAGCAGATGCAGAAGTGAAGTCCCGTCTCTTCACCTGCACAAAACGTGGCATTTTGTAGAGGTGAAGAGACAGGACTTCTCTTGTTTGTTTGTTTTTGGTAACCTGTGAACTCAATGTCCTGACATGCTGGCACAATTATTTTCTATGACAATGATGAATTGAAATTTAAACTAGCGAAAATACACAGACTCATACTGAATACCAACCTACTCTGCACTGAGCCAACGCAGAGCCTGGCAAACAACTCCTATGGTATTTTCATACAAGGTTATATATTAATTTTGCATATATTATATATAAATTTAACCTGCAATATGGCCTTTAAGTGCTATAATTGGGTACTGGTGCATCTACCAACCCTGAAAGCATGAAAAAGGAAAATCCAGTAACATGTCAAAATTGGTAAGCCTTTTTCTGCAAGCATGTGAAAAAAAACAAGCCACTCAGGTGTCTCTCCCCTTGTGTCGTAGGAAGATTTAAATATAATATTACCGCCCCTTAATCTGTATGTTATAAATTAAATTTATTGGATGGAAAAACTACTCTTTACAATTACAAATGTTATGAAATAAATGGCCTTTTTGAAAGGACGGCTAGACTTTTCTTGACATAAAAGCTTACAGAAGCTACATTTTTGTATTCCAGAAAATAAGGTTAACTTGCCGTCACATATACTCTGAACTCTCGGTTGATTAAAGGTGCAATATGTAGTATTTTTGCAGTAAAATATCCAAAAACCACTAGGCCAGTGTTATATATTTTGTTCAGTTGAGTACTTATAACATCCCAAATGTTTCCAAATATTTGTGAGAAAATTGCTATTTTAACTAAAAAACCAGGACGTTTCGGCATAGCGTTTGAGCGAGTTGCCTGTCAATTGCATCATATCTGCGTTACCCTCAGTTTTATTCTGCAGAAGCGCTTTTCTCTTAGCTGTGTGAACATGTCACAGCAGCGCGCACTGAACGCACAGAGTAACGTCATAACATCATTTTAAACACACTTAACTGTTCCTAATATGGTAAACAGAGCTGCTTTCCATGTGTTTGTGTAACAATCACTCAAGCTGCCGTTAGGGCTGCACGATTTGGGGAAAATATATAATTGCGATTATTATGGGTAAAATTGCGATTGCGATTTAAAATGCGATTATTGTTATTTAAAATAAAAATACTTAAAAGTGTGTGTATATAACATTTTGTGTTTATATATTAATACTAATAATTATTATTATGATTATTATTACTGCTAAATATTTTTACAAAAAAGAAATATTACCATTACAATAACATTTTCATAATAAAAAATAAAAAATAGAGTATGTCAAAATAAATATAACAATATAATACTTGTATTTTTACAGATGATTATTTTAGTAATATTTTACAGAAAATGGATTTTACAAAAAAAAAACTGCTGGGTTACCTATTAATATGCAGACTAAAACAAATTAGAAAGGTCTAAGCTAAAGAGTTTTTTGAAAAATAAAAAATAAAAGATATATATATTATTATAAAAATCGGTGTTGTTTATCTGTGATATCAAAGTCTATGTCTTTAATATGAAATATGAACCTCGTGTGCATCCACTGTGGAGAAGAAAAAAAACTCCTGTACATTGAAGAAAAACATGGATTGTCCTATAAATGTATAATTGTTTAAGTTTATGAAGTTTTAAAATGTATAAACTATTATTATCGTATTATTTATTACTCAAAAGTTTTTAATTCATACTGAAAGCCAGAGGTCGCCCTCGAGCGGAAAACGATACATTTGCCTCAGAGAAGTAATTGACGTTAGTTTTCAGGAAATTCCTGATGTGAAGCTAACGCTGTAAACAGAAGATAGAGACGCTTTGATTAAACATGACGACAATAAACACGACTGCAGCAAAATATGGTGTATTTGAGTCCTTCAAGCCGTCAAGGGTATTTTCATAATAATAAAGTGTACTATAATGCAGTGCTGATTGACATAGACTTCATCACTGTAACGTTATAGAGTACTATAAAATAACGCCTCGTCTGCCTCACTCTGTGATGAGAAGCCACATCAGCTCACAAACACTCGACTGACGATATAAAGTGAGGTAAAGCATGTTATTAAACGTTGTCTTTTGTTGAACAGGTTTATGAACGCTTCACTAGTTTGTGAAGATGTTTGACTTGTGTTGCTTTTTCAAACGCTCGTTATAAGCGACTCTCGGTCTTTCAGACAGAGCAGCGTTTATCACAGAGCCGCTCTTCGCTAACACACTGGGCATTTATTTATTTCATTAAAATCGCAGCCTTTGAGCTTTCATAATCGCACACAAGCCAAATCGCGATTGTGGTTCGATTTCGATTAATCGTGCAGCCCTAGCGTCCGTGCTCAGCTCCATAACACTCGGTCCTGCTCTGCTTTACATTACAGTAACGTTAATAACCGCATGCATGAACGTGATTTCTGCCCGAGTCCGATTTTCCACCGGCTGAGGTGAAGACCACATGTCCCAAGATGCTGCGCTCAAACTTGGCGTCATCAAACTACGCCTTTGTTTAGAATAGGCGCCCTCCAGTGGACTGAAAGTTGCATAGTGCACCTTTAACCTAGCCTGACAAGCCAGACCCACATCAAGATGTTTGGTCTGGAAACCTACCATTGACAGGGCTCAATCCGAGGGGCGGGATAAACGGTTGTCTTTCAAACTCCCTCTGCACGCGATAGGACAGCGTATCCGGTCGACAAAACTCCGAACACATCTTCCCTTTTTAAGAATGACTTCAGTGTCATTCTTTTCTCTGAGAATAGCTTAACTCCAAGTTTTCCAGAGTCGCGGTCAAAGCTGATTCGAAAGACCGCCGTTCGCCAGTTTCTGTGTTAACTAGAAGCACGCAAATGCAACTCGGCCGTCGTCATTATGGCCCGCCCACCGACTCTATACATGATGTGATTGGCCCAACAAGAGTTTGGCGTTTATAGCTCAGAAGGGTATTGAGAGTTGCTAGACGACACTCGCGGGCAGATTAGATTTGCTGCCGCTAGGGCCCTAGATTTCTAGGCTACCTTTTACCCAAACCTTGCTTACTCACGGTATGCTGATTCCAAAAACATGTCAACAGAGTAAGTTCAGCCTTGTAATGAGGAGCACTTCCAGTAAACCAGCTGTTGTCATCAAAGAAGATGTTTTTGTAGCTTCTGGTTTCTACCAAAGAAAAAGCTTGATAGTTTAACATTTGAAATGAAGACATTTAGACCACCCATACATATTTGTGTTGTGATTTTGCATTTGTACATTTGTAAAAAAAAAAAAAAAAAAAAAAAAAAAAAAAATTATATATATATATATATATATATATATATATATATATATATATATATAAATTTTTTTAAGAATATGATTATGGCCTAGTCCACACGTACACGGGTATTTTTATTACCAGAGTTTTTCCTCCTCCGTTTTAAAAAACAATCGCGTCCACACAAGCACGGTTTTAAAAAAAAATCTGTCCACATGAGAACGCAAAACTACGCTATGATTGGCTGCCTGATTTCCACATGGGTCCCATTCACTGCACCGATGCTGTACTGACTGAGGGATGCCATGGGCTCAAGTGAAACCCTTCTACAAGTTCCTTTACTTTGGACTCAGTGACAGGTAACTGTATACACAGGTGCAGGGTCGAAGTGGACTGTAATAGCTTCACACACTTGCTTTACTATTTTGTATTATTGCATTCTGGCGCCTTTGTTCTGCAATACAATGAAATAACTGAACATCTCTGGGATATGCTGTTAGTGGAGTCCACCGCATAGAATCGACTCACGTAAATCAAAAGGAGATGTGGAAAATCTGACGTCAAACAAAGGAGAGAACGGCGCTCACTCCAATTTAAAAAACCGAAATCTCCGGTTTCACCATCTACACGACAACGCTGTAACCGGAGTTTCTAAAAATCTTCACCCTGGCCGGAGTTTTCAAAAAAGTCCGGTTTTAGTAACCGGATACAGCGTTTGCGTGTGGACGAACAGCCAAACGGCGTAGAAAAAGCTGTGGTTTTGAAAATACCCGTGTTCGTGTGGACAGGGCCTATATATATATTATTTTTTTCTTTATAGGATTAGTTCAAAATGAAAATCTCCTGATATTTTACTCACCCCCATCTCATCCTAGATGTTCATGTCTTTCTTCCTTCAGTTGAAAATAAAATACGTTTTTGGGGGAAAACATTCCAGGATTTTTCATTACATTGATTAACTTCCATAACAACCAAAATATTGAAGGTCTAAATCAATGCAATGGAATGTTTTCCTCAAAAACTTTTTTTTTTTGACGGAAGAAAGACATGAACACCTTGGATGAGATGGGGGTGAGTAAAATATCAGGAGATTTTCGTTTTGATGTGAACTAATACTTTAATACTCTTTTATTTTTATTTTTTACAGTAAAATATATTTTTCATATTTTTTATTTACTACTATTAATAGAAAAGTTCTTATTTTATAGTTTAGATTGTGCAGCCCTACAAACAAACACCTGCAAACCTGAAGCTTTTTTCATTGTATATTTAAAGAAGCGTAGTTGTCTTTTTGTTTTGTTTTTATCAGAAAAATCACAACTATTTTTTTTTTTTTTTTTTTAAATGGAGTCCTGAACTTTTCACTTCTGCTGTCGTGCAAAGGCAAGTGAAGATTTGCTGAAGCGCTCATAATTAAAGCCAGGATCTAATTTTTTCCTTATGTGTAATCGACAGCCAGTCGAGTCAGATGTGCACATATGCACAACATATGTGGCATCTGTGGTCCTCCACAGGTTTTGTTTTAGATTGAATATATAAAGAACATGCATACCAATGCAACACCTAAATTGTCAGTCATACCAAATTTAATGGCTTTAAGCTCATTAAACACAGAAAACATACTGTGGTTGGTACAAACCATGTCAATATTCTTTCAAACCTATATTTGTTGTAGTCTGGTTCATATTTATTTTATCACTTCATGGGTTTTGAGGGCAAAGGCATGTCACGCAACCATGGTTGCATCTGCCTGATTTGCTTAGTTTCTACTACATGCACAAAAGTCAGATTATTTGACACACAAAAGCACAAAAGTCAGACTATTTCATTTGACTTGCCTCTCTTTATACTTAGGTCACCTAGTGTCATCCAAAAAGGAAGAACTTATCTACATTTTGGATCACTTTAACATCCAGGTATTGTTAAAAATCTTCACAGTGTTTAAAATGCTTTCTCACAAAATTATTTAAGTAATCCGGTTTGGTTCATCTGTTTGGTTCTTCTATACTCAGGTGGACAATCCAGTCTCTATCCTAACTCAGGAAATGAGCAAACACTTTCTCCACTCCAAAGGAGAGGGGGACAAATACAAAGTGAGTCTTAATCTTTGTTTGTAATTGTGCATTTACAAATGCAAGACAAATGCAAACTTGCCATGTGTATTGCTCTTTTTTTAATAGTTTTTCATGAAAGCCACTCAGCTTGATCAGATGAAGGAAGATTACAGCTACATCATGAAGACCAAGACAATGACCCAGAATACAGTGGAGAAACACAGAGAGGTGAGTGCTAAAATAATCACACCTTTCTGTATCTTGGGTGGATCGCTTTGGAAACATGTGATATGGATTGAACTAGTTGTTCTTGAAGACTGCATAGTTTTACATGTTCTTTTCTGACACACCCTTTCCTCTCACGCAGACTCTGCAAGAACTAAAGAGAAAGTACCACGAGAAAGAAGAGCGCTATAAAAACCTGGCTTCACTTGATGAAATGCAGCAGAAGTTGGATGAGCTGAAGAATCAGATGGCCTGGGCTCTGGTCAGGAAACAATGCCAGCACAGCATGAGCTCTTACTGCATGGATCAAATAAAAATTCCAGCAATTCCAAATTCCGAACCAAATTGGATCAATTTATTAATAGTATTGTATTTGTAACATTAGTTTTTGTACTATTAAAGGGTTAGTTCACATAACATTTAAAATGATCCCATTATTAACTCACCCTCAAGCCATCCTAGGTGTACTGTAGATGACTTCCTCCTTTTAGCCTTTATAATGGGAGTGAATAGTACTTTAGATTTCCCTTAGACCATCCATCATAAAAGTAATCCAGGGTGTTATTAAAGGCCTTCTGAAACAAAGTGGTGCGGTTTTTTTAAGAAAAAATGTCCATATTTAGTTTCAACATGCTACTAATGCAACTCAGCCAGGTCTTGTCTGACTTTATTTTGGTATGGCTTGAGCAGTTTAAATAAGGGATATAGTGCCATGTTTTTTCATAGAAGACTAAAACTAAGACTAAAATGGAGGCATTACAGGGAGTTTAGAAACAGTTACTAATATAGAGTATAGTTCCCCTTTGGAGTGGCTTTGCAGACCTTTTTCATGCTTAAACAGCAACATTACACTAGATAAAGTTGAAATAAATATAACTGAAGATTGTGAGTGTCTTTTGTTGTCATTGTCATCTAATTCTGAAATGTATGTCTGTGTACATCAGGTGACAGAGGTGGAGCAGGAAGTGAACCCCATGAGAGAACGAATCGCAGCTGAAGATAAATCCACCAGCAAATATGACCAGAAGGTGGAAGAGTGGGAGGTAATTGAATATTATCTACAGTTCCTGTGGTCCAGTATCCTCTAGTGTTGTTATAGCTAGACATTGGACTACAGGATACAGTCTGGTCCAGATTTCAGCTTTTCCTGTCTAAGTAGGCGGTTTTGGCCAGAATGAGAATGACGTTTATAGGCATCACTCACAATTTTAGGGTCGGGTTTTTATCTGAAATACATTATTCAGCTATACAGATTCAGCATCAAGTGGCTTTATTGGCAAGGTAAAACGCATTGGTAATATTACATTTCAGACATACACGTTTACACAAAATAAAAATAAAAAGTTTGATAAAATAGCAGTGAGAAAGAAAAGGCCAAATAGTACAAAATTATTTGGTTAGTTATTCCCATTCAAATGTGGAAGTTTGTTCTTGCCAGACATATAGGCCGTATGTAGCCCTGTCCCTTATTCAGCACACCACTCGTTCACCCGAGAATGACCCTCTAGTATTTGCACATTGTCTCTTAACTTTTTCTGCTTGAATTCACGGCGAAAGGATTACTTTGAAATTAATATTAGTCACAGAAGGTGCAGATTTTGCAATCAATACTGGCCTACAGATAATAGAGACAACTAATTAATTATACTTTTTGACTATTCCTTATTCCAGGAGTTTTCAAACCTGTCAAACAACTATTTTCTCACCTTGCAAGTAATCTCTGCCAGTAGTTTATTTTGTGAACTTTGTTTACTTTGTCATTTGCAACAGATAGTGTAGGCCTGAGTGTGCCAACATTATAAGTTTAAGTTGCAATATGCAATAATTTCTGGTCCTACACAGGCCTAATTCATTAATATAAGATGTACTAAAGAAGCATGGTGTCAAAGATTAATCATCTATCAAAGAATTCAAAAATATATTACATATATATTTATATACAGGATTTGACATTCACTTTTTTGCTCACCAACCATTGTGCCTTGTAGTGTTGTTAAGATACCAAAGTTATGACTTCGATATGATATCAGACTAAAATACCTCGATACGATACTAAATCAATACCACAGTAAAAAAAAAAAAAGCACAAAAACAAGATAATATGACAACAGAGCTTATTATTAATTGTATTATTTTTTTACTAGAAAATTCCCTTGGCCAGCATGTTCCTGCGCTGGTTTTTGACCATTCTCTCCTTTTATTGCTATAATAACTACATCCCAGTGTGAACATCCTTACAGAGACCACATTATCAATCATCTTATCATTCACTAATCTTTCACTTCTCAACAGGTTGGGATGACCAAAATCTTAAGTCATGATACGAGTAATTTAATATTTTTTAAATGTCATTTTATAATTATAATATAGATTTTTAATTATAGCCTATCTTTGTTTTTAAAAATAAGCAAAAAATGCTTAACTACAAACAATATGACACAAACTGTGCTTTATTTTTCAGCTACATTAGGTCTATTTAACAGTAGCAAGTCAAGAAAGAAAATAAATGATCAAATATAAAACTGCTTACTTAGTCTTTCACTATAATTTAACTATACATTAATTCGTAATAAATATATTTTAGTTATTTAGCCAAGCATGTGGTGGTTTTCTATGTTTCATTGTTTGATTAGCATTAATCACAAAGAATATTAGGTCTGGCTTAAGACCTGCACGGCTCTCATTAACTCAACTGTATACATTCACTTAAGACATATCCGACTGTTTACCTGAATACTCGCCAGACTGTGCATTTTTACATATTTTTAACCATTCAAACTCAAACAAAAATCCGCGAAAAAACTGAATGGCGATCGCATGCTGTCTTAAAGGCGTGTGTGTGTGTGTCTGCACGCTTCAGGTCAGAGTCTGGCTGCACGAGCATGTCCCGCGTCGCGCTTTTTCTTCTCATGCGTGCATATTTCTTTTGCTTTCTTTGTATATATTTAACTCATCTACTTCCAAATTTTAGTGAAAGGTGGAAGCAGAGCTCAGCACACATGTCCTGACACCTGCTGTCACACATCCATGCAAATTAAGAAATACAGCTCATATTAATGCTGTCCTCCTTAAAGTACCGGTACTAATAAAAGTCCATATCGTACAGTCTGTAATAGCAGGGTATCGCAATACTTTTCTAGTACAGGTATATTGTGCAACACTAGTGCCTAGTGGTTTTTCCAAAGTTACTTAGCCACTCAGAATTTTCACTGGCCACAATTTTGCGGTTTTAAAATTACATTTTATATGATTAAAGTTGTGACCATCCAAAGTGACCACCCAAATCAAGACTACATTGTATATCAGCTGGTGTGTGCAGGTGGGCAATATGAGCATAGGCTAATATGAGAAATTTAAAATGAAATGAGTTTTTCTTTAGGCTATATAAAAGGAAAAAAAAGAAAATTAGCAAATTACTAAACCAATAGTAAATGTAAGTATTTTTTTTAAAGTACAGTAGGTTTATTTAATATGTATGTATACATTTATTTAATATCTGTGTATTTATTTAACATTGCTGAATGATGTGCATCAGAGGGGATTTAAAAGTGGGTATACGCAATGCTGACTGATGAAGAAGTAGGTATACGCCATATACCTGCGTATAGCCTGCACTACACAAGTGACTAAGGGTGCTTTCACACCTGAGCATTTGTTTTGGAACCTGGTACATTTCTCCTTTGGTTTGGTTTGGTTGGTTTAGGCATATGTGAACACGCCAATCACGCTCTGATCTGCACCTAAACAATCGCTCCGAGACCGCCTTTCCACATTAGAAACAAACTGGGACAGTTTGAAAGGTGTGAAAGCAATCCGACCCAACGAACCAAATCTAATTATAATTCATAACAAGAAACAGTATAGTAGTATAGTGTCTGATGCTATGAGTAAGCACAGTTATCACAGTTGAAAACCAAAAGAACACCTTATCTTAAAATGTTGTGGAATTCCGTTTCTGTGCGAGAATGCTTTCCTGATGAAGCCTTGTTTCTTGCTCTAGCTGCATTATAATATAAGTATAGTGTTTGTTTGCTTCTTGATACAGTTAACCTCTAAACAGTTGGGAGATCCAGAGAGAGAGTGTTTGAATTTGCTTCAGTATTAATATGAATGTAATCTAACAGTGGGAATGATGGATACATTCATATATCGTTTGCGTGTCTTGACAGTTACAAATAAAGCCACAATGAACTTTTCAATCATCAGGATGAATGATGCAGAGGAAACTAACCAATAACAGCATGTTTGTTCTCGCATGTGACTTGCATGAACAGATTTTGGTAAGCTTTGAAAGGTTGCCTTGTGAAAGCGAAACAAACCAAGAAGAAATTGCGACATGTAACAAAAAGTCCCTGTTTCGGAATAAAACAAACATCTAATAAGATATATCGTTTTTAATTTTAATTTGTATTATTGCACTGTATCAAGGCCACCTTAAAATAAAGTGTTACCAAATTGAATTGAAGTAATTGCACAACGAGATTCAAAGATTTAATGCCACCTAATCAGATTAAAACAACTTGGTTTTGCCTTTTTTCCCCATATAGGTTTAACAATAAGATCAATTTGTTGACACAAAGCCTCTAAAGAGACCACATGTACATTTTTCTGATGAGCTGCACATTTTTAAACACAATAACGTGACTTCTGTTTAGTTTTTTTCCCCCCTTCACATAACATTTAAAGATCACAATCAGATTTGGCAGACCATCATTTCCTTATTCTTATTGTGTTTTGATAACAATGAGAAACACTCAGAAACCCAAACGACAAAAAATAGCTGAAGTTATTAATGCTGCTGTAACATGCATTTATTTTTCATAATAGCATAGAGTAGAGACCATTTGTAACAGTAGGCCATTTACAGGGACATTGCTGCCAAAATTTGCTCTTGGGCACAGTACATTAGGAATGCAACCTCATTGATATTCCAGTTTCTTTCATACTGTCATCTTTTAGCAACCCTGGGCTCCAGCCTCAAAGCGTTCTGCTATTGTTACAGAGCTCTGTTGAGTTGTGCACAACCAGCAGCTATAGTAGTTCTTTCATTGTGAAGCAAATTATGCTTAATGAAAATCTAATTATGTTTTATTCACAGTAATGTGCAGTGTCTATTTTGGGTTTTGTTTGTTTATAGGGGAAAGTTCAGGAGGCCAACAGGATATTCCAACAGTTGCAGGATCAGTTGGAGGGCGTGACGGAGCGGATGCAGCAGCTGCAGCCACAGTGTGCTGAACTAAAGGGCCGAGCACAGGAGCGCAACCGAGATCTCAAAGCAGCCGAGGTGCATAATCACAGCACAGGCCGACAAACATGCATGCACAAAACAATAAGTTCAGACTGTCAATCTGGATCCGATTGGAATCCGATCATATTTAACAAGTATGGATGGCAACAACAAAAAAAGTTTTTGTGTTAAAAACAAATCCATTTCAAGCAAAAACTTGACGGACTTGTAGAAAACATTCTTAAAGTCGCTGCAGAAACAAGTTTGTATTGTTACTGCCAAGTGCAGGTTGAGTAGAAAATGTAAACATATACTGCTAGTCGGCCTGGTCTACACACTTCTTTTTGAATTTTGAGAAAGCAGCACGAAATAAAGGGCCTTTCATTCTGCGTGATTAAGTGACACAAATCTACCACCCGATGTGACACATACACATTCATTTGTGTCTGCTACCATTTACATGGCTTTAATTATGAGCTATTCAGTTGAAATGTGTGTACAGTTAAAGAAATATTGATTTATTCTCACGTTTACTTCATATTTCTTTATAGAAAATGTGATTTATATTCATTGTCCACTGAATTATGTGCTCTGAAGAGCTTGAAATGTACTGTGTGTCTGTTTTCTTCAGGATGGCATGTTATGAGTCAGAGAGCGCTCATTCTAGATCTGTCAATAATGGTACATGATCATAACTCCTGCCCATCCAGATTATGCATAAACTACAGAGAGAATCGCTATTGTCAAGTAATTCAATTCACAGCTTTGTTGTTAATAGAGAGAGAGATGAACAGAATAAATAACCATGGTATAAACAGGATAATCCACGGCTAGCTGTGCATTGAATGTTTTTGCTATGGATTATCCCTTATCTAATCCACTGGACGCACTATTACTACTTACAAGGTCTTGACGATGGTCAGTGGGTCTAAAGCAAAAACGGTAATAATCTCATTAATTGTGATGTGTAGTTTGATGCAAATTGTAGCTCTAATGCACCTGTTCCTTTCTTTTTTATGATGTATTTGATCAGGTCTCATAAGCATTATAGATAGATAGATTATGTTGTATGTTGAGCAGCGGACAAAGTTAAAGCCATAAAGAAAAACCTACGTGAAAGATGTAGAAAACAGACAGTTGTTTTAAACTATCCTTTATTGTCAAAACATGGCAAACGCTTCCCAAACAGGTTAACAATTTATTAAAACTGAGGTAGATTTATTTATTACTAATAAAAGCAATATTAGTAGAGTAGAATATTATTAATATAAATAGAATATATACTATAAATATACATAGTAAAATCTAGAACTTAAATGATCTAACATTTGGCTCTGCTGACTCCAAATGCAAAGTGTTTAAAAGGTAATGTTTGTCAATAAACAAAAATATAATAATAATTTTAAAAAAAATCTTTCTGGTCAACATGCCAAACCTAATGAAGACCACCCAGTACAATTATCAAGGTGATAAGCCTGTGCGTGAACTGATATTAGGCTAATGTAGATTTGCCGCTCTGTTTTATGTCGGATAGCCAAAATAGCTCCAAACCACTGAAGTTGAGTAAACTCTCGTCAATGATATCTCTGTTCTCCGAGCTGGTCGTGAGCGCTGAATTTTTTTCACTATTGCCCATTTTTCAGGCTCCACTTCACTCCGATCCTCCAAGCCTGTCAGCCATTGTGACTGTAAATAACACCGCATGCGGCACCCAGAAGCCCGGTCTGCAAAATGCATGCGCAGCATTATGCATAGCGCGTTAGCATTATATTGAGAATTTATCAAACTGTTGTTATCGGTTTATCAAGGAAAATTATTTTGCGAAAATTAACATTATCATTTTATTGCCCAGCCCTAGCATCGACACAAATTTAACAGTCTGAATTTAAATTTGTTTCCAAGGTGTTTTACTCATACCTTTTGGTGATTGAAACACTGATTGATCAATTAAATGAGACATGATACATATTTCAATAAGTTTTACTTTATCTTTCAACATACCTTCTAATGTTCATTCATGTTTATGCCGTCCTATAACCAGTAGTGAAGCGGAAGAGATGATCAATTCACATGCACTTCGTGCTGCTGCTCTTCACTTGATCAGAGGCTGCTACATTGGTTTTTCGCCCCAATAAAGAGTGCCAAAATGTTTGTAATAAAATTGAGAGAATTTGAAATCTGAGACTTTGTTTCATATGAGAAGTAACAAAGTGCAAAGCTTATTGCGATTTATTGGTCAGAGGCACTCTACAAAGATCTAATCTAATTGCAATTATTTATTTATTTTTTTCAATATTGCAATTGTGATTTAATATTCGATAATTTAAAATTGCAATTCGATTATTTTCCAGATAGTGAGGTGCCGATTCCCACCATAACTATACAAAGATTTATAAAGGATATATATATGTGTGTATATATATATATATATATATATATATATATAATATATATCCTGTATAAATATTTATATAGTTCACACAAATTCAATTAAAACAATTGTATGATACGAATTTTGGCCCCACTTTATATTAGGTGGCCTTAAGTACTATGTACTTACATCAAAAAATAGGTTAAATAAAATACAAATATTTTGCTGATATTGAGGTGGCATATGGGTAGAGTTAGGGACAGGTGTGGTGGTGTTGGGTAAGTTTAAGGATATGGTTATGTGTAAGGGAAGTGCCAACTGTGTAATTACAAATGTAACTACAGAAATGAATTACAGACGTAATTACATGCAGGTATTTTTAAAATGTAAGTACAGTGTAAAAACATGTATGTACACAATAAGTGCATTGTTTCAAATGATTAATTACAATGTTAGTACATAGTAGTTAAGGACACCTAATATAAAGTGGGTCCCGAATTTTAAATATATAAACTAATATAGCTTCAAAAAAGTAAATAAATAAAAGACAAAAGTAATAATAAATAATAAGCAATGAACAAAGAGTGTTTTCATTATTTAAGAGTATCTGAACTGAGTGATTTTCTCATCTTTACTGTTGCCTGATTATTAATAATGACATCATAGACAGTGGGAGATCAGATGTGATCAGATAAGATGTGGTTTGTGTTGTCTGTTGACTGTGTTTACATTAATTTTGCGTCATAAAAGCATGAGACGTACACCGCTGCATGCGTGAGCGCTTTTCACAAAGCGCAGTGTGAGCATTTGAAGCTGAAAGCCTTCTGTCAGTGAGTTTCATATTTTTATATATATAAGCACACTGCATTCCAAACAACATAAATTAAGACTTCATAGAGTGTGTGTGTGTGTGTGTGTGTGTGTGTGTGTGTGTGTGTGTGTGTGCGTGTGTTTTTGTGTGCGTGTGTGTGTGTTTAATCCCTACGTTATCGGGATAAAATGTCCCCACAAAAATGGCATTATCCGAAATCCTTGTCCTTGTGGGGACATTTTTTGGACAATGTTTCCTGTGATGGGTAGGTGCAGGGGCACGGGCAGTGGCAGTGTAGAGGGATAGAAAATATGGTTTGTACGTTATGAAATCCATTACGTCTCTGGTCATAAAACATGGAAGCACTACGTGTGTGTGTGTGTGTGTGTGAGAGAGAGAGTGAGAGGGGAAATGGAAGATAGCAGAATACTGGTGTTTCTAAAACACACACAGTGCCATTGTGCACCTACAGTTAAGAAGCTTAGAATTTTTCCCTCTCCTTTTGTATAGTATGACCAACAATATAAGATAAATTAAACACAAACTGTTTAATTAAACACTTTCCTGTAGGCATTACGTGCCAAGTTGATGCTGCTTCTGCAGACTCCTCACGTGTCACTTGATCAGACTGTAATCGCAGCCTTTGCGGTTACAAAATATGTACTATAGAACAAAATATGTTCTTTTTTGGTGACATTGTACAAATGAGGTGACATCAGGTGACATTGTACAAAATCAGGTGACATTGTACAAAATATGTACAATAGAACTGACAATAATGTAAAATGTGTATAGAAAATGCAATCAGTTGTTCAGCCCTACTACCAACACAACTTTATTGCCATAGAAACAGAAACATGGGACTGGTCTGAATAGTTGCCTTTATGCATTTACATCTCGGTGGTGATTAGTTGACAGCAGAGAAATTAATATTTTTTTCTTTTCTTTTCTTTGCTTTTTTTTTTTTTTTGCTTAGGCTGGACTTCATCGGAAAAAAACTAACTTAAGAGATCTTGAGAAGGATAAAGATCAGCTCAACAAGCGTATCCAAGAACTCAAACGGAGGTATTTCAAAAGTGTGCCGACATGAAACAACGTTACACAACATTATCCTTGTACACTTTCCAGCTGTTTTCATTATGACACATCCCCTCCTCTGTCCAGCATAAGTCAGGCGAACTCAGCTGACACCCAGGCTCGTGTGGAGAGGATGAATCACATTCAGGCTGAGCTGGAAGATCTGAGTTTCCAGGACTCCACTCTGGCTCAGCAGATCGATCAGTTTAAACAGGCCTGCGACTCTGCTAAAGAAAGGCTGGGTAGAATGAGGTTAGTGCAGATGTTGGTAAATGTCTTTTCTATATAAAGGTTTTCCACAATCAAGCCTAAAAATAACTGGGAAATGTAACATTTTCATCCCAAGAAAAGTCACATGTAAATGGTGTATGATTATTATTTTTATTTTTTTATTATTTTTTATTGATTTTATTTTATTTTTTATCCAATTATTATGGTAGTTAAATAGTGGTATTCTCTATACAGTGCCGGCACACTTTCAGCCTTCTAAAAAAGTATTTAAGAGTTATAAGACATGAACCAAGCCAAACCGCTACGAGGTGAAATTCACAACATTGCAAACATTAATTTAAAGCAATTTTTTTTATTTTAAAGACAAAGGTACAAGACTACATACTTAATGGCTCGAATGAGGGAAAGAACTACAATCCCTTGAAGCATCGCAAATGACATAATCACATCAAAAAAGGAGATATGTAAATCTTTTTATTTACAGGTTGTGTGTGCGTGTGATTATATAGAAACTATATTTTTTATTTATTTCCAAACGTATACAAATTAGTGCTGTCGATCAATTAAAAAACTAAATTTAACTAATTAATCACACATTTTTCTGTAATTCATCACAATTAATGGTGATCGAAAGACATTGGAGTTTTTTAATATTTTTATATTGTAATAATTTCACAGTTAATCTCCAAATGAATGTAGAAACAACCTAAAGACAGTACATTTTAAATATTTAAATATTCAAATAGAAGCATTTATAAAAATGTTGTCTTCCACTGGATCTTGAATGTACAACAAATGCCTAGTTTTGTTTCTAATTAAAATGTTTATTTTGTCTGTTGACATATCTCACTTTTTCTCTCTTGCAATCTTTTGTTTATTTTCATTGCATAGCCGTGAAAAGCAGGACCTGGTGAATGCAATGGAATCTAAGAGACGTGGCCTGGCTGCTATGGAAAACAGTCGAAATAACCAAATTTGTCGTTTTGGTGAGCAAATGCCGGCACTGCTGAAGGCTATAGATGAGGCTGACCAGCGGGGTCAGTTCAGGAGGAAACCTGTTGGACCGCTCGGTAAATATCCTGATACAATTTGAACAAACTACTTCTCTCTCATTTATTTCAGGATGTAGTTTAGCTCTTAAGCCCAGAGTATACTTTTACACATACATATATACAGTTTACAGATACTCTGTATACTCAGCTTGTATATGCGCCTTGATTTTATTTTTTTTATTTATGTTTTATGTTGACAAGCATTTATGTGAAAGGATCAAAAGATGCCTGCAACTCTAGTTTATACGAGTATAAAGATTTTTTTATTGGTCCTAACTAGACACAAATACTAGACAAGGATGAAACTCTTTAGTTCACACACACACTATCAAATGGAGTATACTTTAAAAGGCTATGTGTTCAGCGGTACATGCATAAGCTAAAACTGAAAAGCAGTGTCATATGGAATTTAGCTTAAAGGGTCTTTTGTTTGTAGGATTCTGCATCCGACTGCGGGATCCGGAGTTGGGTCTTGCAGTGGAGAGCTGTCTGAAGGCTCTGATGTTAGCTTTCTGTTGTGATAACCACGCTGACGAGAGAGAGTTACAGAAAATCATGAATCGCTGCTTCCAGCATGGCAGAAGACCTCAGATCATTGTCAGCACATTTACCAACACGCTTTACAATGTCGGCAGCAGGTATCTTATTTAGAAATGTTTTTTCTTGTCATTTGTCTTTATCTGCTTTGTTTTTAATCCCTGTTTTCTGGTATGATAATAGTAAGTGCTGTTTTACTGGTATAAAGTTATTTTATAAAAGGTCAATTGGAAAATGGCTGTGTACATGTGTGCCAGTAATGTGGTTATTTCTAATAATCAGAGTAAGAACTTAACAAATGTATTTATATAGGCGTTTTGGATTTTTCAGGTTACACGTCAGTAAAAACAGCTTATGAACAATGTCACGCAACGTCACATTTACCTCAGAAAAACCATATTCAGTGACCATAAACTCGTAAGACTCGGAAAAATGCATTTTGCTTAATATGTGCACCATATTCATTATAATTTTTAATGTTCTTTGATATATAATGCATGTTTGAATCAATCCTTTAGGTTTTTATGACAGCCACCATTTAAAGGAAGTGTATGTAAGATTGTGGCCAAAACTGGTAATGCAATCACTTTCAAATGACTGCAGAGCGGTGTATCCCCCTCCTCCGGGATGCCGAATCACTACTGACAACAAAAAAAAAATTGTTGTTAAAATGTTATATATATATATATTAGGGCCGGGACTCGATAACATTTTTTTATCTAATTAATTAGAGGCTTTGTAATTAATTCATCGAAATTAATCGCATTTTAATTGCATATAAATATTTGACCTGAGAACAATGAGAAGTAATTTTTCACATGTATTTTTAGTATACCATTGAATAATGACTGAATACATAAGCTTAATCAACAAAATATAGTTTATTTATTTCAGTCCAGCAGACCAATGCAATGTTTGCCATTAAGTGTAACGTTAGCAAAAGCATATTTGTGATATTTGAGGCTTGATGTGCTGCGGTGATACGCAAATTCCTTGTTGTATAGCTTGCACACAACCATGCTCTTGACGACGCTTCCATCCTTTTGTTTTTTTAAACTAAATTTTCCACCCACGGGGCCGAGCAAAGCGGTTTAATCAGCTTCTTCGTTCATGTTCACTATGGTTTGTTGTTGTCGTGACTTCGTAGCGCTAGTTGGTGTTCCAGTATAATCGGTCTGTCGAAACTCATTCATTGAAAAACGTTCCGCGGTGCAAAAACAAGTGCGGTAAAAATTGTTATTTATTTTTTTGCGTAATTAATTAACTTAACTTGCGTATCTTAATTAACGCGTTAAAGTCCCGGCCCTTATATATATATTAGAGTAACAATTAGAGTAGAGTATTATAACTTTTATTATTATAAAATTCCCTTGAGTGTAATTTTAGTGTTTGTCAACAAGTTAATTTTAACCTTCACTATTATAGCAACTGAATCACATGAATAATTTACAGCATTAGTTGTGAGATTTGTCCCTGTGGAACTTTGCCATAGTACTATACCTGCTATATATCCAAAATCGAATCGAATCATGATATTTGTGACAATATTGGATAAAAGCGCTATATAAATGCAGTCCATTTATCATTTACCAATATCCAGCCCTACTATCAATATACTGCATTATATTCTTGTCGCGCATTGTTGTCAGCATTAACTCAGTTTCTTCAGCACACAAAAAAATGTCATGCCTTCTTTACTACTATGTTTACAAATCTGCACATGACAACGTCCTCTGGCACATGCCCACTTTTATCAGTCAAATAGATTTGATTTAAGCATTTACATGCCTGTTTATTGTGATTTAAAATCTGTATAAACCACATTTTATTACGATTATGATTATGAGCTAAAAATCACATTAGTTTGATATGCAAAAAAAGGTTGTGAGATTACCTGAAGTAAAAAGTTTAATCCACAATATTGCCTAAATCTCATAATAATCGCATTATTGGTTGTGGTTGAGATGATTCCCCCTTCCATATGTTAAGCACTTTGAGTAACCAGAAAAGTGCTGGGTAACAAATTACATTTACAGGGTGCATGTTAATGGGGTACTACTGGTACTACTGTTAGTTTGGTTGGTCACACTTAAGATTAGGGTCCAATTCTCACTATTAACTATGACTTTGCCTCAATCAACTCCTAATTACTGCTTATTAATAGTTAGTAGGGTAGTGTATAAGTTTAGGTAAGGGATGTAGAATATGGTCATGCATAATAAAGCATTAATATATGCTATAAGTACTAATACACCGCCAATATCATAGTAATATGCATGCTAATAACTAGTTAATAGTGAGAATTGAACCCTAAACTAAAGTGTTACAGGTTGGTTTCATCTCATGCTGGTTTTTAGCTAGTACTAGTTTGTCCCTAAGGGTACAAGTGAAAATATGTATGATAGAGTATATGGGTGAAATATCTGCCTCTTTTTCATATGTTTTCAGGGCTGTCAATCACCCTGAATACCCAACAGTGCTCCAGGCACTTGACATTGAGAATCCAGTTGTGGCCAACTGCCTGATCGACATGAGGGGAATCGAAACCATTCTGCTCATCAAGGTGAGACCATGAGGAAGACCACAAGCATTTTACTGCTTTTCTACATCCTGTGAAGTAAAGAGCTCCGTTCATCTTTCCTGCAGAACTCTAAAGATGCAAGAAGGGTCATGCAGAGTGGACACCCACCACGCAATTGCAGGGAGGCCTTCACACGAGAAGGGGACCAGGTCTACAATAACCGCTACTACTCCTCAGAACAGACCAGAGCGCACTACCTCAGCAAAGATGTCGAAGAGGAAATCAGGTTTGAAAACATTGAACTCATTTCTGAGATGTATATGGATTAATTTAGCTTAAAATAAAATAAATTCTACATATTCTAAACTAAAAAGCGGGGCCTGGAGGAAGCACCGTCTCTGACTTTTGCTTCACATTCAAAAAGAAACTGATGAGATGGAACAACAACAAACTACTTGAGATACCCACAACTCTAGTTTAAAAAGTACAATGGTATTTTTACATCAGGTCTTCTGTTGAGTAAGGACCAAGGACGATAAAAATATAGTTGTAAAAATTGAATTGAAGGGTCAGCTGGAAAAACATCTCTCCAAAAAAGCTTTCACTTAACAATAACTTTAAAAAATAGTTTTGAATATTGATCTAGGACCTTTAAACCTTGTCTTATCTAGTTGTGATGTGATAAGTCATAACCAGCAGCAACGATTCTTTTTTAGAAAAGTTTTCTATTCTGCAACGTTGTGGCTGGAAAAACAACGATAACTCATGTTAAATACATGCTTTATTTAATGTTAAAAAAAATTCAGTGTGAGTTTGAATATAATTTTGTGTGATTCATCTCAGATCTTTAAAATAATAAAAGGAAACAAGAATGTTCAAAGTTTGAACAAGCAAATGTATTTTATGACAGAGGTTGTTTCAATCATTCAGTATGTTTTTTTTAATGTTTTGTTAACATTTTATGTTTTTATGTTTAATGTTCTATTGAATGTCTTGGAATTAAATTTTACATATCCATTTCATCAAGTGCGGTGCGCTTGCCAGTGATTTAGATTTTTTAATTTTGTTGTGTCTCATAGTCACATCGCGTTTGGACACAGTGTTATATAGTGCTTGGCATTGTAAAGACTGTAAGTCTATCCCTCGCAGCCTTGTTTTCATTCGCATTCAGTATGGCTTTTAACCTGACAAAGGTCCATATAACGAACATTGTCATCCGATAGTTAGGATGCTAATATACTTAGAGGGATAGTTTACCCAAAAATTGACATTAGTCCTTGATTTACTCACCCTCAAGTCATCCTAGGTGTATATGACATTCTTATTTCAGACATATACAATCTGAGTTAGAATTTAAAAAACTGTCCTGGCTCTTCCAAGCTTATAATTGCAGTGAATGTTTGTTTCTGTTTTAAAGTCCATAAAAATGCATCTATCCATCATAAAAGTGCTCCACACAGATCCGGGAGGTTAATAAAGGCCTTCTGAAGTGAAGCAATGCTTTTGTGTAAGAAAAATATCCATATTTAATACTTTACAAACTGTTATCTCTAACTCACTAACTGTCGTATGCACATTGCCGTTCAGCGTATGATGTAGGCTGCTGCGTTGAGAAAATGCTAGTTCTCACGAGAACTAATGCTACGCCATACAACATAAAGGAAGAGGCTGTAACTTTCTAGTGTTCATGTGTTGAACGTCTGTGTTAAAGCCACACTATCAAATTGAGTATAATTTCAAATTTAAGTTCATAGAGTTTTTGAACTGTCTAGCTATGTCCACCAAACTTTGCACAGTCCTACAGACTTTTCTGAAGGTTGTGTTTTGTTGTAGTTTTTTTAGTCAGATGTACGATTATAGTTAATTACGGTTTATAATTATAGTTCCTACAATTTCTCAACATGAATTCATGATTTATGGATCTCTTTCAGTCTGATCCTATAACTATACCGTAGCTAAAGTTTGTATAGAAATATAAAATGTATATTAAATTATTAAATTGATACATTCAATTGATCAAAAGTGATCAAATAGTATCTAGTAACATATTTTCTATTATTCATTGTATATTATATTTATAACAATTTATTTAACAATAGATAAGTTCCTTTTATATAACCTGTGTGTGTGTGTGTGTGTGTGTGTGTGTGTGTGTGTGTGTGTGTGTGTGTGTGTGTGTGTGTGTGTGTGTGTGTGTGTGTGTGTGTGTGTGTGTGTGTGTGTGTGTGTGTGTGTGTGTGTGTCTACATTTTTGTTGTTATTTTACTTGGAAGTCTTTCATTCATTTGCTGGTGACTTGGATTTGGAATTGATATTATTATGGACTGTTTTCTATTGAGCTTATAAGCAATCAGGAAAGATCAAAACCTTTTTCCTTTGTTCTGCAGACATTTGCAGTCTGCCTTACATTCCCAGAAAGAACATCTGGATCGTTTTCTGCAGGACATGCAGCAGATTAGTGAGGATGAGAGACAGAACAAAACTCATCTTCGCAGAGCCTACGAAGACCAAAAGAAGGCCCAGGTCACTAAATACCAGCCGTGCACAGACCACATCATAGTGTTTAACTGAATGTGCCTGTGGCATAATGTTTTGTTGTTGTTGTTTTTTACTAACAGGAACGTTTTCGGAAGCTTCAGGCAGAGCTGACGGAACTGCAGAATGTAGAGGAACCGCAGTCGGAGGACTTAAAACCTTTGGTAACAAACAGATTCACTCATTATGAAATAAGTGTGATGGTGAATTTCTATGTCTCATTATGTCTCTGTGTTCAGGAGGAGGAACTGGAGGAGCTCAGCAGCCGGATAAGTGTATGCCAAGTGGAGTTTGAAGCTGCGCGGAAGCAGACCCAGACATACAAGAGGCAATGTGAGGAAGCCGAGCAGCTCTACCGGCAGCAGAGGGAAGCTTTTAACACCATCGCAGAGGAAGCCGAGCCCATTAAGGTAGGAGAAGATTTTCAAGTGTGTGTGTGACATTGTTAGATCCTCCTGACCCGCTGGTGAGTTTTAGCCACCAGATTCCTCTCAACTAATGTTTTAAGCTTCCGGCCATATTATGCCCTTTTTAAAAGTCTTATTTTTGGGTCTACTAAAATAGATTTTCATGCTTGAATGAAAAAAGAGCCAAATCAGTTTTCCTCATGAATTTCCATGTTTTTTTCCGCAAAATTACGTTTTATTATATATGGGAGGCACATAATCTCTTTCTCCTGCTTGCTCTCCCATTCAAACTCGCACACACACACAGTATGCACAGAAATGTGTTGTCAGTGCAACTCTTATGATTTTATCAGTAAAATAATTTAGCAACTGAAAAGCTACATGACATTTCTCACTAGTGAGGTAATAACGGCACTGTTCTTGGAGCAGATAAACTTGCTGTAGAGACTCGGCTATGAATAGATTATCTAAACTTGGGCTGACACGATTCCTTGAGTAACTCTAATTCAAAAATATGAAAAAATTCACCACAAGCTTCGTTTAGTCCATTTAACTACACACATTCATGTTGCAGAAAGACAATTTTTGTGAAAGGACTTGGATTACGGTTATATCCGCGGGTCAGGTGGGTACAATAATAAAAAGTAACATTCCAAAAATTGCGGGTAGATGAGATAAATCTTTAATGTGTTGTTTTGAATAAAGACTCGGAACTAAAATTTCACGGTAAAATGCAATGAATGTCTGTCATTCTTTAACTTTCGTTTTCAGCTCCTTTCAATATCCAACTAACTCCCTTAAGCTTGGAACATACTCCATAGAAATGTGTTTGTTTTCTTGAGGTGGCAAGAACAAAGTTTGTTCTGGCCAGTACATTTCATACTTCACGAGAAAAGCACCGATCATCTGCGTTTCTCTGCATTAACCACGCCCACTTTAAATATATGATCAATCACACAATAGTTCTCGGACACCCGCAGGTAGAAAGTTCTGCCCAGGCGATGTGTCGAGAACAAGCTGCAAGAACTCTCAAACCAGGGCTGCGAGAACAAAATTATGTAATTTTGTTCTCGCAGCCCTGGGAGCGAGAAATTTTTTCTCTGTTCTTGGAGTATGTTGTAGCCTTTAGAGTGACTTTGAGCTTTGTAACTTTGCAAATCTTTTTTATGCTCATTTTTGAGAATTTTGAAAATGCCATAAAGCAGAATAAGTCCTTTTTTAAAAAAAATTAAAAAAAGAATCATGATATTAAAGTATACTTATTTATGAATGAAATGTTTGTATTTCCTAAATATCAATGTATCCTACCTTTGTGATTGAGTGTAGGAGCAACTGAGCAGCAGTGATCAGGAGGTGGCGAAGAGTAAACACCACAAAAAACACTATGAAGACAAACGCAAAACACATGTTGAAATGATCGAGACACTAAAGAGGAACCTGAATGTAAAGGAGCAGGAGTTACAGGTGAGCAAACATTGCACTGATTCTTTAGATATGAAAAGATTAGCGTTTGTTTGACTGAATCCGTTTTTTCGACAGGCTTCTATAGCAAAGGCCTCAGAAATCTGCCCCGAGCGACTGGATGTGAGGAGAACTGCGAAGAGTTTGGACAGCGAAATCAGCCGCCTCAGACACAAGATTAACACACAACAGGACCAACAAGGGCACAGAGACACGATTGTCAGGTACACATGCACAGTCCCCGGGCAATTCTCACAAAACATGTCTAAAGAATATGACCAGATGACATTTCACCTTTAATCAAAAGAAAGAAATCATATTTGACATGAAGAAAACAGAAGCCTATTTGTAAAACCCTCAAGATATGTGGCACTGTGACATAATTTGACTTTTAATTACATTTCCTGTCAAATCTTAAAATGAGCTAATTCTGATATGAAACTATGTTCTCAAACATATTTTTTTACATATCAAATAATTCTACCCATTTAAAATAAGATGGTATGAGAATATGCTAATCATTCAGATTTCCATGGTGTTATCTGAAAATGTACTATACTGCTAAATTACTTCTTATGCATGCATATAAAAGTGCATCCAATTGCATGTGAGGTTACTTTATGTTATAATACTGAAGTTGTTGGTCATTGAATCTTCTAGGCAGTACCATGAAGCAAAGGAAAACTTCAATAACATAGCCCGACAGGTAAAGGGTCTGGAGGCTTTCATCAACCAGTTATCCAAGATCATGAACACCAGACACTTAGTCTACTCTGAAATGAGAATGTAAGTTTCACTCTTGTCTTCATTACTGACTGATTTGTAGGGGTTAAACGGATCGCCGTTGATCCCGTGATCTATACAGACCAGGCCACATGGTTTGGCATGCATGTGATTGAAGTTTAATCATTCAAGTGAACAGGTTTCTAATTTACATGTGTTTTTCCTATTAAAACAGCAAGTTGCAGTGGGACATATCAAAGGACTTGTGCATTTTAATGAGGATGTTGTGTGTTGTGTTTCCAGGTATCTGTCTGTACGCTGTAAGTACTACTTCGACTCCATGCTGTCTCAGAGAGGGTACATAGGGAAGATGACCTTTGACCACAAGAATGAGACTCTATCCATATCAGTAAGACTTTGCATGATGGTGACATCATGGATGTAGTTAATTTATTTTACTCACATAACCTAGTTGTTCTCATAGTGTTTTCAGGGTTACTTTTCCCTGATGATCGCCATTGGTTTCTTCCTCAGGTCCAGCCAGGAGAGGGTGGTAAGGCCACTCTGAGTGACATGCGCTCTCTATCTGGAGGAGAGCGGTCGTTTTCTACCGTGTGCTTCGTCCTGTCACTGTGGGCCATAGCTGAAGCTCCATTCCGGGCCTTGGATGAATTTGACGTATACATGGTAAAAAAAAAATATTGATAATAATGAACACCAAATCATCATATTGGAAGTTGTTTCTAAGGTATCATGTGACTCTGAAGACTGGAGAAATTATGCTGAAAATTCAGCTTTAAATCACAGGAATAAATTGCACGAATATATAAATTATATTAAAATAGAAACCAGTTATTTAAAATTGTAATAATATTTTAAAATTGCTATTGTTTTTATCGTATTTTTAATCTAATATATGCAGCCTTAATGAGCATAAGATAATTCTTTAAAAAAACACTTAATCTTGCCAAACACAAACTTTTAAATTGTATTTATATAGTTGGCATTTCAGCAATCCTTTTTTCATCATCAACAAGTATGTTTTGAACAAAAAAAAAAAAACATTTTTTTAGGTAATATTTAGGTAATATTTTTATCATTAAATGTATTAAGGTTTGGTTTAAAATTTAATTTGGTAGGTGCAATAAATACAAGTATTAAAATTTGTATATAGTTTAATAAGTGGCTGTAAAGTGTGTATAGTATACATATTAATTATACAAATAGAGAAAAACGTTTTGGATTAAAGGGTTAGGATTAAAGCTGCCCCTATTATGCTGTTTTAAAGGTTTCTACTTTTGTTTTGGAGGTCTCCTACAATAGGTTTACACCAGTGATGCGTGGGTCAATGTATAAACAACCCGTACCCGACCAACATTTTCAGCTAACTCGGACCGCAAAAAAGAAAATATTGTAACGTTACCTGACCCGCATTTTTATAAAGTAGTAAATGCTCCCTGGCATATCCATTAATCCAGCCTGTGGAGGAGAAATGTTTCAGGCCCTGACGTGCTCTTAGAGGTGCGGTGGCGAGAGCAGGCAGTTCTTGAGGCGGTCTGTTCATGTTTAGACCCTGCTTAGAGAATTCATCAGCAGGTTAACTGAAAGAGAGCCCACTTTTGGAAAAGCATTTTTAGATGACTGTAACTGCGGGTACCCGCGGGTGACCGCAGGCACGCGCTCATTTTGGATCAACCCGCGCATCACTGGTTTACACGCATCCAAGGTCAGAAAAAACATTTTCTCATAATACAGTGCACATCATAGTCTGAAAATTGTTTGTTCGAAGATTCGGTCTCTGTCTCCGAACCAGCACCAGCACTGCCTTGGTGGAAAAGGGGTATTAGAGCTCGTGCCAGAAACCAAACGTCTATTACCGTATCTGAATTTCAGCTCTGGATTTTCCTCAGCACTTGATGCACAGTAATATGAACAGTAATGATGATGGTGTCGGTTTTATTGTATCTATTCCAGTGCATGTCCTCATGCAAACTGTTTTCTAATGCTGATTTGTTGAACGAAGCAAACCAAAACTTTTAGGCCTCATCTAAAACTACAGTGTATGAGGGCAGGTCAAAGTAGATGTTGTTCATGGGCAGCCAATGAAGACCATAGACTGGCATTATGCAAATTTCTTACTTGGGTTTGTAACAGCAAGGGAGACTGGAATTACTGATGACTCATTTCAGGCAGTTTAGAATCGATTCTCTTTTAGGAGACAACTTTATTTGTTGTCCAATTTAATCTTTAAAACTTTGCAAACCTTTTACATTTACACATAGCTGTATTACAGAGAATTATATCACACCGAAGGACACTGCTTGATATGTCAAGTACCCAATAATGTGTCCAATTAATGTCATGCTTAAAAAGATATTACATTTAAAAGTCTAAAGAGCATTGTTTGAATACAAAAAGACATTTGTCATGGCTACTGATGAGAATCAAGTGACTGGAGTCCTGGAGTCAACTCTATTGTGTGTGTTCTTTCAGGACATGGTGAACAGGAGAATCTCAATGGACATGATGTTGAAGATCGCTGCCAGCCAGCGCTACAGACAGTTTGTTTTCCTCACCCCCCAGAGCATGAGGTAAAGCGCTTTTCTGGTGTTCATGTAAAACTGGAGTTAGATTAGAAGACATGATTGTGTAATTGCCTTATTCTTACAATTAATTACATATTGTTCTCCCTTCCTTTTCCCAGTTCTCTTCCAGTAAATAGCTTGATCCGCATCCTACGTCTCAATGACCCTGACCGTAGCCAATCATCTCAGAGGAACCCAGAATAACACTGCTGTTTGCTGAACTGTAGTTTACACCTCTGCACTTTACAGTTCTCTATTTGTGCTCTATAAATGTTTACAATTTTATTTTTCAAAGAAGTCATTTAAAAGTACGTTTATCAAATAATTTAGTTATTTAAAACCAAAATTGGCTGGTCCTGCTTTTTTTGCACTTTATTTTTTTTCTAAAATAATAGTTTTTAAGTTTTATAATACAAATGTGATTAGACTTATTTGCATTGGTTGAATAAACCTTTTGAAAGTCATTTTCGTATTTAATTTCATTTATTTCATATTTTTGATATTAGAAATTAAAATGTTTCCTACATGAACAAAAGACCAATTTAATGTCACTTTATTTTAGAACTTACACTTTATAGAGTCAGTTTTGGGAAGGTTACTTTTGAAATGTATTAGTTTACAGATTACAAGTTACCCTATTTAAAATGTAATAAGTTGTGTAACTATTTTAATTACTTTATTAAAGGGGTGATGAACTGAGAAATCAACTGTCCCTTGAGCCATTGATATATAAAAGTTAATCGTGATATAAGAATCTATAGGGATATAAGGAGCTGAAAACTTCCTTCTTAGTCAAAGAAAAGCTTTTATTGACACCAGGCCCAGAAAACGAGAGGTCTCAAATATGTCAATGGCATAATAGAACTGGGAAACGCCTGCCTTAACAGATAAATATGTACGCCTGCTTCTGTAGCTCCGCTCAAGACTCATGGAGCTAAACGGATCGCGTTACAGAGCAATAAACATGCTGAAGATAGGAAGATATTACGCTGTGCCTTGTTTGCTTTATTTCACTGCAGAATCGTCAATACTGGATTGACATATTGAGATTAAAACATAATGCTTCAATATAGGATCGGACAGGAATGGTGCAACACACTTATGTGAGTAAAACACATTTAAAAAATATATGTGATATTATTGCATTGTTACAGAATGTATTGATTTTGTTTATGTGTCTAACAGAAGATACCTTAGCATGGTGTCACAGGCTGAAGTATGCTTTATTTGTTGGTTCATTGCGATTTGGGATCAGACTCGGACATGTAATGTTATCGGCCAAACGGCTCGCAAAGCCTAACGTCCCAGAGGTATGTGTTTTCCAGACGAGCTACCAAAACGTAAGCACCTCAGCAGGCCAGTGAATTTTAAATAGTCAAATAATAATACTTTCTTGATCTACGTTGTTCACACTCTTGATTTGATATTTGAAGGGTGCGATTCACACTTATATCCACCAATCGGGTGGGCCAATTAAGAAAGAAATAATATTCCAATCAATCTTAGGTGGATGAGAAATAAATCATTGTGTTTGTTTGATAAAGACGTTTATGAGCCCTGTGAGCGAATCATTCCGGTTGCAGCTTTCAAAACAATCCTTCCCTCATGTGAACTATCAGGGGAGCAGAAGCTCATTAAATATGCAAATCTTATCCAATCCTAGCCGTGGACCTTCACTTCCAGGTATCCAGTGCAGCACGGCCATCAAAACCCAGCGTTCAGGAGAGAGCCTCAAAACCAGTGTAGAAAATAGCCTATTACTTATTAGTTATGATGTTTTTGAATGTAAAAACCACACAAACAAAGCTGACCTCAGACAACAGTATAACATTTTTTTTAAATTAATTTGCTGCAAAAGCTCTCTAAAATGCTTCCATTGTGACCTGGAGCAAGAGATGCAGAGGGAGTGGATTTATTGCATAAAAATTTAAAAAATCAATCTTCTTGAAGAAAAAAATAAAAACCTTGAGTTTACTTGAACTAAACTCAACCTTTCATGTAGCCTGGATGCCAGCCGAACTTAGCCCTGCCCACAACATTTTTCTCTGGGAAAAAATGGCATTTGGGGGGGTAAAATGTGTTATTTTGGCAAGGTTGCCAGCTAAAATTCGCACTCATGGGTCTATATATCACATAATAGTCGCTTCAACCCGCGGACATAGAAAACAACCCGCGGAAAAAAATGCAACTTGGCAACACAGTGCAGTTGAGCTCAGTTGACATTTGACAATGCGTCGCTTCGTTGCTCTGATTGGTTGTAGCTCTATCCAATTGAGGTCTTTCCTGGTTCGGTTGAAACACACCCCATAATCACAGCCCAATGGAGCAGTTTCAGACTCATATTCTGATTAGAATTGAGTATGACCACGTCAGGCTACCTTTCATGGGGAAGCGAGAAATAGTTAAAGGCACAATATGTAATGTTTCAGCATTAAAAATATAAAAGATCACTATATCTATGTTATATATTTTTTAAAGTTGTGTGTTTACATTATCCCGACAGTTCCAATTAACTTCTAAATCCAGAGAAATTAATATTTTAATTCGAAGACACGGACCGTGTCTTTATTTCCGTTATGTCGCCAGTCTTTCACGTCATATCCACGTTTGCGTCTTGCTTCCTGCGAACTCGGCGGAACCATCGATATCTATGGGCGGAACCGCCAAACTCAAAGAGGAACACTGACAGACAGTATAAGGGGAACCCCCGTATAAAAAAGTCTGTATGATAATGGATCATGACTACTCTTTGCCTGTACGTTTTGCCAGCTCAACAAAGCGCAATCGTACGGGTGAAAAAAATGACCCGAGAAGATTTTGGGACAGTAGAAGAAGCAAGAGACGTGTAAACCTTGGAGAAGCCTTTGAAAGATGGCGAAATCTTCGTGACAAGCTCGGACTGTAGAGAGATGCTGATCTCGCTTGCGTTTTAATAAACAGGTCATTTAAGTAACCATTCAGCTAACATAATAATCATATAATCATAACATGCTGTATGTTTGCATATTGCATAGCGATCTTGACCACAGTGAGACGCGTTTAGCTGAATACGTAATGTTATACATTTTGTATCGGCTTTTCAAACAGGCGGATTCTCTGTTTTTGGAGACTGAAAGAGCTATTTTTTTAAAAACTGATTCAAAAGTATTTCTATCCGTATATTTGGTGACACGATGATGTCATGTGTAAAACGCAGATGGACTAGCTATTATTGGTTTTATATGTAGCTGGAGAAAGTAACGTTAGCTTCATAAGGTAATATGCCACTATCTTGGTCAATTAATATAAGGTGACCGTCACTTTTATCATATGTTAATACTAGCTACATATAATATCTATTTAATAATGATCTACTTATTCATATATCTCTGAGTTCCAAAATAAATGTTTATTAGAATGATTGATGAACGTGGGGAGCGACACAGCGCGTGTTCCAATAAACAACGTATTGCTGGTCCTGGTT
The DNA here is from genome assembly GCF_024679245.1 of Pseudorasbora parva. NCBI lineage: Eukaryota > Metazoa > Chordata > Actinopteri > Cypriniformes > Gobionidae > Pseudorasbora > Pseudorasbora parva. The sequence goes on along the minus strand of NC_090180.1, from coordinate 18,288,507 downwards.
CTCTCATTTACTGTTTTATGTTGGTAATGATAAACTAAATTGAAATTTATTTCCTTATTGAAGAGTTGATATACAGAATGTTCGACAATCGCGGATGCCATGTCAATATATCTATAATTTGAGTAACTCAAATTATGATGCGCGGTTAATATGTCAACATAGCCTACCAACTTATAGGTATGTTGGCATAGCGACCGCCCGCACAACATTCTGTCTCGCACATTATCTAACGTTACTGATAAGTTTGTTAAGTAACGGTAGCTCGCTGCTATTTCATTAGATTGACATTACATAAAGTGAAAAGCCGTAACTAAACTTAACAATAATAGAGATGTAATATAACAATTACCTTGTCAGTGAACATGTTTTCTGCTGGAGATGCCAGATTCGCTGGTTGACAGTGGCAATAATGACAACAACTCCCATGAGCCCACGCACTTTCCCGACGTCATCAAAGTACGTCTGTTGTTATTATTTTGAATGAGTGACCCCTAGTGGCCAAAAGTTGCATACTGCACGTTTAAATCCATCAAATTGAGTTGTGATTCACTTGCATTCATATAATCATGAATATAATCCATTTATTTTAGCTGCGTTCTCGAACATCTGTGGCCGCAGCAGTCTCTCCCTGCCTTGTAAATGTGTCAATTCATGATGCTTTTGTGAGAAGCGTTTCTTGTGATTGGCTGTTCGTTAGAGAGGTCACACTTTCAGATGCAGGGTTGAATTTGTTTAGTTTAGTCAACTCTAAACCTAATTAGAATCAACTAGGTTATTTCAACAGGTGTAGCAAAAACACCTAACTGTATAAAAAAATGTAGGATAATTTATTCTGTTTAAAGAAAGCACATGATCGATTATGCTAATCCTGTTAGCCACTTTTTTTAATTGTCTATTAGTCCTACAGCAAGTTATGTCTTTAAGCTTTGACCTTGAACAAATGTGACTTCTGAATGGGCAGAATGCAAATAATGCTGTAAATTGTGGTTTTCCAGTGCAGTTTATGACATACAGTCACAATGGCACTGATTCAGTTCTGTGTTCATCTCTGATCCTGTACTTCAAGTTCAGCGATAAGCAACTACTTTACATGGTGGCGTGATGTCCATCTATCGCTGTCAGTGAGTCTCTTACTAGTTCTCCCAAAAAATGTCTTTCTTCTGTCGAACACAAGAGAATATATTTTAAAGTGTGTTTACGGTATAGCCATTGACTTCCAAAACAAATGGGTCACACATACACTGTAAAAAAGGCAAATTTTGAACTTTTGCAGTACAATCGACTTGGATTTTAAGTTATTTCCACTTAAATTATGTTAAACTGACTTTAAAAAAATGAGTTACATCTTGTATAACTAAAAAAAAAACTAATATTTATTAACTTATTTTGATGAGTTGAAACAATGTAAAAACATATGTTGTCATAACTTATTGAACATTTAATTTTTTAAAAGTGTCTGTTTACCAGCATACTTATAAATATCTTCTTTTGTGTCCAAGAAGGAAAAAATAAACTCATAAACGTTTGGAGTTACATAAGGGTGACTAAGTGATGACAAAAAAAATATTTTAGTGTGAACTATCCCTTTAACACTGATCACAGTTCGCCTTTGTTGATTCAGCTTGTCATTATATCCTGTAGTTTTTGAGGCGGTTCCGGTTTTTATGATCGATGGTGTGCAAACTGCCGACTGAATATTTTGCATTTTTTGTTGTGTATTCATTGCTTCGGTCATTGTTCATTGTTCCCTGTATTGACCAAACTATGATTTAAAGGGTAATGAAATCAAGATTAGAGCTTGACAGACAGACAGACAGACAGACAGACAGACAGACAGATAGACAGATAGACAGACAGATAGATAGATAGATAGATAGATAGATAGATAGATAGATAGATAGATAGATAGATAGACAGATAGACAGATAGATAGATAGATAGATAGATAGATAGATAGATAGATAGATAGATAGATAGATAGATAGATAGATAGATAGATAGATAGATCATTATGCACTACATAGTTATCCAATCAAATCCTCCCTATAATGAGACTGTCCCTCCCCCTAACACATCCTGCGACCAACAAACGAAGTATTAAATCATAATTCATGGCTATGATGCCAAGCCTGTTTGATATTTATGTCCAATCCAAACTTCCTGTTTCAATAACAGGAGTTATTAAAGTGACTGCATTTGTCATTTTAGCAGAGCTTTTATTCTTATATCGTCTGCATTATTAACAATAAACTATTTACACTTTAACTATAAAATATATATTTATAGGCCATATTTGTTCAGATAATTTAATTAAAGGATATAAATGGATGTGCTTTAATGCAATTAGGAAAAAATCCTTGGAAAATGACCAGTGGTTAAAAGGTTTTATTATTATTATTATTATTATTATTATTATTATTATTATCACTATCAACAAAACTAACATTTGCATTTATTTAATAAAAAAAAACATTAAAAAAAATGTTTAAAAGTTAAAAATGTTAAAACTTTAGGTAAGAAAGAAAGACCAAAATAAAGCATTATTACTTTATTGCATAAGCTGCCAGTTTATCTGTATAAATATGTTTCGAGCTACACAAATAGCTGCCACAGCTTATCAAAATAATAAACACAATCCAGCAACGATTGTCTGGCGATAACAGGTAGCTTAATCATTAGTAGCTGTACAATTACTGTAAGTAGACAAATCTAAGTTTAGGGCTCAAGTATTTTGGTAATATAGGTCACTTCCAATTCACCCCTACAACACAAAGTCTAGGTCTAAATTGGTTCGTCCAGAGGTCAGTACGATTCCTGGCCATCAGTCCTTGGTGGCGTCAGCATAGAGCAGGAATCCAGAGAACGTGCTGTCGTCCTCGCTGCTGGAATAAACACCGTTCCAGTCCCGCAGAGTCTCCAGCCATACCTGGTCTCCAGATGAGAGACGAAGCACTGCCATGTTGGAGGCCTGGTCAATGTCCTGGCCATAAAGGGAGTCACGAGTTCGCAGTTTCCGAACGCCGTTCACCACTAGGGCTGCACGCAGGGGGCGGTTACGGACGGTTATGTAGTAGGAAAAGACGTAAACTCCCCCGTGTGTGCAGTTGAACCTACTGCCGTGGGGGTCCCAGTGACCCTCCTCATTGTAAATGACTTTGTCGAACTTGATGGGCAGGCCGGGTGGTGGGAATGATCGGCTAGGAAAAAGACCAACGCTAAAGGCTGAACGCTTCTGAACGGCAGGTTCGCCTTTAAAGCCCTTGAATCCCCTGACACCCCGTGCTCCCTTTAGCCCTCGTGTGCCTTTCATCCCTGGCATCCCCCTCTGCCCTGGTGGCCCATGGGGTCCTGGAGGACCAGGCTCTCCTGGCTTACCTGGGGGCCCTGGGTCTCCCTTCAGCCCCATAGCCCCAGGAAGCCCATCCGTGCCATTAAGACCTGGCACGCCCATGTCTCCTTTCGGCCCTTGAGGCCCTGGCTCCCCCATACTGCCTTTCTGCCCTTTCTCTCCAAATGGACAGTCTCCTTTGTCACCCTTCTCCCCCTTGATGCCATCTGGTCCGGGGGGGCCAGTCAGTCCTCGTATGCCAGGCTCACCCGCTTCTCCCTTTGTTCCATTCCAGCCGGGCTCTCCCCTTTCCCCTGGGTCTCCTTTCAGCCCGGGTAAACCGGTATCTCCTTTGTCTCCTCTGAGGCCCATTTCACCTGCACACATTAACATAGACTAGAATTCGAAGGCCCATTCTCAGGAAACTTGCTGATTAACAGTTTGAAAAGGCTGCCGGTGAACACATTTTACATTTCCCAGATCATAATATATTTAGATAAGATAGTATCACTCTGTTTCAGTGTGTCTTGTAAGAAATGACTCGTTGTAATTAAAAAGAAAGGATTGACACCCTTATTAGGGCTTCACCATAACGGTTGAAGTCAAGCTTATCAAGTGAAAGGAAATGCTTATAAAGACCAATATCAGTTAGAAAGGGGTGGTCAAAAGACTAATCCGGGATATTCCAAAAGAAGACGCTATTATAAATAACAAGTAGTTAGATGTTACTTCTAACCCTAAAGCTCTGTATCATTGCAACCCCATCGCAGATCATTTGCAATTCTTATATTTGGATAACTGAGTAAAATCTGATAGTACTGCTCAGTTTCAGTGGCAGTTTTTAAAAAATATAATAATCATTTTAAAAGATCATCACCCTTGGCTTTGCTGTAACATGTTGAAATATTGAGCTCGATACAGTCAATGTAAATGTAATCTAAAATAAATATATATATTTTTTAAACCACGCTGTTTTTTTAATATCACTCCCTTAAATATATCAAACATTATTATAAATAGGGGGGGGTCGGCTCTCCAATTGAACATTTTCAAGTGACTGATGACATCTACATTTTTCAGTTGGCTGAATTGAATTTCTGTGAATTAAATTGCATCAATTCACAGATTTTTAAGTTCAGCCAACTGAAAAATTTAGAGGCAGTCACTAGAAATGTTTCAATTGGAGCCATTTTTTGTGTGTGTGTTTTAACAGTGTGTATTAATTCTTCATAATATAACCAGTTGAACTAATCCTAAATATAGCTAAAGCCTTCAAAATACTAATAGATATTTATCAAAAAATTACTTTTTTAAAGGGTGGAAGCATAACAAGGTTGAACAATGTGTGGGACAAGGACAATTGTTTTTATTATTATTACTTTTTTTAGTACTAATAGTAGTAAATTGTGGCACCGTTTCCTGAGAACAGTATAAATCAGCACAGCACGCACAACATAAAGTGCATCAAAGACTGGTTTTTGAGAGCTTTTGTCACGATGAATGTACCTTTCTCTCCTTGTTTCCCAGTAACACCGGGAATCCCAGGTAGCCCACTCGCTCCAGGATCACCTTTCTCTCCTGGAGGAGGAAAGGACATCTGTCTGCAAATGATTTGCACGTCTACTCTTTGCTGACACAGTTAATCAGAATAGATCTCAACCCTTAAGAATACACAAAGGTCCACAAGAGAACAAACCCACTGAACACTGTATTTTTTATTAACTTCAGCGGTTACTCCAGCTTGCTCATGCAAGAAAGAGAGAAGCATCAGAGATAGCGAGCTCTAGGCACACAATTTAGCAGATAACCTTTTGTGCAAACTCAAGGAACTAGCATTACCAGTTTAAAGACAAATTGTAGGTTTTGCCAACTTGTGTGAGCACGCAGCAGTACAAGAAAGGGAAAAGTTGTTTTGATCTAGGCGTGGCGATAGTTTTTTGTAATATGGACATATAGGAGGAGCCTTGAAAATACAAACAAACTCCATGTAATTCTCCTTATCTAAGGTCAAGGTCTTCTCAAATGTTTGTCCTCCTTGTAAAACATTGATATCTGTATACACAATCAAGGAGGATGTCCCTAATCCTTTGTTTATAACTTTTGGTAATGATGGTATAAACAGTATTTGCCTAAATTCCTTTTGACTCCTGTATATGGAAGCTTAAATGTAAAACATACGATTATAACTTCTAATATCTTTTATACAAGTTATTTCCAGTCCTTGAATTACATTGGTCAAGCAACGTTCGTAGAGTGCTGAAATAACAGTTCAAGTGCACTGGGAACTACACAGATGAATACAATCAGTTTTTTTTTTTTTTTTTTATCTCTTTGCCCTTCCAATCTTTGTACTGGGAGTGAATAGCTAAGTATAATTTTGGTATAAGAAAAAAAGAGCTTGAGTTTGTTGCCCAGCCCGATTTGTTTGAACCACGGGAGCGTCAAAGCTTACTCTACTCCTACATTCTGCATCATACATCGTGTCAAGGGTCACTTATTTGGCGTAAGTGACTTACGTAGGCCGTCTGCCAGAAGCTAGTTATTTTAGTTTTTTTTAGTTATAAATATGAATATTCTTACACAAACATCGCTTCAGAAGGCCTTTATTAAAGGGATACTTCACGGCTTTTTAATATTAAACTGTTATTCCCTTAACTAAAACGAGTTGATAAATACCTCTCTCGTCTCCGTGCGTGCACTCAATTGCTCTGACGCGCGGTGACGATCTGATAGCATTTAGCTTAGCCCACTAAGCCCAGTTCATTCACTATGGAACCAAACAGAGATCAAGTTAGAAGCCACCAAACACCTCAATGTTTTCCCTGTCTATATACAGTTACATGAATAGTTGAACGATCAAGTATGGTGACAAAATAAAACGTCGCGCGTTTCTAATCGGATTAAAAAGGAGAACTACTATGTATGGGGAATAGCACTTCTGAGAGTATTTCGGCTCAGCGCAGTAAAAAGTCCCAGCCGAAACATCTTCCCTCACATCTCCCTATTGACAGAAATGAGAGAGGGAGGGGGAGGTGTGAGGAAAGATGTTTCGGCCGGGACTTTTTACTGCGCCGAGCCGAAGTACTCTCAGAAGTGCTATTCCGCCATACATTATAGTTCTCCTTTTTAACCCGATTAGAGAAGTGCCATGTTTTATTTTGTCACCATACTTGATCATTCAACTATTCGTGTAACTGTATTTAAATAGGGGAAACGTGGAGGTGTTTGGTAATTCTAACTTGATCTCTGTTTGGTTCCACAGTGAATGAACTGGGCTTAGTGGGCTAAGCTAAATGCTATCAGATCGTCACCGCACGTCAGAGATTAAGCGAATTGCAGGATGATGCAACAGTTAATTCTGCTTTGGAAAGATTTGGACGATATGGAACGATTTTCTTCGGCGGAGCAAAAACAGACAAAGCAACTGCCAATACTGTATCTAAAATGTAAATTACTCAACATTTACGACTTGTTCGCTGAACTCTTTTGATTATCTCTCGCTCATAATTAAGTTGAAAACAAGCACATGACATTACCATACAGACCTTTATCTCCAGGTGACCCTGGAGCGCCAGTGAGCCCATCTTGACCTGGAAGTCCGGGAGGTCCCATCTCCCCCTTTCCCCCTGGAATGCCTTGCAAGATTGTAAATAAAGTGTGAAAGTTCAGCATTTGACTCAGACAGCTATCAACTGGAAATTACAGCTTGTCTTCTTACCCGGCAGTCCCTTTTCTCCTACCGGTCCTGGAGGACCTCTCTCTGGTGGACAGCACTCACAGAAGTTGAAAAAGCACTCGTTGTAGTCCAACGTGTAGTTCCCAGGGCCCACCCCAGGAGGAACCATGGCCTCTGTGTGGTAGTCAGCAGAATAAGCATCACTGGAGTAAGTGGTGCTGTCGGTGGGGGAAATAGTGTACGCATCCATCATGGAGTCTGTGACTTCCTCTGTGACGCCAATGGCGGTGGGGCTCACAGTGGTGGTGATCGACTGGGACCCCAAGCGGGCGGGTGGCTGTGGGGGATCATCTCGAGGCGGAGGCTTCTTAGTGGGTTTCATTCGTGGCCACTGTGTGGTCTTGGTTGGTGATGCTTGAGTCCCTGTTGTTATCTCCAGCAAGGCCATCAGCAGGAGGAGCGCGTGGAGAATATTGAGCATTGTACCAAAGCTGCACACAAACAGCAGCTAAATTCGCAGAGGACAGGATTAGACACTAAATGGAAGTTGATAAACGGCATTTTCTAAAGAAAAACATACAGCTAATACCTACCTGGTCGTCGAACTTCAGTGCCACCTCTCCGTTCCCTTCTCTAAGAGAAAACTGCATCCAGATCACTTCCTTTTAACAACCTGTGCCTCCCCGTCTCCCCTCGGTCCAGCCAATGAGAGTGCTTTCTGCTGCATGGGCAGGTGACATACACTTGGCACAAACCCGAGGATTTGATACCTGAGGAGAAGCTAATGTGATGGCTTTAGAAAGTAACGTATCAGTCCACCTCATTCTCATGCATCTGTATGCCTTGTAGCATTATGTCACATAGAAGGGCAAATAAAATGCAGATGTTTACACATCATGAGCATACACACATACACCTATGTATCCTTTTCATTGATTATATGACTAAAATCAACAGGAATTTATTTAAGAAAAATACAGTAAAAAAAAGTAATATTGTGAAATATTATTAAGATTATAATGCTCCTATAATGGCAAAGCTGAATTTTCAGCATCATAATCCGTCAGAAGTCATTTTAATATGCTGATTTGCTGTTCAATAAACATTTTTGTTTTATTATTGATGTTTTAAACAGTTTTGCTGCTTAATATTGCTGTAGAAACAACACTGTAAAAAGTATATGATCAATAAGTTATGAAAACTTCTGTTTATACAAATAATTGTCAACTTTTTTTATAAGTTAGTCTATATAAGTTTTTTTTTTTTTAAACAAAGTCAAAATGATGTATGAAGTTGAAGTTGAAGTGAAGTTGAAATTGCTTAAACATCAGAGTTGATCGTACTTAAAAATTTAAGGCAGAAACATTTTTTTTTTTTTTTTTACAGTGAATAGATTTTCAGGATTCTTTGATCATTAGAAAGTCCAAAAGAAAAGCATTTACTTGAATTAGATTAAATAAAATTTGCTGTAGGATTTACTTTTGTAGAACAGTTTTCACTCATAAACTTATACTAAATTTCACAAATAATTACAAAGAAATTTTAACACTAAAAATGTAATGATCACTAAGTTATGACAACATATGTTTTTACATTGCTTCAACTCATTGTTTTTGTAAGTTATATAATATTCAACTCATTTTAAGTCCGTATAATGTAATATAAGTTGAAATGACTTTAATATATATATATATATATATATATATATATATATATATATATATATATATATATATATATGAATGTATAAACCACACACTGTAAAAAATTATTTAGAAAAAAAGTTACCTGGTTGCCTTAAAATTTTGAGTTCATTGAAATTAAAATTTTGAGTTAATACGGTGAACATTTTTTGAGATTCGACAACCTTTATTAAAATATTATTAAAAGATGAATTATAAGATGATTTATCAAATTTTTTATGTGGTTCAGATACAATAATATTTTGAGTTTCTATTTATTAAACAAATTTCCTTCATTGTATCAACTCCAATTTTTAATTTCAATAAACAAAAAAATTTAAGGCAACCAGGTTACTCACTTTTTTAAGTTAAACCAACAATAACTTGGAAGTAAACGCCCACGGCAAGGATTGGATAAGATTTGCATATTTAATTAGCTTCAGCTCCCCTTTCAGTTCAGTTCACATGACGGAGGGATTGTTTTGAAAGTGGCAACCGGAATTAATATCTCGATCACAGGGCTTAAACATCTTTATTAGACAAACACAATGATTTATTTCTCATCCACCCACTATTGATTGGAATATTATTTTTGTATTACTTGGCCCGCCCGATCTGTGGATATAAGCGTGAATCGCGCGTACACACACACGCACACGCACACGCACGCACACACACACATATGTGCAGTGCACGCACATGCCCAGATCAAGAAAGGAATAATATTGCGCTATTTGAGATTCCTTTTTGCTAGAGGTGGTGTTTCGTCAGTTGATGACATCAAGATGCAGCACATGGTCGTTTTCTGGGCCTGGTGTCTATAAAATCTTTTCTTTGTCTAACAAGGAAGTTTTCAGCTCTGAAATTTGCAGGATATTCTTATATTACCATGACTTTATATCAAAAGCTCAAGGGAAAGTTCTCAATTCATCACCCCTTTAAACATCCAAGCAGATTGTATTTAAAAAAGTAAGGCAGCAACTTTTGGACCCACTTTATATTAGGTGGCCTTAACTACTATGTACTAACATTTGAATTAATCATTTGATACATGCATGTAATTTCATCTGTAATTCATTTCTGTAGTTTCATTTGTAATTACACAGTTGGCACTTCCCTTACACCTAACCCTACCCTTAAACTGACCCACACCACCACACCTGTCCCTAACTCTACCCCTATCCACCTCAATATCAGCAAAAGTGCTTTGCAATACAATTTGAACACAGTAAGTACATTGTACTTATTTTTTGATGTAAGTTCATAGTACTTAAAGGACAACTCCGGTGAGGAATGAACCTAGGGGTATTTAACAGATGGTTACCGAGTAGATCATTCTCTGGGATGCGTTTTCATGAAAATCGAATGTAAAGAGTTTTATCTTTAAAAACAGATTAGCTTATAACGCTAGTCTATGGGGCACAGGGTAGACACAGGGTGGTAAAATTAAATCGCTAGTTAATACCACTAACAAGGCTCAAAATAGCCTCACACTAACACGGTAGCATAATGAGGGTCCCTACATGCAAACCGAAGCATTGAGAACTTTGTAAGTGTATAAACAGTTTAATAAGAAGATACTTTATAAACATAGTGCCTTACGCGTTCATGGACAGGCACCATCTTGGAAAACAGTCTCGACTAATCGATCCACGAGCGTTGTTCTAAGTGAGCTGGTCGATAGGAATTAAGTTTGTGAAATGTAATAACATGGACATTTTTATTTTTATTTATTTATTTTCTCTGTCGCGTTCAGTGCTTTCTTCCTGAAACAACAGACCATATGAGATTCCAAGTCACAGTTCATCACTTAGCAGAGCTCTCGTCGCTTGATGAGTCGAGACTGTTTTCCAAGATGGCGCCTGTCCGTGAACGCGTAATGCACTCTGTTTATAAAGTATCTTCTTATTAAACTGTTTGTACTCTTACAAAGTTCTCAATGCTTCGGTTTGCATGTAGGGACCCTCATTATGCTACCGTGTTAGTGTGAGGCTATTTTGAGCCTTGTTAGTGGTATTAACTAGCGATTTAATTTTACCACCCTGTGTCTACCCTGTGCCCCATAGACTAGCGTTATAAGCTAATCTGTTTTTAAAGATAAAACTCTTTACATTCGATTTCCATGAAAACGCATCCCAGAGAATGATCTACTCGGTAACCATCTGTTAAATACCCCTAGGTTCATTTCTCACCGGAATTGTCCTTTAAGGCCACCTAATATAAAGTGGGGCCCAACTTTTTTTACAGTGTATAACGCAATTAAATGTGAAAGTTTGAAGTAGAAAGACAGAAATAGTAATTTGAAAAAATTACATTGAAATATTTTTTTTAACATTATCAATGTCTTTACTCTCACTTTTGCATCCTTGCTGAATAAAAGTGCTAATTCCTCTCACAAAAAAAATAATAAAAATAATTAAATATAGACTGCAAACGTTGAATGGTAGTGTAAATGTTTATATATTGCATATTATAAAATATTTAAATGATTATATCCGTCCATAAACACTGATGCTCTCTTACAAAGTTTCAGAAGCAAAATTGTGCTCCACAATGTGAAACAAAGGTTGAGTAAGTCATGATTTTCCCAAGGATCAAAGAGAATCAGAGACTTTTTGGGGGATTTTTAAACGGTCTCAGCGGAGAAAACACTAACACTTGGTGGGGTGAATGGTCGTGTATCCTAGACGCCTTCAAACCCTTCCGTCAGACATGTAGTCTGCTTCCTAACGGTATAAATGTACAAAATTTGAAGAAACAACCCCAGGTCAAAACTGCCTTCTACAGAAATGTGGCCTGAATTCTGTGTGACTGGTCCATTTGGCTGAAGCTCAAAGGGAAGCTAAATAATCAAAGCAAATGAGACGTTGGCCCATGAAACAAAGTCATGGCAGTCATTCTGCGGCCCTCCTTCAGGAAATCCAGCACTAGTGACTTTTATATCTCAGGGGGTTACTGACCAGAGCAACCCCAGAGTAAGATGTTCATCTCGTACCTCTCGATGTGATATGATGTTTCCCAGGTGCAATGACATCATTCTAGGAAAAAAACATTGAAATGACTTTACACCTCCAGCGTTCGTCAGATCAGTAGAAAGCGCGACTGTTCATGACCAAGGTGTGACATCTTAAACCGTGCAGAATCAAACTCCTCAACAATATACGTTTCATCTAAACTTTTAAGAAGAAACTTGCTGCCACAAAGCTATAGGGGGAATGGGGTGTTTTGTTCAGGCAAGAAATATGTCTCAACAAACAGCACAATTTGAGCAATGATCATGTTTTTAATTTGTGGACTAACATTCATTTGTGACCCTGGACCACAAAAGTAGTCATAAGTTGCACTTGTGTATTTGTGGCAATAGCCAACAATAGATGGGTCAAAATTATCTTATTCATATCGCATATCAAATTTGAATTATTATTAGTCATGCACATTGCTATGGTCTTCATTTGGACAACTTTAAAGGCGATTTTCTCAATAATTAGATTTTTTTTTGTTGCACATTTAGATTCCAGATTTTCAAATAGCCTTGTTGTATGGTCAAATATTGTCCTATCCTATCAAACAATACATCAATGGAAAGCACATTTATTGATGTGTATTGTGTAAATCTCAATTTCCAAAACATTTACCCGTATGATTGTTTTTTAAAGACACATTTCGATTTTTTGTGTAATTAAGCCAAAAACCAAAAAATCTGGCATTCTCTTTTTTTATTTCTTCGTATATACTTAAATATACTCATATATACCGCTGATCCGATACGATGATCTGATTCAAAACGCTCCGAAGCTTCATGAAGCAGTGTTTTGAAATCGGTCATATTTATATGGTCAAAAACAAAATACGGTTGTTATTTAGTTGTTGTTTTTTTGCGCACAAATCTATTCTCGTCACTTAATAAAATTATTGTAGAACCACTGTGAGATTAACTTTTTAACGACGTCTTTAGTGCCTTTTATGCGTCTTGAGAGAGGAAATGTCATTGCTGCCAATGGAGGCCTTTCTGAGCCATCGGATTTCAACAAAAATATCTTCATTTGTGTTCCGAACATGAAGTCTGGAACAGCATGAGGGTGAGGAATTAATGACAGAATTTTCATTTTTGGGTGAACTAACCCTTTCAGACGCAAAAAACGTTATGTCCTTCTGACATTTTTCTTTTGAATTAGCTTTTTTTAATGTTTTTAATTATAATCAGTGACATGTCAATGATATGTCAATGACTGAATAGTAAACTTTTCATTGCCATTAAAATGAAATTGCTGAACCTAATATGATATATATATATATATATATCAGTCGGACTCATCTGAAGTCTTCATAATATATGTATGATTTGTTATGAATGGAAAAATATGTATATATTAATTATTTATATTATATATGAATCTATAATTATCATAATTATTTTTAAGTATGTATATATATATATATATATATATATATATATATATATATATATATATATATATATATATATATATATATAAATTATAAAATTATACACAGTACACACATATATTATGTAAACACTTTTTTTTTTTGGCTATGATTCATTGATTTTACAGCATTAATATGTGTATGAAAGGAAGTCAATGGAACGAAATGTGTAGTGTGACTGCCAACGGAAGAAAGAAACTCATACAGGTTTGGAACAAGTTGAGGGTGAGTAAGTGATGACAAAATTTTCATATTTGGGTGAACTATTCCTTTGAGGCATATGCAAAAAAAAGGAGGTGAGGCCTTTTGTGTTGTGTAAGTGTGTTTTTGTTGCCATGTCCTATAGAGACATGTTTTTTCCACCCCTGGGGCTGGGTTAGTTTTAGAAGAGAGGGTAATTATTTTTAAAAATGCTGCACAAATGCTTTATTTTTTCTTACCTTATTAGCCTATTGGCAGATAATTAGCAAAATAAGAAAAATGCACTTAAATTAGCTTCTTTTTTTGTCCCAAAGGAAACAAGACTAAATACTTATTTTCTTATGTAAAAAATGCACATTGATTTTTTGGCAGTGCATTCATTCACTGCAAATACTTTCATCAAGAGGACACCTGTAGATGAGAAGGCTGCAATAATTTGTAGGAAGTTACATTCATGTCAAGAGAGGATTTTTTGCTTGCTATATCCACAATGCATATTTATTTGAACAGTACCATTTTCTATAGTTTTCTATATATTATCAGGGATGCAGAGCATATTAGTAAGGCCACGGTATGCAGGGTGGTAAGGAAAGTTTGTATATATGTATTATATTTGTATGTTTGTATATACAAATGATATTTATATGACAAATGTTTGTAAAGTCATGAATCCTACACCCGCATGAACCTTTTATGCTTAATGTTTTACCTGATTAAATTATATGTTTATAGCCTACTTCATTTTTAGTTGATACCACATTCCCTATTTTTCTCTTTTTTGTGGGATATCCTGAAAATGAATATTAATTGAATAACTTACTTTTCTGCCAATTACAACGATTAAAAAGGAAACTTACGTTTGAACCGGAAGTATGCGGACGTGTTGTCATGGTGAGTCGTAATTTCGGAGCTCCATTGATCATGGCTTTTCATAGTCGTGGTGCCCACACTTAAAGGGGTGATGAATTGAGAAATCAACTTTCCCTTGAGCCTTCTGATATATAAAAGGTCATGGTAATATAAGAATTGCATGTAAGTTTTGGAGCTGAAAACTTAATTGTCAAAGAAAATCTTTTATAGACACCAGGCCCAGAAAACGAGGCTCATACTGATCATCAATGACGCAATAGAACTGGGAAACACTGCCTCAACAGATAAAAATGTATGCCTACTTCTGTAGCTTCTGTGTGTGTGGTTCACGCTTATCCATCAATGGGCGGCCGGCCGAGTAATAAAAAAAAAAAAAAATCAATCGTGGGTGGATGAGAGAGAAATAATTGTGTTTGTTTGATAAATATGCTTTAAAGAAGCATTGAGAGACTTGTCAGGGAAATATTCCGGTTGCCGCTTTCAAAACAATCCTGGTCTGACAAGGGAGTTGAAGCTCATTAAATATGCAAATCTTATCCAATCCTAGCCGTGGGCGTTTACTTCCAAGTCTCCAGTGTGGCACGGCCATCAAAACCCAGCGTTCAGGAGAGAGAGCCTCAAAACCAGTCTAGAATAGCCTACTTTATTAGTTTTGATGTTTTTGAATTTAAAAACCATGCTAATGTCATAAGTTGACCTCAGACAACAGTATAAAATAAAAACAAGCCAGTTTATGACAGCTTTAACTCAGAGTCAGCCTACTATCCATCTAGCAGTGAAAATATGACCATCGTGAATATTAGTTTCAGTTCCTCTCAATTCCGATTTCGTTTCAACTCCTACGGTGGCCGATTTAGTCCAAGATTAACATGGCAATCCCCCTCTTCACATTGGACACGGTGCCATCGAGTGTTAAAACGTGAAAGGCGAAGCTTGAATTTATGGGTATGTCCCTCTTTGGCTAATGTACTTTCAAGATGGAGGGCCAACATGGCAACCGGCATTTGAACCCCTCAACCGTTTCAATGGCATATTATAAACATACGAGAATACTTTATTACGTGAAAGAAGTAAATATACATTAATGAGCACATATATTTTTGAAAGAACTAAGTGTTTTTAACTAAGAATAAACTAAAAAAGTTACACAGCGTAGCTTTAAAGAACCTTTTAGGAATGGAAAGCTTCCATGGATGTTAAATGTTCTTTATGGAATAGATGCCAATAAAGAACCTTTATTTTTTAAAAGTGTATATGCTTTGAAATGTAATACTATAGGTTTATTAAAATCTCCATCTCTTACCAACAACATTAGCTAATAGTGATGCTTTCCTTAGCAAACAGCAATATGTTTTAGCAGACATTACCCTCTCCACTTACAGTGCCCATTAGACTGGTCTAACACTGTTTCTGTGTACACAAGGGCACCATTCGGGAGAAGGAGATGAGAACGTGTGGGGGGATGCTGTGGGTTGTTACTTGATCCTGAGATACACACCCTCTCGTTGCCGCTACAGACGCAATATGCATTAACTTCAAGAGGCTCGAATGCCCTGTGCTAAATGACATGCCCTTGTTGCCAGGTAGGCAAAATGGAAACCATTAGTCAAACCAAAGGTCTATTTCTCTACACCTCACTAAGCTTCCAGTACTGGTGCACCACTAAATAAATCCCATCGGAGTTATGATGGAAATTAATCAATAAGATGTGTGCATCCATTATTCAGCCTCTAGAAGGCCAATGGTATGGTAAGCACTTTTCTGAATCGCAGTTTTGCATCAATTGTTCCATTAATATGTTTACTTGATGCATCCCTAAATGGATCCTTCACCGGACAAGCCGTGCAACTTCATGTCAGGGCATGAAGTAAAATAACTGTTAAAATTTAAAGGGATTGTTCCCTCAAAAATTAACATGTTGTCATAATTCACTCACCCACAAACCTGTATGAGGTTCTTTCTTCTACTGAACACATAGGAAGATATTTTGAAGAAAGTTTATAACCAAACAATTGATGGGCCCCATTGACTTTTATTGTAAGAAAACAATACAATGGTAGTCAATACATCAGCTCTCTGATTGATGCAGGTTTACTTACAAAACCTTTATCAACAGATGTGTAAAATATAGCAGTTCTAAATGGTTGGATGACATGTAAAATAACATGGACATTCATCATCTTAATATATTCATTCCTTCTTGATTTACATATTGGAAACGTGTATTTATGGCCATGATTGGTCATCATTTTAAAAACTTTAACGGAACAGTTTATTGAACCTGAAGATAAAATATAAGATATATAATGAGATAATCTAAATTAATAAAAAGTATGCATATTTGACATTTGATATATAAGGCAATTATGGTGATATTGCGGAATAGAAGGTGGAAAAACATACATTTTATTCAGAGGCCCAAACTGAGAAAAAAAATGTGCAATTTGGTGCATATATTGTTATTTGTATGGCCAAAAAGTAATAGGAAATTCTGATAGTGTTTCATATTCATAAAACTAAAATAATAAAACATAATGCAATGTAATACAATGATGATGTACAAATAAATGTTTCTCAAGAGCCCGTTATACATTTTACTTTTTTTGTTGTTGTTGTTAAATTGATTGTGTACAAGAGGTAAAGTTTTCAGCAAAGTTTTGATAATTTAACAGAATTTAGAAATTTTTCAAATATTATACAGTAGGATTTATAGGGTTGTTGTTTTTTTCTCCTACAGTGTAACAAATTACTACTAAACTTTGGACAAATTAGTTTAAGACTATACTTAAGCCTATTATAGAATGTTAATATAAGTACATATATAATACTAGACATTGTATATCTATTTCTTCCTAAACCTTTTATTATTGTCTTTTGCTTTGGTTTTGTTGTATCAGGATCCTAAAGTTGACATTTGACCATAAATGTTTTCATATAGCCGATTTATTTTAATTTATTTTTGGAAAGAACAATCAATACAACAAGAATGGGCAACCGTATTAAATATTCTAAAACAGGCTTACAGGTCCAGAGTGTAACAAAAATTAATACAATAAAAAACTTTTTTTATTGAGAAAATTGTATAGACAGAAGGAAGCAGGGTAGAACAAATAATCAAGAAAAAAAGGAAAGAAAGAATGGATAAAAGATAAAGACATGGGTATATAACTAACCAGAATAGATCATATATATAAAATTACATTTATGTATATAAAATATAGCATTTTTAGAAGAATTGCAAACAAAACATTTGACCAAAGTACCAAAAAATACTTATTAATGTTTTAAAAATAGGGATAAGTATTTCCACAATAATTTAGAGTAATGGCAAAGCCAAAATAAATGCACCATAGTCTCTGCATGGGTGCTCTTAATAAAAAGAAGAAGAAAAAATCAATATCTTTGTTGAATTTCTGTATACATGATGGAAATTGGAAAGAAAACTTCTCTAATCTTATTAGTAATATCTATTTGGTATCAGCCAATCTTTCCACAAGGCCGTATCAGAAACAAAAGCATTCAAATAAACTGTAAATAAAATATAATAAACATATGGATCTTATGGAAGAGGTGGATGAAAAGCAATATTTTTAAAACAGTAGGGTCTAAAGGAGGTCAAATAGAGGGATATAGGCCGGGGACATTTGTTGCACTTCAGATGGTATGGCATCAAAAACAATAGCAAACTCTTTAGGGGTAATGCGAAGGTTAAAACGACAAAGAAATTCTTCATAGTTTAATAAATGGCCATTGGCCAATCAGTCAAATGTCAAATCAGTGCCGGAAGAAAAGAGATCTGTTTTTAAACCCTCTTTAGACCCTGGGGAAAAAATGTATTTGAAAAATATTATTTTATTATTGTTTGACTGGACACAAAACTAATTTGTATAAAATAAAATTATATATATATATATATATATATATATATATATATATATATATATATATATATATATATATATATATATAATTTTATTTTATATATATATATATATATATATATATATATAAATATATATAATTTTATTATATATATATATATATATATATATATATATATATATATATAAAATAAAAATTATATATATATATATATATATATATATATATATATATATATATATATATATATATATATATATATATATATAGTAGGCATTTTTATGTTTTAGGATTTTTTATTTTATTTTTACCAAACTTTGTTGATTGAGATGTCAAAAGATGATTCTCAACTTTGTTATGAAAGGTATGATGGAATAAATTGCTATGGCCTACAAGCAACATGTGCGGGTAAAATTACCATTTTCCCTTTCAATAAAATTTACTGTTCTAATTACTGTTCCTATTCACTTGATATGTCTTCTGAAATGTCAGATGAATATAATTTAAGTCCTGGTATCCTCTACAGTGGACATTTATGAAATGAATGTGTTGTCCTGGTGAAACCTTAAAACAAATGGTCTCTCTAAAAAACGCCCTGAATGTGCTCTTTACTGCACATGTGACATGTATGGTGTCAGAAAAAAATCCACTAAAATATAATGCCTCTGTATGTGGACAATGACACTCAGGAGGATACAGAAAGAGAGAAGTTATGCTTGTATAGCACTCGCAGAGACAGGCGAGAGGACCTTATGGAATTTGACTCTTTTTTTTTCAACATTATAATTGCAAATTAATAAAATAACAATAAACCCACCAAATTTGGAGAAAATATAACCTGGAGCAAACTTCCAGTCAGAGTTTGGATTTCAGCGTGGCCCTGTTTTTCTTCTGAGCACAGCTACGCATGACGTCACGACCTTTCATAGTCATCGACTGATACGTCACGTTGCGGCATCTGTAGTACAAAAATCAGTTCGTCGTTGAAATGTAGTCTGACGTAGGCTTCTGAAGCTAACGGACCGATATGATGTAATTTCTTTAACGTTTGTGTCTTTTCCCTGTTCCGCCCGGTGCTGCAGTCAATCAGTCACGCACTCAGCGCGCGGAGGAAGTCAGAGCAGCGGCGGCAGCGGCATGTGCATCGACGGATTTGCGATATAGAGTGTTTTTTATAACTCTAAGTGACGCACGCGAACGAGTAAATAACCGTCGTTTTGAGAGGAGACTCGCCGAGGACGCTAGCTTGCGGCACGGATGGCTTTATGGGAGGAAAAGGATTCGCTGTCGTTGGGGGTAATGGGATCTGTGCGGTTATATGCAGCCCGTCGGTAGGGCAGAGCAGAGCCAGACCGCAACCGAAAGCACCGGGATCTCTCTCCATCTGCAGCTTATAATATAACCAACGGACATTCGAGCGTTTGCGTCGCGGTGTGTTCAGAGGTGGTCATACAAGTCGGGCTGCAGGTGGGCTTTAATATTGGTCAAATGAAGTAATTTGAAGCCCATACTTCAGTCCCCGTGTGCAGTCTTGAGCGTGTGATGGTAGGAGACACAATGACGCTTTTGTCTCTTTTGGGTCGCATCATGCGTTATTTCTTGCTCAGGCCAGAGACCTTGTTTCTGTTATGTATAAGCTTGGCCCTTTGGAGTTACTTCTTCCACACGGACGAGGTGAAAACCATCGTTAAGTCCAGCCGGGATGCCGTGAAGATGGTGAAGGGGAAAGTGGCGGAGATGATGATGAACGACAGGCTCGGCGGTCTGGACGTGCTGGACGCGGAGTTCTCCAAGACCTGGGAGTTCAAGAACAACAATGTTGCGGTGTACTCGATACAGGGCCGGAGAGACCACATGGAGGACCGCTTTGAGGTCCTTACCGACCTGGTGAACAGGAGCCACCCTTCAATCTTTGCCATTTTTGACGGACACGGCGGAGAGGTAAGACATGTGGATGCTGAGGAGAGTCGTCGTGAAAGCTTTACACAGGCTACGAAATGACAATTACGATTGTTACAACGATAAAAATAACGTTCGTATAACGTTAGGAATTGGTTACCAAAATAACCAAACATAAGGGGACCCTCTATGGTTAGTTGGGACGACCTTCAAAGGAATAGCTAAATGTGTTTACTCACCCCCATGTTGTTATAAAAACGAACCCCGTATTACTGACTCGCTTTTGAACATAAAAGGAAGAAATATGAAGCATCATGGATAGGCCTACTCTTTCATAGTGAACTGTCTAAAATGTTTATAAGTCCAAAAAGTTAATAAATGACCAGAGAAGTATCATAAAATAGGTGAATTTGAACAGGTGCCGAAGTAGCCGAATGAGAGAGTGAATATTCGTACACTTAAAGGCATAATATGTAGGATTTTTGGATTCAAATATATCCAAAACTACTAGAATAATGTTATATATTTTGTTGACTTGTGTACTTATATTATCCCAAATGTTTCCAAAAACAATTTTAACTAGGTCAGTGGAAGCTATTCACAAAAACCTATGGCATGAGCCCTTCTGGGCATACAACAAGGACATTCCCAAATAATTGTTAATTATACTAACAAAATTTGGACAAAAATCAACTAAAAGAAAAAACAATACAATACAAATGCAAGACAACAATGTAAATACTGATATATATATATATATATATATATATATATATATATATATATATATATATATATATATATATATGCGCCTTCGCTGTGTCCTAACTAGATGCGACAAGTGAGAAAAACACAAGTGAGTGTTTTTATTTCTGCAGCATTGTGCACTGAAACAACATACAAAGTACGACAAATCCTGATTATGTGCTTTATTTAATGTTAAAAGAATTAAACGCGAGTTTGAATATAAGCCTTATTGATAGCAACAATGGATAATTTACCTCAGATCTTCAAAAAACAAAGGAAACAACTATGTTCAACCTGTCAAGGTGAACAAAAGTGTATTCTATGATTTCAACAACAACAAAATCAGTCACTCATGCAATTTTAATCATTCTAAAATGTTATACAATTAAGGAATTCAATATTGTAGCCTACTTATCAATTTCTCAATCATTGCGAATGTGCTTGCAGAGAGAGCCCATCCACACGCTATTCTGATTGGCTGTGAGTTTTGATTGATTGATCTCGGGTCGAGTCTGGTTTTGCAGTTGAAAATATTCTCGCATCGCGTCTGGTTAGGACATGGTGTTAGGCTGTTCAAATTTGTTTTTCAAAGTTGCAACAGAATTACCGGCGAGCAGCAACATAAGCCGTTTATTTACCCTGTCTGAATGCTAGGGTATGGCAACTACCATCTGCCATACGTAAACGGCACTTCTGGACATGGACCCGTGTCCATGCATCGCCTATCAATGACATCCCACCCGTATTATCCTCGTTTTAAGTGACCTCTAGTGGCGAAAAATTACATATTTGGCTTTAAAGGAATCATTAAAAAATATTCACTCTTTCAAGGCCGTATAACCTTTTATTTTACTTTACAAACTACAATGAGCATATTGTCTTTTGTGTTAGATGGGTAAAAGAGGGTCATACAGATTTGGAACAACATGTGTGAGTAAATAAAGGGTCAACTGTCACTTTGTGGCTGACTATGTTTAAGAGTTTATTCACTGATAAGTAATTCAGGTCAGTTAATTGGACGATATTTAGAAATTATACAACTGATGTACTAATTAACTGTGTAGACATTGCACATTTTCTGTTTTACTTTTTTGGCAATGTACGTCTTTTACCCACACTGCTCCCTTAATATGTTAGTATATCAGCCTTTAAAATTACACCTTTGGTTGGTCACAATTTAAACCCCTTCAAAATACTTATGTTTTAGTATTGCTTCCAAATAAAAACTTTTGGGCTAAAAGTTTATTAATGTTAAAGATTAATCACCGAGATCTACACAAACTGCCTTTAAAATAATGTTATATGAATGCTCTAATGCAGCCAATAGAGATTCCCATGATACTTATATTAGGCATTCAGTCAGTCCCCCCTTCCCCCCAGACATCTGCTCCGACCAGCCTTATTCCCCAGCCAGACAGATGTTCATTTTATCTTTTTCATTGTTTGGTAAAACAGATGAATGCAGGTTGGCCTAGAGTTTGAATGCCTTCTTAGGTTCTATTGAGTAATGAAATTAATAGCTCACAGGAGCCGATGCATATGGACACCTATTAAACCAGCTCCGGAAACTCTTAAATTTGAATTTTTACCGATCAGTCATTTTCCTCAGCATTAGTCGGCTGTTTCTGGCTCCCACGATCATTTATGGAATGACCGAAATCTATTTATAGTGGTATTTGTTTAAATGGCCAGATTCCTCCCTGCAATCCAGGCAGTTAATAGATTAAAATGTGCCAACCTCATGCTCTTCGGCCCCTGTAAAAGGTCTTTTAATCTACACTATCTCCTCTCATAAATGTTTGCTGACCCAAACGTCCTGACATTATAAGTCTTATCTGTATATGTTGATACTGGCTCTTTCTTTTGTTGTAAAAAGGACATGATGATTATTACCTGACCTAAACTCTTAAAGGCCAAATATTTAAATTTAGATTTAAATATCCAAAAATCTCATTTTTGTTGACTTCTGTACTTAAATTATCCCAAATGTTTCCAAGAAAGTTTAAATGGACCTTGCATTGGCTACCAATGACATCATAACCATTACGTTAATTCTGGTTTATTTTGTAGAAACAATTAATATTAAGAATATTAATGTATTTTTTATTTAATACATTGTGTTTTATTAGACCTCAAAGGTGTTCTATTGGGTTGAGGTCAGGACTCACACCAAGCTCGCTCATTCATGTCTTTATGGACCTTGCTTTGTGCACTGATGCGCAGTCATGTTGGAACGGGCCATGCCCAAACTGTTCCCTCAAAGTTGGGAGCATGAAATTGTCCAAAATGTCTTGAAAGCTGAAGCATCAGATTGCCAGACCGAGAAGAGTCCAGCTGTGGTGTGCTTTACACCAATGCATCCGGCACTTTGTATTGCACTTCATGTAAGGCTTGGATGCAGGTGCTCAGCCATCAAAAACCATTCCATGAAGCTCTCTACACTTTTCTTGAGGTAATCTGAAGGCCATACAAAGTTTGGTGGACTGTAGCTGTTGACTTTACAGAAAGTTGTTGACTTCTGTGCACTGTGCACCTCACCATGCGCTGACCCCGCTCAGTGATTTTACGTGACCAACCACTTCATGGCTGAGCTGCTGTTGTTCCTAATTGCTTCCACTTTATTATACCATTAATAGTTGACTGTGGAGTATTTAGTAGTGAATGGCCTTATTGAACAGGTGGCAACTTCTGAAAGTACCACGCTTGAATTAACTGAGCTCCTCCTGAGAGCGACCCATTCTTTCACAAATGTTTGTAGAAGCAGTCTGCATGCCTAGGTGCTGATTTTATACACATTTGGCCATGGAAGTGATTGGAACACCTGAATTCAATGATTTGAAGGGGTGTCCCAATAATTTGGCAATATACCGGTAAGCTGCGTCTCATTTCAGAAGGCTGCGTCCTCTGGAGGTTGCATTTGAAGGCTGCATACGTCATAAGGCCGTCTCATTTCAAAAAAGTGAGAAAAAACACATTTCACTCCACTCCACAAAAACACTCCAAATGCAACCTACAAATGCGTCATTCTTTCACAGGAATTCGGAGTGTGCATGAGGTGTATCCTTCACGGCTGGGGATAACCCACAATTCTTTGCGTCGCCGTTAACAACCATCATTTTATTTTATATATTGTATGAAAAAATAGCACCCCAGCAAGATATATATGAGTGTAGGTGTGGTTTATAAATGTAAGTAGTTTAAGCTTGTTTTTGTTTTTTAAGCTCTATTACCTCCAACAGATAGTTGTGGTAAACAGGATTACAAATTTGTGCTTTTTTTAAAAAAAACGTTTAGAACCATAAATTGCTGTCAAGACGAGAAACATTTCATAGTCATTTTCAAGTTATAAATAATTTTCATTCATATAACTGCTGTCAGAGCGCAACGAGGTTGAACGTGTTGGCATAGCAACGTGATACTTCCTGCCTGTGTGTCCTACGAAGGACGTCTCGTTTATTTCTGATTGAGGACCTTAAGTTAATACTTTTGTAGCGCCACCTTTTGCTGTGATTGCAGCTGTAAGTCACTTGGGGTATGTCTCTATCAGTTTTGCACATCGAGAGACTGAAATTTTTGCCCATTCCTCTTTGCAGAACAGCTCGAGCTCAGTGAGGTTGGATGGAGAGCGTTTGTGAACAGCAGTTTTCAGCTCTTTCCACAGATTCTCGATTGGATTCAGGTCTGGACTTTGACTTGGCCATTCTAACACCTGGATATGTTTATTTTTGAACCATTCCATTGTAGATTTTGCTTTATGTTTTGGATCATTGTCTTGTTGGAAGACAAATCTCCGTCCCAGTCTCAGGTCTTTTGCAGACTCCATCAGGTTTTCTTCCAGAATGGTCCTGTTTTTGGCTCCATCCATCTCCCCATCAATTTTAACCATCTTCCCTGTCCCTGCTGAAGAAAAGCAGGCCCAAACCATGATGCTGCCACCACCATGTTTGACAGTGGGGATGGTGTGTTCAGGGTGATGAGCTGTGTTGCTTTTACGCCAAACATAACGTTTTGCATTGTTGCAGAAAAAATTACATTTTGGTTTCATCTGACCAGAGCACCTTCTTCCACATGTTTGGTGTGTCTCCCAGGTGGCTTGTGGCAAACTTTAAACAACACTTTTTATGGATATCTTTAAGAAATGGCTTTCTTCTTGCCATTCTTCCATAAAGGCCAGATTTGTGCAGTATACAACTGATTGTTGTCCTATGGACAGAGTCTCCCACCTCAGCTGTAGATCTCTGCAGTTCATCTAGAGTGATCATGGGCCTCTTGGCTGCATCTCTGATCAGTCTTCTCCTTGTATGAGCTGAAAGTTTAGAGGGACGGCCAGGTCTTGGTAGATTTGCTTTGGTCTGATACTCCTTCCATTTCAATATTATCACTTGCACAGTGCTCCTTGGGATGTTTAAAGGTTGGAAAATCTTTTTGTATTTAAATCCGGCTTGCTTTAAACTTTTCCACCACAGTATCTTGGACCTGCCTGGTGTGTTCCTTGTTCTTCATGATGCTCTCTGCGCTTTAAACAGACCTCTGAGACTATCACAGTGCAGGTGCATTTATACGGAGACTTGATTACACACAGGTGGAGTCTATTTATCATCATTAGTCATTTAGGTCAACATTGGATCATTCAGAGATCCTCACTGAACTTCTGGAGAGAGTTTGCTGCACTGAAAGTAAAGGGGCCGAACAATTTTTCAGTTTTTGATTTGTTAAAAAAGTTTGAAATATCCAATAAATTTCATTCCACTTCATGATTGTGTCCCACTTGTTGTTGATTCTTCACAAAAAAATACAGTTTTATATCTTTATGTTTGAAGCCTGAAATGTGGCAAAAGGTCGCAAAGTTCAAGGGGGCCGAATACTTTCGCAAGGCACTGTATATTGCATATAATTTGTTTTATAGTAATATTTTATTATTAATTAATTTATACAGCAGAAATACTTTGACAATAAATAAATTCACAGTTATTTGGATGTATATGAACTTGCTATTCATCAAAGAATCCTGAAAAAGATCCACAATCCAAAAATATTGATTAGCAAAACTGTTTTCAACATTGACAATAAGAAGAAATATTTATTGAGCAGCAAATCCTCATTTTAGAATGATTTCTGAAGGATCATGTGACACTGGACTGGATTAATGATGCTGAAAATTCAGCTTTACCTCACAGAATAAATTACATTTTAAAATAGATTAAAATAGAAAAGTTATTTTAAAATGTAATCATATTGCACAATATTGATGGTTTTACTGTATTTTTGAACAAATAATTGCACTTTTTTTTCTTCACAACAGCCCCAAAGGAGCAGAATAGCAACACTGTTGGGTTTAATTATACATTTATTTTTTCCAGAAATTATAGAGGGAGTCTTTTCCAGCCTCCCACAATGTTCAGTGCATAAATCTGATACCCAAACAACAGTATGAACACCCCACCCAGTTAAAAGTCTGAGCCAGTTTTTGTATTTACTTTTTAAGCTGCTTGCAACAAACATTTTTGATTTATTACAGCTCTGCAGGGCTGTAATTGGTTTCTTGGACAACAGCCGGCTGATTGAAACACCTCAGCAGTAGATAGTCAACAATCCTATTGTGGTTAGAATTTGCATGTGTAATCAACCTGCAAATATAAGTTCTGATTTAAATTTAAAGTGTCAGAAGTTAAAAGTAGGTCTGACAAATATTTGATCCAGGGGGTCTGTTAAAAATACCCTGTTAAATAATTTTGCCCTGTGGTGTCTGCTAATGATGAGAGCTCCCGCTAACAATGAATTGCACAGTTGGCCTAATCAAAGCCTATCTTCCTCTATTCCCTGGTGTTCTGGTTTTCTCCTCATTCTGATCTTGAATTAGAGTTTTTAATTAGCAATAGGGGTACAACATAGCGTGAGTTACTGTATGATTATTCTTCTTTAAATCAGAGTCTAAATACACTGAATGGGTGAATCCCATGAAAACATGTCTATGTCACTCAAAAGTGATTTTTTTTATGTTTTTGAAAGAAGTCTCTTGTGCTCAACTAATTTTTGCTGTGTGTGGGGGGGATTGTTTATTGATCACAAATGCAATGCAGCGAATACTACTTAATTCATTTAATTTACTATTTACAAAATATATTTGCAGTAATCAGAATTTGGCTGGACAATGACTTTAAAGTGTTAGTTGAAATTCTGTCATTAATTACTCACCCCCATTTAGTTTCAAACCGATAAGACTTTCGTTCATCTTTGGAACACAAATTTATATTTTTAATTTAATCTGAGCGCTTTCTGTTCTCTCTATTGGCAGCTAAACAACTACCACTTTGACGCTTCAAAAAGTTCATAAAGAGATCGTAAAACGAATCCATATGAATTGAGCGGTCTAAAATTTTCTGAAGAAACTCAACCCCTTTATATGATGAACAGATTGAATTTTTTATTTTATTTTATTTAGGCCCTTTAAAAAATCTAAAAATCTTGATGGTCCTAAAAATAGACTCGCTTTAAAGTTCATGAGATTGGCAGGAATGCACTGGCACTGCTATGTTTGAGTTAAACACATTAAAGCCCTAAATCTTCCAAACACAGGTGCGTAACACCAGTAATAAAGCACTCATTGTGTTGGTGTGTGAATGAAGTAAAATGGCTGCTTGACTGTAGTGTGTTTGCGGTAGGAGGGTCTTGAGTGGAAGGAGGTCACTGCGGGTCACCAACGCCCAACTGCCTTTGTTCCTGAGACACAATGATCAACTTACTTTGAATAATTCAGATTGTGACACCCTGAAAATTGTGCTATTTCCAGGCTCACAATATAGTCATGACCATATTTGTATAAGTAGTGTTGACTACTGTAGATTGACTACTTTGCCCTTTTCAGATGGTAGGTAACTACGCCGAAGTCATTTAAGCAAGCAGTATTATTTTTATTATTATGAGATTATACATTCTGGAGAATTTTGAAGGTGCAGAATTCAGCAAGCCCCCGAGCTCTGATCTGAAAGACTCCTCTTCATATCCACTCTGTGCTATTTACGGGTATAAAATCACTGCTATGTGCAAAGTGACCCTGAGCTATATCTGCATATTGTGTAAGTGTTCTGCACAAGCGCTGCTTCTGTGTAAATAATGCATAGGCTTCATCAGAAGGCTCTGCCGTGTCTTGTCTGAAAAGCAACTCCGGGATGTGGCTTTCGAAAAGAGACTGCAGCGTTCTCTTGGCAGACAGGTATTATGTTTGCTTCTCTGGTTTCATCACTGTATTTATAGCGTGACATTGCTGAGTCACTGGCAAAGATGCACAAGGCTGTAGTGTGAGCTGCTGAACGCATCCTGACTGATGATGGGGAAGCAGAGTTAGGCAATGAAATAATGCTCTTTGACTCTGTTTTGGTGATCTGGCAGTATTTGGAAAGGGCACTCACTCTCTAGAGACTTTCTGTCCCTTCATCTGTATTCTGCTGCAAACTCCATCTGGCAACAGCTCTTAGGCCTCTTTTAAAGCGATAGTTCTCAAAAAAAAAAAGAGAAAGTTCTGTCATCGTTTACTCACCCTCATGTGGTTCCAAACCTACATGACTGACTGACGGACTTCTGCTGAACACAAAAGAAAACCATTGATGACCACATCATTTTGGCGACGTTGACTTCATTTTTATGAACAGAAAATGTATGGACAAAAAACACTCGAGACATTTCTGAAAATATCGTTTGTTCCACAGAAGAAAGTACAGTTAGGTTAAGTTTGGAACTACATTAGGTTTCATCCATTCATTGATCTATTGCTCCATCCATCTATCAATCTATCCATCGGTTGTTCCATCAATCAATCCATCTGTCGTTTTTTTCCAACCCTGGATCTGTCATCTAGGGTTTTATCTATTCTATCTAAAAGTTTAATCAATCAATCTATCTATCTGTCATTCTATTTATCCACATGATTCTATCCATCTATCGAATGGATAGATGGACGGAACGTTCCATCAATTCATTCATCCATCCGCCCATCCATCCAGTTGTTCTATCATCTATCTATATCGATCGATCTATCGAACATTCCATCAATCCATCCTTCCCATCATGCATAATATGCATAGATTAACTGAATTCTGCTGAAAAGACAATAAAAAATTATATACATGATGTTTCCAGAATCAATGAGTAATGCCACAAGAATAAACGTGATCCCAGTATTGACCAACATTATAGTGCCTTCAAGTTATGAATACGCTGGTGTGTTCCAAAATTTGCATTTAGGAGATATAAGCATTCAAGACTTAGATTTTCTCACTTCTGTTAAAACAAATCAGATTTTAATGACATCATCGCAGACTTCACCTTCTCATCAAATCTTCTGTCCAATCAAATGCTCTCTAGAATCTAAAGCCCGCCCCCTACGCTGCTGAAGTCGTGGCTGAAATCGGTCAGTTTTAACACATTTAAAAATGTCTACATGGTGAACAGAACATAGCACACTATATCTGTGATAGGAAACAATTCAGTGTAAATATGCTTTCATTTGAGGTGAATGAAATCTGGTTTCACGTTAGTTTCACACACCGTAGCAGCGCACAGACATAGTCTAACGTTAGAGCAGAGCCGTTGACTACAGATATTAGAGCGCAGCGCGGATCATATGCGCGAGTCAGCGCAGACAACAAAACCCATCGAACCCATTTGAACAATGCACAGAATCAATGCTGTATTTCAAAGTGATATGGAGGAGATCTGGTTAGAGGAAACTTTACCAAACAGAAAAGCTCTAGTCAAACTGACACGGTGTATTAACAAAGCACTATTGGCTGTTTCAAAAAAGGGGAGGAGCTGCTAACAGCTGGAGCCATTACAGGGGAAATTACATCAACACGTTGAATAATGCGGTGCATTTCAAGGCACTTCAGTGGACCTTTAATTGTCATGAAATAATGTCACACAAAATCTTAATGGTCTCAAAATTATTATTTCATATTTCTTTATAAAATATTATTTCTTTTGAGTTGGGGGTGAAGTATGACCTGGGCATTTTTTCGTGCGATTCCTATTTGAAGCAGCCCACTTCATGCCTCTTGTGTGCTCATCTGCGTTTCTTCTTCTGTTTCGTGCTCAGGCCGCTGCTGATTATGTGAAAGCCCACCTGCCCGAGACTCTGAAACAGCAGCTGCAGGCGTATGAGCGGGAAAAGAAAGACGGCTCTCTCTCTCATCCCGCCATCCTAGAGCAGCGCATTCTGGCTGTGGACCGGGACATGGTGGAAAAGTTCTCTGCCTCCCATGATGAAGCAGGTCAGCAGGTTGATCTGATCTCTGGGCTTTGGCTGACTGGAAACTGGAAGCAATGCTGAATTCCTCCCCTTTGTTTTTAGGCACAACATGTTTGATCGCCTTGTTGTCAGACCGTGAACTGACTGTGGCAAATGTTGGAGACTCTCGCGGCGTTCTCTGTGACAAAGACGGCAACGCTGTGGCTTTGTCGCATGATCACAAGCCTTACCAGCTGAAGGAGCGCAAGAGGATCAAGAGAGCCGGTGAGTTTGCCTGCTTTAAGGGGAGCTACTACAGGCATATGTGGTGATTTTACTTCATATAAACAATTTTGACTTTTACAAATAAAAATTATTCGGCTACCATACTTTCAAAATAAATATTTTATGACATTTTTGAAAATGTTATCTTGGTTTAACTTATCAATGATTATCACCATTTTTCATAACATTTTCTTAAAAATATCACATAGTAAATGTAACTGTCTCATGGTGTATAATTGAGATCATCTAGAGATGGGGACACAATTTCGATGCAAGTTATTCAACTAAATATCCAAATAAAATGTATTTATTAGGTCTTAATTAATTGTATAAACTATATAACTACTGATCTGCCAACATTGTCGCTATATGATAATTTAAGATTAAAATAAGCTGATAACATCACCGTTTTTTCCAGAGCGGCTGTACAGCCGAATCAAATTTTGTTGCTATATTGTCCTGTTTAACACTGTGAAGCTGCTTTGAAACAATCGTCTAGATAGGCTAATTGTAAAAGCGCTATATAAATAAAGTACTTCTTAAATTATATAGATTATATAGATGGAGGGGTTTTTGAACATTTATCATTTTTTGCATTTTTTTTATTATTATTATTGCTTTCTGTTAAAGCAACCAAAAAATATTATTTTATTAAATAAACTTTAATTGGAATCTATTTATACCCTTTGAATGGCAATGGTTGGTAATTTAATTTGACAGTTGACATTTTATGGGCCATTTAATCTTAAAAGCCTTTTTTCTTTTTGCATACATAGTAATATTTTAACATTTTATTAATAATAATAATAATGATAATGTTCATAATAGTACATTTTTAGTTTAAAACAACCATTTATTTTTTTTAATAAACCTTTGATTTATAATATAATAAAATCATTATTATAATCATGATAGTAAGAGTTTTGTTTGTTAAAACATTTTTAATGTTTTAACAAACAAAACTACAGTTCTGTAGACAGCGTCAACTGAGCTCGCCATTGAATGAGACGCCTGGCTACCACGCGAGTCTGATGGATGGAAGGAAGCAAGCTTAGAGTTTAATTAAAGCATGGGCGTAGATTACGGGCGGGGTATTTTCATCCCCTGCATTTTTACTGGGTCTCTCTTATTCCTAGTCAACCCGCTCCGAGCGGGATTCGAACCGGCGTTACCTGCGTGGGGGCGGGCAAGTTAATAGGGACGCTAAAGACAACTTTCTCTGCCTCGGTTGATTGCGCGCTTCTTGTGGTCACGGGCAAGTGTATTTATACATAGAAACCAATGTGAATACATCAAGATTTAAATTCAGAGACAAAAAAATAATCTATGCATGACCTGTCATTTTTTTCATATCTAAATATGAGGAGGGCTCTCACAGAAAGTTCAAAAGCGGATTCGTAGAAACTTACTGTCATGCTGAAGCTGCAGCTGAAGGAAAACAATCGCTATGAGTTGAAACGTGTCGACGACAATCAGACGAGTGCGACAATATATGCTTTGTGTGTTTTTCAAGCCATCTCAGTGTAGGCTATTTATTGACAATAAAGTAGGCCTATATCATATATGAATAATGCAGTGCTATCTGACAGCTTTTTAAATGTTCATCTTCTGCTCACCAAATTTATTTAATCAAAAATACAGTTAAAACAGTAATATTGTGAAATACCATTACAAATGAAAACAGCCTTTTTCTATGTGAATATAGTAAAGTGTAATTAATTCCTGTGATCAAAGCTGAATTTTTCATCATTACTCCAGTCTTCAGTCACATGATCCTTCACTAATCATTCTCATAAGAGGACGTTATAATCAAGAAACATTTTTAATTATTATCTATGTTGAAAACTGTGTATTTTTCAGGATTCTTTGATGAGAGAGTTCAATGGACAGCATTTATTTGCATTTATTAAATAAATTATCTTTTGTAATATTAAAAAATTATATTATAAAATGTAACATAGCCTATGTCTGATCAACAAAAGTATTAATTTCTCTTTTTTAATTTTAACACAAATAGTTGAATGGTATGGTGGTTTCCACAAAAATGAAGCGGCATCATGAGCAGCAAAACTGTTTTTCAACACTGATAATAATCATACATGTTTGTTGAGCATCAAATCCTAATATGAGAAAGATTAGTGACACTGGAGTAATGATGATAAATTCAGCTTTGATCACAGAAATAAATGACACTTTACTATATAACAGATGATGTACATCAGATGTACATATTTCACTGTATTACGTTTTTTCATGCATTTTTAATTAAATAAATGCAACCTATATATATATATATATATATATATATATATATATATATATATATATATATATATATAAAAATATAAATATGATCGTGACTTTCCCTATTTAAACTTTTTTTAAATGACAACGCTTACAGACCTCCAAACTCCTCAGAGTTTGCACTTGTCATGGCTTTCTGGCAGTTCCAGATGAGATGTCTTCTCTGTGTGAATATAACACGCATGTGTGATCTCATCCATCAGGTGGCTTCATCAGTTTCAATGGTTCTTGGCGTGTGCAAGGCATCCTCGCCATGTCACGCTCACTTGGTGACTACCCTCTGAAGAACTTGAATGTGGTCATCCCAGACCCGGATATCTTGACCTTTGACCTGGACAAGCTACAGCCGGAGTTCATGATCCTCGCCTCCGACGGCCTGTGGGACGCGTTCAGCAACGAGGAGGCTGTGCGCTTCGTGCGGGAACGCTTGGATGAGCCGCACTTCGGCGCCAAGAGCATCGTGCTGCAGTCGTTCTACCGCGGCTGCCCCGACAACATCACTGTCATGGTGGTGAAGTTCAAGAGCAGCTCTGGGACAAAAACTGGAGAGTAGTTTTACTCAACCAATAAACAGCCTTGATTGTCTTTCCATTAATGCATATCGCTAGATGGTGTAATGTAAGAGACAACCCTTTTTTTCTCACAAATACAATAAACTGGCACACGTAAGCATGGGCAAACACATGCATTCCCAGAATTTGTTGGTTTTGGTTGTTTGTTTGTTTTTGCGTGTGCCAAATGGACACTTTAAAAATTATTTTGAAATTACTCCCTTTTTTCAATTCATTACACTGTAAAAAATTATGTATCCTGGCCTTCCTTATATTGAGCAATATTATTTGTGAAACCGCAATTGGCGTAAATGGCAAAAGGACGTTCATTGCCTTGAAGATGCAGATCAGAACTTTTATTTTTTTGTTGTTCTGTTTGTTTTTGTGAAGTAAACAGCTGATGAAAATGTATCCAGCTCTTGAACTTGGATGTGCATGATCCATTCATATCAGTACAAGGCATCTATGCCAATTTACACTGGTGCTGCTCATCTGATAGTTTAAGCAAGAGTGGTATAAGGCTGTTAGATTAAGAATGTTTGAAACTTCATGATCAGTCTATGTCCCAATTATTATTATATTCAGAAGGAACTCGAATTTTCCAGTCATTCCTGATATTTTTAGTCTCTGTTTTAATGGTTATGTGAATACAAAAGTGACTGAATTGAAGTATGTTATGTCATTATTTTGTAAAGACTGAACGAAATTGGCAGCAGCCCCCATCCACACAAAAGTTGATTTTCTTGCACTGTGTGAAATGTATGTTGCAGATTAAAGAGATAAATAAACCTAACAAGTCAAAGCGGATACTGCTCGTCTTTATTCTCTCTGATATTCAGCAGGGACATTGATCAAAACTGACAGTAAAGTAAAAAAATATATACATTTCAAATAAATGAAGAGACTGTTTTCAATCATAAAAAATGCTTCTTGATCCTCCAATCATCATATTAGAATGATTTCTGAAGTTGTTAAAAAACAAAAAAATTATAATAAACCTACCCCATGGACAAAAGTATTCGGGCACGCAACTTAATTATTGAATTTGGATGTTTTAATCAGACCCATTGCTAAAAGTGTATAAAGTCAAGCGTCTGGTCATTCAGTCCATATATAGAAACATTTGTGGGGGGAAAATGGCAGAGGTGGACAAAGTATACAACTTCATTACTTGAGTAAAAGTAACAATACTACTGGTCAAATATCACTCCGCTACAAGTGAAAGTTGTAAAAACAGATTTTTACTTAAGTAAATGTACAGAAGTATTTGTTTTCAAAAGTACTTAAGTATCAAAAGTAAATTTCCTTTATGTCAATGCATTATTTTATTATTGTTGTATAAATGCACATCATACCATCATGGTTTAAGCCAGTCAGTGATGCTCCATCCAACATACTAGCATACGACTAACTTAAAATCATTTAAATACTTGTATAAAAGTTACAATGCTCTTTATAAAGCTGCTGTCACTTTAAGGCCGAATGCACAGATCAATACACTGATACACATCTGATATTCTCCCAACTGTTTACCTTCACTTAAGACAATCAACTTTGTTTATGTGAATGTTTGCCGAAATGAGCATTTTGACATCCGTCTTCTTCCATTTTGCTCTAAACTACAATTCAGTGTTCAAAAAACACTGAAATCATTGAACTTCACGTGATTCTACAAGAGTGATTCCTGAAAGGCTTTCTGCAAAAACCCAAACACCTTTTAAAGAAGAAAAAAAAACATCCACTGAGTTTAAAAGCTGCTACAGAAACGACTTTTGACTTTGAGTACCTTGATAGAAATGTAGTGGAGTAAAAAGTATGATATTTGTCTATCAAATGTAGTGAAGTTAAAGTCAAAGTTTCCAAAAAAAATAACACTCAAGTAAAGTAAAGATACTAAAAAAAGTGTACTTAAAGTAAATGTACTTAGTTACTGTCCACCTCTGAAAAATGGGTGGTTATGAAGAGCTCAGTGAATTAAATTGCGGTACTGTGATAAGATCCCACCTTTGCAGTAAGTCCACTCGTGAAATTTCAGTCAACTGCAATTTGCATTACTGTAAAGTGGAAGCTTATAAAACAGCAGCTACCCAAAGCGGAAGAGCGTAATCAATCACAGAGATGCTTTGGTCACCGAATGCTGAAGCGCATGGTGAGTAAAAATCACCGAACACTCTTCTGATAAGAAGAGCTCTTCTGAAGAGATCAAAACTTCCACGCGCATTAATATCAGCACAAAGACTGCCGGGAGCTTCATGGAATGGGTTTCCATGGCCAAGCAGCTGCATGTAAGCCTTACATCACCAAAATACAATGCCAAGCGTCATATGTTTAAAGCACGTTACCACTGAGCTCTGTGGAAACGTTTGGAGTGACGAATCAACGAATATCACTTTTCTGACTGCATTGTGCCAACTGTAAAGTTTGGTGGAGGAGGGATGGTGGTATAGGGCTGTTTATCAGGGGTTGTGCTTTTAGTTAAGGGAAAACAATATGTCGGCATAAGGACATTTTGGACATGGAAAAATGCTATGCTTCCAACATTGTGGGAAGAGTTAAAGAATGTTCTTCTCTATTCCAGCAGGACTGTGCCCCAGTGCACAAAGCCAGGTCCATAAAGACATGGTTGTATGAGTTTGGTGTGGAGGAACTCGACCCATCTAACACATTTTGGATGAACTGGGACAGAGATTGTGAGCAGGGCCCGTCCAACATCAGTGATCTCACATACTAGATAAATGGGAAAATAAATTCCACAGAAAAACTCCAACATCTGTTATAACTGCAAAGGAGGACCAACCCCAACCCCAAATATCACCCCCTAATCCCCCCCCCCCCCCCCCCCCCAAAAAAAAATATGGGCCTTTATATTTAAAACTAATTTAAATTTAAGACTCGCCTTTTCTCACTTGCATTCAACTAATTTTGCGTAACTTTGTATTTGTCTTAATACTTTTATTTATAATCCTATAAATGAATGTTAGGTCATGGTATGCACTTTGGGCAACATGTGTTGTGCCATAGGCCTATAAATAAATGTTGACCAATTCGTACCCTACTCACATAAACGGCTGGTCAGGACAACTGGACAGGGACCACTAAACCATCCTACGACAGCTGAAATATGGCCAAACCCCTTTAAAAACCAGCCTGAGTAGGTTGGGAGCCTTTGCTGGTTTAAGATGGTCTTTTCAGCAGACAGGGACGGTTGATTTTAATGTGCGAAATTGTGGTGGGCCTACAGTATGAGCTCATAGGGGAAATAATAAAATAGAATAAGCATGACGCATGTCTGTTTGCATTCTTCCTGGCAGACTGACATCCTGATCTGCACACGTATGTCCACAGGCCTCGGTCGCAGTAACATTATACCTTAGCGTGTATCGAGCTTTCTGACGCGCTGCTGGATGCTGAGGAGTCCATCGTGACAACAGGGAGCAGGTGGTGTAAAGCCTCGGAATACCGCCAGCATTGTAGAGTCCAGTATTAAAGCGCCTAAGACTAGTGCATGTTGTCACTGAGTAAGCTTCCAATAAATCTACCCCTACACACTCTTACTGGATCTGACACCCAGTAGCTCAGTGGCCGTATAAGTGTACATTCTGGGCTCCGCTTTGGCACAGAGTCTACAAGACGCGCGCGCAACGTATACCTAACCTACTTCAAGGATTTTTCCCACACAGCCGGAGAACAAGAATGGGTCAGTGCAGTTCAAGGACACCCGAGGAGTTTAACGAGTTTACGTCACTTACAACTATAAAGTTGTGTGAAAAACGCACTCCCGGCATTTCGCAAGGGAAACTGCGGTCGGACGTCTCTCCGTATGAAGCGGCAGCGGCCAGACGGCGCCGCGGCTACGATTGTCACGACGACCGCTCTGGACTGGTGTATGTGGAAGATCCAACAGGCGGGGTGTGGATAGATAAAACCCTCGGTAGACAAAGGTGAGCCCGGTCCGTGGATGGGAAGTTTTGCTCGCTGTTGTTCTCGTTTCTCTCTGAAATCTATCCCGAGGATGATTTCTAAAGATGATGACGCCACAGTCAACAATCCAGAAGTATCTGGAAGGCTTGGGATGGTGTGATAAAAAGGATTACTGGATATCTAAGGGAAACATACCATACACTAGTTGTTTGGTGTCCATTTACTGGAATGGAAAGATTGAAAAATGTTTATTTGAAGACTTTTTCCAAAACATTTTAATATTTTTAAACTATACATTTTTTTAACCAAATATTTTTAGGCCTATATGACTTACTGCCAGCTCATGGTCATGCGCATGTGGTCAGCTGATAAATGTAATGATGTACTAGCCTACTATTTCTTTACCCATACTATTTCTTTAAACTAATGGTCACATCCCAGTCTCATGGTAACTTAACGGAGACCTTTCAAATATTTTATTTCATAGCTTTGTTTTTGTTTATTTATTTAGCTGGAAGTTTAAGTTCCTATGTATGTCAATTGACATCTTTATTTACTTTTGGATCTTAAACTAAACTGTGCATTATATGTATTTATTTTTCCAGATATATTGAACATGTGATTCTATTTTATTTAATCATGGGATATTTAATTCAGTTTAAATGTGTACAGTATTTAAATGCATCAATTCCCCCCCCGCAGGACACCGCTCAGGCGCATTCTTTGCATATCTATTGGGAGGTGTCCTGTAATACTTTGACCCAATAATCATACCGCTCTGTGTAGATAAGCAAGATATAATACATCACTGAGTAACACAGACTCCATCTTAAGTAAACTCACATTTGCTAAGAGAAGAGTAAGAGACTTTGGTGTTTGTAAAACATCAGACGTTTACAATGGGCATTTCAGGATCCAGACACAAACCTGAAGCACGTATCCTACTCCTAGGGCTTGACGGAGCTGGAAAATCAACACTTCTTTACAAACTGAAATACAATGAGGACTTCCACACAGTTCCCACTATTGGATTCAATGTGGAAATGATCGAAGCCAAAAAGAACAGGGATAAAATTTTCCTGACGGTGTGGGACGTTGGCGGTCAGATAAAGATGCGAGCGCACTGGAGGAACTTTTACCAAGACACAGCTGGAATTGTGTTCGTTGTGGACTCTTCTGATGTTAAGCGTCTGGATGAGGCCAAGGGCATCCTGGAACAGACCTTAAAGAGCGAGCACCTCAGGAGACTCCCGGTGGTGGTTCTTGCCAACAAGCAAGATATTGTAGGAGCTGCTACAGTAACAGAGATCACAGAGCAGTTCAACCTGAGAAAGAGTTGCAGCGAACGAGACTGGTTCATTCAGCCTTGTTCAGCGCTGAGTGGAGCAGGTCTAGTGGACGGGTTCAGACGAATGGCACACCTGGTGAAAAAGACACCCAGTGAAGACAATAACATCAAAGAGACTGTGAAGTATATAAGATCAAAATCTGTTATGAAGAAATAGCCCACATGACAAGTCACTTTTATGGAAGGTTGGGTGTACTAGCCTAGTAAATATAGTTGGACAGTTCATATTGTGCAACCCAAATGTTTGAACTGTGCGCAAGATACTGAAAGCTACCTTGAGTTATAAATTAATTCAGAAATGAATATAGTAACCTTTGAAGTATAAACAAATGCCCTTGCAAACAACCCTGTTAACATACAAGAAGTTCCAGCATGCTAATATTCAGTCATGTGATCTGAATGGAGAAGTAAAGGCACCATAAGATGCTCCTGAAAGTTATTTATAGCTACTGTAAACAGTTTAATAATTTTAGAACCAGTCACAATGTAATCAGGTCACAATCAAGTAATTTGAGTGAGAAGTGGAGTTAAAGGCACCATGAAAGGTGCTGAATTTTACCTCAAGTTAGAATTATGGGTACTTAAGACGGTATATACTGTGAAATAAAGAACTTATTTTGCAATCAATTTGCCTTGATTTATTTAAATGTTTTTCTGTGACAACAACATCTGCAGTAATGGCAAGGACCAATATGATTTAATAAAACTTTTATTTTTCGAAAGGTCATGTTGTCGGTTTCCATTTTCTCATCATTTTTAAAGGTGTTTGGGGATGGGGTGAATAGGCAAACCCGCTGGCCTCTTCTGAACCAAAAAGATCAGCAACGTCAAGGAACAGGCCATCCTTTATTGGATGAAAGCTTCTAGTCGCTGAAGGGTTTTTCGACTCCACCTTCTCCATCACAGGACCCATTTCAGACAAGCTGAAGAACTCTGGCTCCTCAGTAACTGATGTGGAGACCACCTCAGGTGAGCTGAACTCCAAGTGTCCACTTGACATTGGGAACACCAGAGGACCCAATGTAGCTATTTTCCAGTCTGTTATGGGGGGGGGGGGGGGGGGTAATTGGGGCAGAAAATGGAGAGATATAAGTGCCACATAACCTGAACCGATAAATACAGGTGAAGAATGAGCCATTAAAACAATGCAAACCTTTGCTCGAGTCGGTCCCTCTCTTCGACAGACTGCCATATGAAGACTGCCTTGGCTGTATGGGAGTTTTAAAGCGTTCTAATGACTGACCAGGTACAATGTCACTAAAAGT
This sequence comes from Pseudorasbora parva, assembly GCF_024679245.1. Classification (NCBI taxonomy): domain Eukaryota; kingdom Metazoa; phylum Chordata; class Actinopteri; order Cypriniformes; family Gobionidae; genus Pseudorasbora; species Pseudorasbora parva. The sequence continues at coordinate 18,248,879 of NC_090180.1, read as the reverse complement.
AGCAGGCCCAGCTTTCCAGGACAAATTTGGCTGTTTGGCAGGGGCTAGTGTGATGGGGAAAGGCTTGATTGGTTCAGGATCAGCCGCACCTTGTTTGGATGGCTCACAGCTGTTACACACCTCATCATTTCCATCCACAGACTGCCACCTGCACAGTTTATATGGGTTAAAGCACCACTGATTGATACCAAGATTTAAATATTTAAGACTCATTACCTTCTATCAATAAAAGAACAAGCTCGATTCTGAGCGCTCACAGAATAGGCTATAGGGATGGCCTTCATGGAGCATGTGATGTACACCTGTTTAAAATAAAACCAGGAGGCAGTGAAGAATTAGACAATTACATCTACAAAGTCTCTACCCAAAAATGAAGATTGGCATTTGCTCACCCTCATGTGGTTTCAAACCTGTATGACTTGTGAAAACATTCAACAGCATGTCCATACAATGTAGTCAATGGGGTCCAAGAAACTGCATTATTGAATTTTGCATTTCAAAGAACAAAGATTTGGAATTAAGTAGAGTGGAGGCTAGAATTCAACTCCTAAAAACAAAAACAAAATTTTGGGTGGCGGGGAGAGATCCCACTCATACCCTAATTGAGTGATCAAAAACTACCAGATTGAGTTGATTCTGAACTCAACCAGACACCTCATTGCTAGATGCCACATGGCAAACGAAACAAATGTGCCCTAAAATCACCTCAATAATCAAAAGCTTTATATTCTCCAAACTGGATGTTCATTGAACACATGATGTTATTTTAAAGAATGTTGGTAATCAGTTTAAGGAAGATGTTGACTTCCATATTGAGAAATGAGATGTACTATTGAAGTCAATGGCTGCCGTCAACTGTCTAGTTAAGATATTCTTTAAAATCTATTGCATTCAACAGAAGAAACTCATACAGGTTTGGAACATGAGGGTAAATATATGACAACTTAGAATTCAGTGATCAAACCCTTTTAAAGGAAGTGTACGCATGATTGTGGCCAAAACTGGTACTGCAATCATTTTTAAATGACTAGAGCGGTGTATCCCCTCTCCCCCTCCCCCCTGACTCGATGTTGCCAGATAGGCTACAGGATCCAGCAGGAACGTTTGTAGCTGCAGCTGTGGTAACTAGAGCAGATCTGGCAACCCAGATGCAGAAATACTGCCTGTGATTGGTAGATAGGTGGAGGGTGGAGCTTCAGGCCAAGACACATGTCACCTTTAGATGAGGCTGCAACAACAACTTTTAAAATGACTATTCTGGCTGGACTACTTTTGTCAGTGATATAAGTATTTGAAGTTAACACGATTTCTAATGTCTAGTGACATATCAGGGCCATTTTATGATTACTTAAAATACATCTTACGAATTACAATGGTTCAGCCGAGGATGAATATCAATTCACTCTCAAGTCCTGCTTACCAAGTTGCTTGTCAACTTGTGGAACCTGAAGGCATCCAATAGTAGGTTTAATTTGTTGCCGTCGCTCCTCTGTAAGAACTTGGAGTGGGAGTATGAACCCCTACTGTCTGAAAGACATCTGAAAGCAGTCGACGTGATTAGAGATGCTCAAAATGCTGAGTTAGTGTACAAACAGAGTGGTACACTTGACAATCATGATTCAATGAACAACATCCATGGAAAGTAATAGAGAAGATTAAAATGTTACCCACTAATGTTTTTAGAACAGTTTTAAACAATTTCATTAGTCACCAAACTCGTAGTTACAAGACAAGCGCCTGGTTTCACAGACACATCTTCGATCAAGCCAGGGTTAGGCCTTAGCTGAATTGGGACACTTCTTAAGTAGCTTAATATGCTACTTAAGCAGTTTTTTTTTTAAATAGGTCTTAGAGAAACAATTACAGTTGTGCATCTTGAGACAAAACTATACACTGACTGACATTAAGACATGCCAGTGCAAGTTGCTTTCAGTTAAGAGTTTGGGACTAGGTTTAAGCCTTGTCTGCTAAACCAGGCACAGGATTAACATGAACACATTTGTTTAAATCTAAAATGTAATAAAAGCAATATAGCAGAGTCTGAAGCCAAACTCACCCATGATCTTCTACAAAGGAATATTTGATCTCACTGGCATCAAAGGTAAATGTTGGTGTAGCAATACACCAGTCAACAAATAGAAGTAGGGGCAAGTGATTAGCCAAGGTAACCGATGCTTGAAGGTGTATCATATCCCCAAGAAAATAGACGTTTGAACCCCTCTCATGCTGCCAGTCATCTTAAAAACAACAGTATATTAGTGATAAATAACTCTGAAGGTGAATTTGGCAATTCTAAACACTATACCACTCATTAGTCGGAGAGTAAAGTCCAGATAATCTGTGGCCACAATAGTGGAAGTGAATGGATCCCAAGCGGGTGCCACAGCCGCACTGTCAACATTATACCGCCTTAAGAGGATATGAGAAAGAAATGTTAAGAGCTCTAATCAGTCATTAAGAAACCTGAAGTTGGTCAGCTTACCTCTGGAATTGGCACTGAACAGGTACAACTGTACCATCTTGGCGAAGCACACCATCAGGAGAAGGTAGAGGAGCATACACAAGGACATTTGAATATACCAGAGAGTCATCAGTTACCTGTGAGGAGAGTGAAACCCATGTGTTTGTAAAGACCAACAACAACAAAAAAAGAGAAAACACTTAGGTCTACTAATGGTATTATTGGAGTAGCTCAGTGGTATCTGGTTAAGCCCATCAGCTGGTTGCCAGCTAGCCTTCTAGTCGGCCTTAAGGCAATGTTTGCACCTGGTATTAAGGTGGGGTTTGGTCAAGTTACAAGGGAGACATACCTATTTACACAGGGTTTAATCCATTCTTTAACCCAAAAACAAACAAACAGGGCCTAAATAAAAAAGACACTCAAACAGAACTTACAGATAGTTTAGTTCCACAATCTTTGAAAGAAGCAGTTATGGCAAATTGTGATTCCCCAGTTTGCACAGCACCACATGAACCTGCAGATACTTTGTTGAGCAGTGATTGCTGACCCAACCACAACTCATCAGCGGACACGGGAAAACCCGAGGCAAACGGGCCTGCGTTCACCACGACCTCTATCGCTTCGTCGTGGCAATACACGGACACAGATTTTTGACGTGGTTGTGGAACGGGGTCGCTCATTTTAGGAGGACTTTGTGGAATCGCTGCCTGAAACTGGCTCTTCATCAGCTGCTGGCTTGCCAGATACCTTCCTCCTTGCTGGAACGCACGAGGGTACGTGCGAGGATAACCTTCAGTGAGGAGGGATATCATAGGAAAGACAGTAATCCACCATATCAATGTGCTACTCAGCCCCATCTTGCCTGCTAAATAATTATATCAAACACAAATCCAGCTTCTCAACCACACAAATGAAAAACTGCGTAGGTCGCCGTTTTTATCACTCACCCAAACCACCAACACCTGATTCCCATTTATTCTGGCCAATTAGGTTTAACGCAAATATTTAAGCGATTATGTTAATGCAGCGCGCTGGCTATGCTATGGCGTGTTTTAAAATATGAATTTGATTTTTTTAAATACCTATATCATGAATCTTATGATGAAAAATAGCATTAACATTGAAAATCAAATTATTATTATTATTATTTGTCAAAATGTGAATTGTGTGCGTGTTGTAGGCTACAACTTTTGAACTGTGCATGCAACTTAACTTTTTAAAGTACAAATATTCAGTGTAAACTTATGTAGAAGCATGTGTACAAACCCCTGTTATTCCTAAAATCAGAGGGAAATTACATGTGAATAACATTGATGTAAGAGCATCTAACCCTAGCTGTAGGCTTTACCTTACATGTACTGTAAACTTATTCCTCATTTCTGATTGGTTAATTGGAAATTTGTTTCAGGATCAACAAAGATATTTATCCAGGAACATTGTACTTTGGTAAAATCAGGTTCTGCAACAAATATGTACCTTTCAGTAACTAATATGCACTTTTTAGGTAGGGGGAGAGTGGGGTAATGTGACATGTGAGACACCCCCTGTATCAGGTCAACAGAACACATTTGTAGTTATATGACCATTGTTTTTAAGCCCCTCCAATTTCCCCTTGGCCACGAAGGAGAGGACCTCATGGTGTTATGGTCAGCTTTTTTTTTTTTTTTTATTAAGAAAATGTTCTTGCTGTCAACTTAATCAACCGTTGTGCTAATTGGCAAATTGATTCAGGTAGAAAAACTTATATCATACATATTGTTGAACTACCACATATAAAGCCATGTGATGATGCTAGTTGAAGATTAGCCTGGATTGCTAAGAGAGATCATTTCTTTTCTTTTTTTATGTGGTGGTGGGGTAAAGTGAGACATGAGCCACAAGTTAAGTTTAGTCTTAAACATATTTTAATGTAATATTACATTACATTTTATTTTTAATGTCATAAACATTGTAGAAAAGCTATCATGCCAAGGCAATACACCAGGAAGACAACCTGGGGCAGATCCTATAAGTGACGTGGTGAAAAAACTGCCTCAATCTAAAAGGCCTGGAGGAACTACTCCTCTGGAGAGAACAACTCCTCATCTTTCCCCGTGACCTTCAGGGCTGGAATGTAGAGTAGGCTGATGTTCTAATCCAGGTGGGTCTAGTCCTGTGTTCTGAGTCCCAAGCTGTTCTAGCTGGTTTTTGACTGTACTTGGCTCTGACCCCCAGGCTCAAAGGGTCCTGTGTTCTGACCCATAGACTGACTGTTTTAATCTAACTAGTTCTATCTGTTATTTTAATGTTAATTAAATCATTTTGAATTATATTATGTTGTATTTGACTTTGTTCAGAGTTACTTTTAAGTTTTCATGTTTAGATTTTTTTTTTTTGTTGCTTAATTGACCAATCCCCACAATTCTGTTACTAGTCCAACATTAGTTCTGGAATGTGTGGTTGTCAAGCTAGCTGTCAGGATTCAAACTGTTACATGTGCTGCAGTGGTAGTTTCAGAGTAGAAAATGTAAGTGGTTCACTTTACCCCCTTGATTTCTCTGGTCAGTCTCAGTTTACCCCTAAGCTGGTGTTAAGTGAGACACAAGACCAGTTTTTTTTTTCAATCATAATTTTCATAATCATATTTTTTTTTAACAATCATATTTTCACTGAGCTTCATCCTGATAATTTCATTTGCTAGGAAACATCCTGAATTAATAGAAACTGTTAATTCGACTGATTTATAATGTGGGTGGTGGTAAAAGAGTAACGCCCCCAGTGACGGCTTTTGTACCTTTTTGTCCTGTGAGTGTATTTTCATATCTATCAATCAAATGCATTTTTTTAAACATATGAGTTGAATTTCATGTCAATGTGAAAAAAATAGATTCTTTTTTGGCTATCAGGTTAACAAAACATACCGTGCAAATTTCACAGTAATCAAAGTATTAAAACAAGAGAGACATGTAGAAATCAATGGGTTTATTTTGGGTTATAAAAAGTCTAAGGCAGAAAAGATAGAGAAATAGACTACAATGTTAAAAAGGCACAATAAATTACTAAGTTTCCTCTGCTGTGCCACATAAAAATACAAAAGCCTTCCCTCCACAAAACTGGAGCGTTGTTTATCACTCATTAAGGCAGACTTTTCAGTTTGAGGTCTTCAAACAGAAATCTGAAGGTTGTGAAAGAGAGAGTCAAATACAAGTTGAGATATTTAAAAAAAAAAAATTATTTTCTACAATGAAAACTTGGGAAGAAAATGCACCATAACAGACAAAGCGGCCAGATAGGTAAATCCTTTCAGTTCTTATTTCTGTGTTTATGGCATGAGGTATCAACTGGCAAGTGGACAGCTTTGTGCTGTTGCTTTTTCGATTACACATCATGGCAGTGGTTCTCTTATTTTTCCCCCAGCAGAAACGTCACAGGAACAGGAAAAATGCCTGAGAAGACCATTTTAATTGTTAGTTTCAGTTTTGTAATGTTTGGCATTTAATTAAATGCATTTTTGATATTTCATTTTATCCTTACCAATAGCAGATGGCGGTCGTGGAGCCTCACAAGAAGGAGCAAACCTTCTGTGTCCTGAAGGGGTTGGTGCTTGAAGACACACCGGTCAGCAGGGGATCTTGAAGGGCGTTTTGAATGCAGAACTGCTGAAGCTCTGCAGCCGCCTGAGAAACCTAAATAACCAAAATTACACAACATGTCACAAATGTCTGGAAACTGTGGAAACATTAAATGCGTTGTATACAAAATCAGCTGTAATGCTAAAAACAAACTCTTATAACAGACACACACGTGTGGTGTGTACAACGCAATGCTTAAATGCAACGTAAGTCGCTTTGGATAAAGCATCTGCCAAATGCATAAATGTAATTGTGAAAATGAATGTAGGCAAGAAATACACACTACTCTGATGTTGCATTTCTCAGATTACACTTTATTTTAAGATGTCATTGTCACAGTGTAATTATATATTTAAGTACTGAGTATTATTAATTAACTACGTGTACTTAGGGTTTGGGTTAAGGTTAGTTAGATGTAATTATAATTTACTGTTATTACTGTGGTAAGTACATGTAACATGTAACAAGGACATTGTAAAATAAAATGTAATGAGATTCATTTTAAAAAAATCCATCAAATTAAATAAGTAAAAATAATACATTTTGATTCATATAATGCAAACAACATTACTAAAATACAAAATACGTAATCGACGAATTAATATTATAAATTTGTTCCGATAGCATTAATTGGGCCTTTACATTTGTAAACACACAACAGATTTTAAAATGTTTATGTCCTCACATTATCATATTTGGGGGTCAATGGTATCTGAAAACCTCTGGTCTAGATAAACAAACTAACGTTACCCATCTTAGCTAGCTAGACCTGGTATAAATCAAATATTTAAGTGCTTCCCAGCCAAAGTCTGTTAAAAATCCAGTTTGTTCAGTAGATATTTGTGCTGCTTGACTGGAAAATAAAACTATTTTAATTAATCATCAGAGAAACCGCTAAAACAACGCTAACGGGTTACAGGTCCACGCCCAAGCTCGACACGGCTGCTAACTCACTAGCTTCAGCCCCATCAGAAATCAAAACCGCTCACAGAAATAAACCGACCTTTACTCTGTTGATGTTAGCTTCGAAGCGCAACTGCAGAACGACTTTCTGCATCGCAACAATGCTTGATGAGCCCGACATGATAGCTGATATTTCCAAACGATGTGCAGCAGCGAAGACAAGAGTTGTAAAGTAGGCAGTTTCCGGTTTGGTTCAGTCCGGAAGTGGAAGTGCACGAGTGAAAAGATTCCGTTCGCGTCATTTCGACAAGTTACTCCATTTCGATGGCTGCACTTATGAATATGAATAGGCTAAGTCTTCAACGTACAAGGATTGGTTCCGAGTTTAGCGCCCGCGACAGCCATTCAGCAAATCAGTTAAGGTAACTGGGCAAATGTAATTAATATTCATAATCAATTCCTTCGTATTGGAAATCATAACGCACAACATACACGCCACCTGATGGCGAAAGATGCAATACAGTACTCATCATTTTTTCTCGCATTTGATTCTTTATATTGTAATAACATCTTTATATATATATATATATATATATATATATATATATATATATATATATATATATATATATATATATATAAAACTTTATATAGCCTTTATATAATTATATAGTAATTGTCACCCGCCCATAATGGTGCTGTTTTATTACTAGCCTATACTGTGTAAATATTTTAATGCTCCTCAATATTCATTATGTTGTAATGTTTATAACAAAATAGGACTTGTTATGGATACTATTGAACAAGACAGTCCAATAAAATGCGTCCTACACTAAGTCTTAATAAGATTGGTTTGTCTTATTCACAAAGCACAATTGATTGGTAGATTTTTCAAAACAAAATCTCCCACAGCAACCTTTGAAGTAGCCTTCTATATAGGCTAGTCCCCATTTCCTTTCAAAACACTTAGGATTTCACCTGAGAGATTTAATTTGTCCCAGGACCACTCTATTTAAATTTTCGCTGAAACTTTACTTTAAAATTATCCTGTTTTCCTGTCAACCTGTTCACGATGTTTTTCTACCCTACGGTGCTCAATCATCGGACTGGGTGCTTTGCCACGATATGGTGAGTCCTCATTTATTCTCGAGAGCTAGGCCTGTTACTGACTGTGAGAAAGTGCGCTTAAAATCATTGCATGCCCTGCATGGCAAACCCATAATTGGGATAGCCTACATTTATATAATCTATCAATTTAAAGGTCTAATCCCAAAACGGAGGAATAGCTAATATATATTTTCAGGTTGGCGGCCACTAAAGGACGAAAGATAAGTCGAAGAGATATGCTTAAAGTTAATGTCCAGCGCACCTGGTTAGTAACCTCTCCTTTCTGTGAAATGGGGAAAAAAATTGACTTGTGAACAATTTTTTATATAAACGCATGTAAAGATAATAATAATGTATTTATTAATTTATTGAATAAAATTAATATTAACCAAAAATTAATGAATGGCGTTATTCTCAAACAGCAATGACATCATGGATTTCGTGTTGGTCCGAGTCCCGCCCCCGATGTCAGGATTGCCCCGCCCACGATTCTCCCTGTACCTGTCCTCTCAGCTGCAGTATGGAGTGGTGCTAGTCTACCACAGACAGTGTGAATTTTTGTTAGGTGGGCTGGGTCCATTTGTCACAAATACTCATTCATAATCTTTTTTATATACTAATACATTTTTTTGTTTTTTAGACTTATTTAACTGGAAGACTCTCTCTCTCTCTCTCTCTCTCTCTCTCTCTCTCTCTCTCTCTCTCTCTCTCTCTCTCTCTCTCTCTCTCTCTCTCTCTCTCATGTTGTTCCAAAACTGTAGGACTTTTGTACATCTTTGGAACACAAATGAAGATCATGTCTCATGTATTGTATAGAGATTTTGACATGCCCGTGATTATTTGGTGTTTCTGTTAATTGTGTCCTTTTCTCAGAGGAAACTCAGTGGGCAATTGACAGACTGTTCCGCGCTAAACAGAAGGCTAACATTGATTTGATGGATAAAGAAACCAGGTCAGACATTATTACATTTCTTAGACACGTTTCAATACGAGCTCCCTTTATTTTGGCATAATGTCAGATGAAATAACAAGAGTGCTATAGATGAATGGAACCATTATGTCTGAGGATGAACATTGTCTCTGATCCTAAACAATGCCCGTTGTACTTTATTTTAGAGTATGTGTACTTTCAGTGTATACTACTGGTTAATATAAGGTAATTACATGTGTTACGGTTAGATTTATGGGTGGTTTAGGGTTATTACCTATACATGGGGAACAAGACTTTAAAATAAAGTGCTACCGAATATGCTTTGGATTCAATACTTCAGCTATTTATTTATTTTTATTTATTAGTTAATTTAAGGGGAACCGTGCGCACCTGGACAGAATGTCACAGCATCACCCTAAAAACAAATAGCAAGTCAAAATTTAAATGAACATTTCATGTTATTTTTAGATTTTAAAAAAAACAACATTGCTAACACAGCATTTGCAACCCATTCTTACTTTGTCGTATTTTATATGCCATGTTTTAAGTATATTGTTGGCCTTTTGCAAGGTTAAACTCAAATAAAAGGCACAAAACATCAGGTGAGAGCAGCAGGACCAATGAATGAAAATGAGATTCAGAGCTTGATGCAAATACGATATCTCACATTTACAGTTTCCTCGCTGTCCTTCTTTCTTTCAGGCAGAGTCACATGATCCCTGATGCTGCAGCGCTATTTGATGAAACCGAGGGGGCGAGGGATCCGTTCTTTGGGGTTATGGAGTATGGCCTGCCAAGTCCAAGCAGCTTCATTCAGGTGGATGTAATTCAGAGTTTCAAAGAAATGCTAAAGTTCTGCCATACGTACGTACACTACCATTTATAAGGAACCTTTTTTTAAAGAAATACTTTTATTCAACAAGGAAAATTCATTAAATTGATCAAAAGTTACAGTAAAGACTCTTATAAAGTTATATAAACTGTATAACGGTTTCACAAGAATATTAAGCAGCATAATAGGACATGTTTCTTTGAGCAGTGAATCATATTAGAATGATTTCTGATGGATCATGTGACACTGAAGACTGGAGTAATGATGCTGAAAATTCAGCTTGATCACAGGAATACATGACATTTTAAAACAGAATAAAATAGAAAACAGTTATTTGAAATTGTAATAATATTTCACATTATTACTGTTTTTACTATATTTTGATCAAATTAATGCACACTTGGTGAGCACTTTCAAAAACGTCTTAATCTTACTGACATCAAACTTTTGAACAGGTAAAGCACAATATGTGTTGTTTATTATTTTATTATTTAACAATAAAGTTAAGTCATGTGTAGTCTAACCTCTCACACTGTGTCTCAGAGAATGGAAGAGGTTTCTCCAGTGCATGTGTCGCCCATTAGAGAACCAACACCACCTTCAGATGGTGAGCTCTTAATAGTTTGCATGGAAAAGTGATACATTATCATTTGCGGCACACAGTTACATATATCCATTGCCTTTTAAATTACGCAATTTACAAATGATAAGCACCAGCAATAAGGACAAATCTAGAAATGTATGTGTATTTTAAAGCTCCTTATTTCCCCTCTAGGCATCACAGCCAGTCAGGAGTCCATCACTCTGACAGAAAGAGAACCAGTCATCATGCCTGAGCCAGAGGTACAGCTGTGAGTCACTGTTATCATCACTGCCTGAACTTCAGTTGTGTTTATCCCTGATGCCGTCTCTCTGTTTCCTCAGTTTGAAGGAGCAGATCTGCCGGAGTCCAACCTGGTCGAACTACTGCTGGAGCAGCCAGATCACTTTCTTGAGCGTGAGTGATGGCAACATGCTGCGTGTACCCAAAACCGTAATTTTGTGCAGTAATTATCTGGTGTCAGATGAAGATACAGATTCTACTTGTTTTTACTTCATTGTAGCTTGTTGTGCTGGCTTTAAACTATGCTCATTTAAAGAATCTTTTAAAAAAACTTTAAAAAAAAAACTAAATTAAATGTCAAGTATTTATACTTCATTGTAGCTTTTTGTGCTGGCTTTAAACTATGCTCTTTTAAATAAATAAAAAAATAGTTAAAATACTATATAAGATGTCAAGTATTAATACTTAACTGTAGCTTGTTGTGCTGGCTTTAAACTATGCTCATTTAAATAAAAAATATTTAGATTTTTTTTAATAATTAAAAATACTATATTATTATTATTTTATCATTTAAAATATATTTTAATTTTATTATCATTTTTTAAATAATTAAAATAATATAATTATAAAATGTGAAGTATTTACTTCATTGCAACTTTTTGTGCTGGCTTAAAAAACAAAACAAAAAACATATATATATATATATATATATATATATATATATATATATATATATATATATATATATATATATATATATATATATATATATAATACATATATATTTAACTTTATTCAATTAATAAAATAAAATAAAAAATATTCTATAAAATGTGAAGTATTTATATGTCATTGCAACTTTTTGTACTGGCTTTAAAGTATGCTCATTTAAATAAAAAAATAATTAAATATTTAAAAAAATTATTATTATTATAATTATTAATATTATTTTATTTAATTAATTAAAATATTATATAAAATGTGACGTGTTTACACTTCAGTGTAGCTTTTTTGTGTTGGCTTTAAACTATGCTCATTTAAATAAAAATGTTAATATTTAAATTTTATTGTTATTTAAAAACATTTTTTAAATACTATATAAAATTTGAAGTATTTGTACTTTATTGCAACTTTTTGCGCTGCTTTAAACTATGTTTTTTAAAAAAATCTTAAAATAAAATAATGTTAAATAAAGAAATAAATAATAATAATAAAAAATGTTGTTATTGCAGTAATACAAGACTAATAAGAATCACCATTAAGAATAATGAGGAAACTCAAAAATAAAACATCTATATGATAATGAGAATGCGAATGTGTTCATGTCAGGTTTGGTGAGATTTGCCCAAACACTTATTATAAGTCAGTGCTCATTTCATTTGGTTTTATGAATTATCCCTGTGCTGTTTCTGTCATGTTATATCTTGTTTTATAACATGGAGACATTATAAATCAGTTTTAGGTTAAATATGAGAAGGGAATGTTTTTTCGCAGGTGAAGATGAGAGGCAGCTGGAAATAGACAGAGAAAGAGAGCAAATAGAGAAAGAGACAGAAGAGGACAGAGAGCCGAGGATGCCTGATGAAAGAGAGCAAGAGAGAGCAGCACTTGAGAGAGAGGCAGCGAGAGATCTGACAACATCAGTCTCTTTAGATCTGTACGTTAAGACAACCGCACTTCAGAAACTTGCACTTACGCCTTCTTTAAGTACGCTTTCAGTAAACAAAAGATACTAAAAATGGAAAACTTCCCATTTTGAAAAGAACACTTTTAGGGTTGATGGCTTTAGAGTCCATAAAATCTAAATCTTGAATCCAGAATCTATTTCTCTAGTTTTCTCCTTGGTTAGTCCATAGTTAGGGCAGCACTATTAACCCTATTTTAAAAATGATCATTTTTTTCTGCTCCTCTCAATGAACATTCGTTCAATGAGCATAATCGTTATAATCCCAATTGTTAAATATATCCTTTTTATTTTGATATTTCATTATCTTGCACTGATAGCAAGCCTCCACAAGCTTTCAAGCTTGGTCTTTCCCAGATGTCAAGTGTGTGAGTTTTTGTCCTAAATGGATACATTTTCCACCCAGACTTTCATGATTTGAAACACTAAAAAGGTTGGTCCCTATTTTAATTCAAATCCACTTCTGCTGCCTGCACGGGAAAAATGGTCGGTGTACTTGGTGCATGATCTATAAGCAACCTGTCCTCAAAAAAAAAAAACTCTCTATAGGTCTCTATACAGGTCCTTCTCAAAAAATTAGCATATGTGATAAAAGTTCATTATTTTCCATAATGTATTGATAAAAATTAAACTTTCATATATTTTAGATTCATTGCACACCAACTGAAATATTTCAGGTCTTTTATTGTTTTAATACTGATGATTTTGGCATACAGCTCATGAAAACCCAAAATTCCTATCTCAAAAAATTAGCATATTTCATCAGACCAATAAAAGAAAAATGTTTTTAATACAAAAAAGTCAACCTGCAAATAATTATGTTCAGTTATGCACTCAAAACTTGGTCGGGAATCCTTTTGCGGAAATGACTGCTTCAGTGCAGCGTGGCATGGAGGCGATCAGCCTGTGGCACTGCTGATGTATTATGGAGGCCCAGGATGCTTCGATAGCGGCCTTAAGCTCATCCAGAGTGTTGGGTCTTGCGTCTCTCAACTTTCTCTTCACAATATCCCACAGATTCTCTATGGGGTTCAGGTCAGGAGAGTTGGCAGGCCAATTGAGCACAGTAATACCTTGGTCAGTAAACCATTTACCAGTGGTTTTGGCACTGTGAGCAGGTGCCAGGTCGTGCTGCAAAACGAAATCTTCATCTCCATAAAGCTTTTCAGCAGATGGAAGCATGAAGTGCTCCAAAATCTCCTGATAGCTAGCTGCATTGACCCTGCCCTTGATAAAACACAGTGGACCAACACCAGCAGCCGACATGGCACCCCAGACCATCACTGACTGTGGGTACTTGACACTGGACTTCAGGCATTTTGGCATTTCCTTCTCCCCAGTCTTCCTCCAGACTCTGGCACCTTGATTTCCGAATGACATGCAAAATTTGAGTAACATTCCAGTGCTGCTTCTCTGTAGCCCAGGTCAGGCGCTTCTGCCGCTGTTTCTGGTTCAAAAGTGCTTGACCTGGGGAATGCGGCACTTGTAGCCCATTTCCTGCACACGCCTGTGCACGGTGGCTCTGGATGTTTCTACTCCAGACTCAGTCCACTGCTTCCGCAGGTCCCCCAAGGTCTGGAATCGGTCCTTCTCCACAATCTTCCTCAGGGTCTGGTCACCTCTTCTCGTTGTGCAGCGTTTTTTGCCACACTTTTTCCTTCCCACTGACTTCCCACTGAGGTGCCTTGATTAAGCACTCTGGGAACAGCCTATTTGTTCAGAAATTTATTTCTGTGTCTTACCCTCTCGCTTGAGGGTGTCAATGATGGCCTTCTGGACAGGGGCGGGTCGGCAGTCTTACCCATGATTGCGGTTTTGAGTAATGAACCAGGCTGGGAGTTTTTAAAAGCCTCAGGAATCTTTTGCAGGTGTTTAGAGTTAATTATTTGATTCAGATGATTAGGTTAATAGCTCGTTTAGAGATCCTTTTCATGATATGCTAATTTTTTGAGACAGGAATTTTGGATTTTCATGAGCTGTATGCCGAAATCATCAGTATTAAAACAATAAAAGACCTGAAATATTTCAGTTGGTGTGTTTTAGCGATACTTTCATTTTGTTCATAAGTTCAATTTGCAAATTTGGATGGAAACATAGTTTGTCCCGATCTAAGAAATCCAAACATGAATTTTGACTTAATTGTTAGTGATTATTAGCCTAAAAATCTAGACGCACCCTAGCGGCAGCAAATCTAATCTGCCCGCGAGTGTTGTCTAGCAACTCTCAATACCCTACTGAGCTGTAATCGCCAAAATCTTGCCGGGCAAATCACATCGTGTATAGAGTCGGTGGGCGGGGCCATAATGACGACGGCCGAGTTGTGTTTGCATGCTTCTAGTAAACACAGAAACTGGCGAATTCTTAGAACTCTTAGTGTCAGATGTACTAAAAAGGGTAAATAAGTGTGAGAGATCAATTCCAAAAAAGTGTAATAGAAGTGAAAAGTTCAGTGCAGGATCTAGTGATGACGCACAAATTAAAGACCACAGATGCAGCCGGATCATTCCCATAATGACCAACACAATCTACCAGGAGCAGTGCAAATTAGAGTCTGCTTTAAGACACGCTTTTTTGCGCGGTAAATAATGGTGCACATGACTAGTGACTAGTCTAAACTTTATTAAATCTCCTTTCATGTTTCATTTAAATCCTCTCCTCCATACATTTTGTGTCTGAAAGGGAAACTCCTACAAATGCATATGCAATGAGGTCATCCGCAAAAATCCGTCCACGCCTTTTTGGCACAAATATTTCACTGTGTGTCTTTAGTAAATCATGACAGTAGGTTTTTTTAACACCAAAAGAGGGCTTGCGCTGGCGCATGCTGTAAGTAAATCTGTCCCTTTATTTTATACGGGTTGAAAAACACCAAACTTATGCTCTAAGGTTATGATTTCCCAGGGCGCAAATCACTGGTGCATCGAGCCAGGAAGTTGCCCTGCTGCCTGAGGAGGATTTGGGGCTGCCCATGGAGATGCCTGTGTTAGAGGAAAGAGAAAAGACACCAGTATCTGTGTCTGTACCCATACCATTCCCTCCGCCCGGCGAAGAGGTGGAAATGGCCGTTGAACCCGAGAGAGAGAGGGCAGTGAGAGAAAGGAGCCCTCTTCTTGAGGTGTGTTAGGTTGTGAGGTTGTATGCTACATCAAAGCATTTGACACATTTGTCATCAAGCCCTACTCCCATCTGTCCCTCTGTCAGCCTGCTGTAGTGAGGCCTGAATCTCCTAAAGAGAAAAGGAAGAGGAGGAGACAGCTGATCTTCATTGATGAACAAACACAGATATCTCAAGAGGAAATGAGGGCCCGGATTGATGATACGGAGACAGAGACCAGACCAATGGTAAGTCCAGAACAGTGTATTCTTCAAGTCTGCATTATTTTTGTCAATAAAATTGTTGTCAATTGTGTTTTCTTTTTCTAGGCGACACTCATCATACCACCATTTGAAAAGAGGGGTGCTAAAGAACTTCTTGGGAACCCTTGCATGAGTAAGTCAGCGAATCTCACAAAGAAATGACATAATTCATAATTCACCCTAAAATCATATTGGGCCCTACACCCGGCGCAATGCGACGCCTTGCTAGTTTCTAGCCTTGCTTTTTTGCTAGTTTCAGCCCGATTCCGTTATCATTTTCATGCTCAGCGCCACGTTGTTTAAATAGCACTTGCACATCTGTGCACTCATAGGCATTGTTGTTGTGTTGCTATTTTGAGGCAACTGAAAATGACTGTTGACGCCGTTGACCAACAAAAACCGGGTCTAAAGTCAATAGTGCAGCAGTCGCCACCACCAGTGTGTGCCTGAGCAAGGCACTTTACTCCATGTTGCTCCAGAAGGATTGTCCCTGTAATAAGTTAACTTTAAGTCGCTATGGATAAAAGTGTCTGCCAAATGCATAAATGTAAATATAGTGCAGTATTTATTGTGTTATTTAAAGGGTGCGTTAGTAATATGCGTACAGGTGGGTGCACAACACATGGACACTATGCTTATTACACACGCAGGGATGCACAGCAGCACACAAACATTTTTAAATATTAAAAAATCCACCATGGTGCAGGCACAACTTAGCCTGACGTGGTCATACTCAATTCTAGTCAGAATATGACTAGAATATGACCCCCCCCCCCCCCCCCCCCCCCATTCATTTCTATGTCCGTGGGTTGAAGCGACTATTGTGTGATATATAGACCCATGAGTGCAAATTTTAGCAGGCAACCTTGCCAAAATAACACACATTTTAGCATGGGCGTCGGAAGCAAATAAAAAGTGGGTGGGTCAGTAGTGGCTAAGGCAAAATATGATAGGTGGGGAAATTGTTTTGCGGGGGGTCTGGTGGTTCTCCCCCAGAAAAAAAATGATTTCATAGATGTGATTTCCTGCATTATGGTGCGTTTTAGGCCATATCCCTTTCCTATACCAAAAAAGACCTCAAACCAGTCAATACCAATAGTCTAATAAAAAGGCTATATTCATTTAACTGCCATAATCAACAGTTTCACAGATAATGATAATGAACAAGTTGCATGTTTTTTATGCTCCGTCCTCCGTGTCTAGACAGAAAAAGTGCTGTTTACTAAACGATTTATTGGGCCAGACAAAATCAAAGAAATCACTAAATTATTTACTGTGGCTATAGAGTAGGGGTAAGACGCATGGCATCAAGTTTTGTCACATTTCGAGCATAGGTTCGAATCCGGCTTTAGCCACACTCGCATATCAGATCGGAAAGATCCATCACATATCAGATCGGAAAATTTATTTTCAATAAAAAAAGAGAACATATTAGAAAAGCGTTAACATGTGTTTAATAATAAGTTTCTTAATAAGTTTCTCGGTTAATTGGTAGTCAAGGTAAACTGAGAGAAATTGTGAAGGTGAATGCAGATACAAACAAGCTTTCCGTTTAGGATTTGAACAAATATAATCGAAGCCCCTTTGATGACGTGCATGATTACGTTACTGTTTCTGTTTGGAGATAATTACTCCTTTATAGATCAAGGCCAGACCGAACTGCCCGACATAAATAATTTTGTGGGGGGGGCTAATCGGCTGGCATCCAGGGTAGGCACAACTGGCTTTTAAAGGGAATGGGAGACTCAGATTGGTTTATTGCACGTTATGCCCAAAACACGCCTATGGCTCATTAAGAGACTAGGGACAACCCATTTGGACCATGTGCCTGATGCGCTGACTGTTTTTCCGTTGTTAGCAAAACTGGATTTGGACATGTCTTAAGTGAACTTGTGAATGTGTTTCAGAATGCACTGTCCATATATATGCAAAAACATAATGAATTTATTCAGTCAGTCATATCCGACTCTTGGTGATTCTATGGGCCAGCTCTTGTCATACATGAGACTGTCCATGATTTTTTGGGGGAAAGTCACCAGGTCTTTCCCCAATCCTCCTCATTACATGGGTTGGAGTTGGGACTCGCATACACATGCATTCACACCTACTCACAATTTATAGTTTTGGTGTCTAATATGACCTAAATGGATATTTCATGACAGTTTCCATGATATTTACTTAAAGGAACACTCCACCCTTTTTAGAAATAGGGCTTATTCAACTTCTTTTCTACATTTAGATATGTGGGAAATGCATTTTTTTGTCTCAGTGCATGCATTGTTTTAGTTTGGCAGGGTCGCCGCTAGCTTAGCTTAGCATAATGAATGAAATCCTATGATGCCAGCTAGCATGTCCCGAGTTAAAGTGATTTAAAAAAAACTCCACCTAATTACTTCTAGTGTCCTGCGTATTCACAACAAGTACAAATAGCAATGCAGATTAAGAGTAGGCGATTTCCTAGGCAGATATAGCCATGAGACTAAATGGGGAAGCACAGGCGAAATACTGCTACTTGAGCGCAGAGATATCATGCAACACATTGCGATTGCTCAACAGCCAGAGGACGTGAGGATGAGAGCCGTGATATCTCTGCTTCGCCTGTGCTTCCCCATAATATAGTCCCATGTCAATATCTGCCTAGGACATCGCCTAGTCCTAAACTGCATCGCTATTTCTACTCGTTGTGAATACGCAGGACACACAAAGTAATGTTCGGTTTAGAGGTGGGTTATTTACATTTTTTTAATCACTTTTACTTGGGACATGCTAGCTGGCAACATAGGATTCCATTTATTATGCTAAGCTAAGCTACCGGCGACCCTGCCAACCTGTCTCAATGCATGCACTGAGACAAAAATGCATTTACCCACATGGTAGGAAAGAAATTGAATAAGCCCTATTTCTAAAAACGGTGGAGTGCTCCTTTAAGCATCCTAATCATTAACTTTATACCTTTATACTGTCCAGAGCTAAAGCTCATATTATTGACTGCTCTGAGTGTAATGTGTAGAGTGTAATGCTTACACAGGCCTTCCACCTGAAATCCTGGCGCTATGGAAAAAGGCAGCGGTCGTGAAGCCCATCCCTCCATCCAGGCCACGCTGGGAGGTTTCTGTAGATGAGGAGGTTTCTATAGATGAGGAGGTTCCTGTAGCTGAGGAGGTTCCTGTAGCTGAAGAGATACCAGAGAAAGAGGAGGAAAGACCAGAACCAGCAGAGAGAGAAGAGGAGATTGAGCTTAGCTCAAAAGAGGTTATCATGCATAACATGTTCTCTTTCACTAACACCATTACATTTTAAGATGTAACTCGTCCCACACCATTTGTGTTAATACCTTAATTCAGGGATTCCCAAACGTTTCTGTCAGCTGAAGCCCTTTGACCTACAACAGTTACTTGTTGTACCCCCTGAGATTTGAACATATTTGGATGTGTTTGCCATGTGGTCACATGACTTGCAGGTAGTGAAATAAATAAAAAATATTAGGGGTTTTATTTTGCTTGATTTTTTTGTTTTTAAATCTTTTTTTGTTTTAATATTGTATTTTTATGATTTATTATGCTTTCCAACAACTCACAAACCCCTTGCAGTTCCCTGACAAACCACTAGGGATTTGTGAAACCCTATCTTAAATCACCCACAACAATCTTAGCAAAACCCTAGCAATCAGTGCCAGTGACATCAAAAGTCTAGAAATTTAAAATATACCAAAAATAAAATGAAGGTAATAGTTTTATAATAAACAAATTAATAATGTGATGCATATATGTCAGTCATACATAGACGTAATGGGTCAGATTTCTGTAAAAGCAGTAGCGTTCACAGACCTCACTCCCCCCCAAGCACACAAGTGTAATAGTTATAAAAACTAAATGTAGTTGACATACACAATAACCAATTGTATTTATTTATCATATATTTATATATTTTTCATCAATTTTGATTTATTTATCTTCAAATTATCAATCTTGCACATTTTAACTATTTTTTCTTTCACAGCTAGACATATTTTGAACATATTTTAATGCATTTTGAAAATATGATTATTTAAATGAAATCAAATAGGTGCAAAGATTTAATAAAAATCTATGCCATGTTTTATTGGAGTGCAGACATTTTACCTGTGACATTTTACAATAAGGTCTCATTATTTAATGCATTAACTAATATAAACTAACAAGCAATATATTCTTACAACGCTTTGTTAATAAAAGTTAGAAATGTCCATGTTCGTGTTATTTCACAGTGCATTAATTAACAGATTCAATGTTTGATATTCAGAATATATTAGTAAATGCTGAGATTAACATGAACAAATATTAATACATGGACGATGGAGCATTGTTTATTGTTAGTTCATGTTAACTAATAACTAATGTTAACAAATTAAACTTTTTATAAAGTGGTCACATTGAGTCTATTAGTTAATTAAAACGGTGTGATCCAAATGGATGGAAAGTTTATATGCAATTCAAATCTTAAATTTAGACTAAATTTAGCTAAAAATGTTTAATTAAGCATATAACAAGTGGTTCTGTTTAAATGAATGATCTTTTGTCTGGCATCCTTACTACTATAGATTCCCAGAGAAATGGTGGAGTCTGGCCTCCTCCAGCGAGAAACACCAGGTAAAATATTAGTACATTATAGAATCAGCCAGAACATTAAAACCACCTGCCCATTATCATGTAGGTCCCCCTCGTGCTGACAAAACAGCTGTGATATGATGAGGCATGGACTCCACAAGAAAACTGAAGGTGTCCTGTGAGATCAGGCACTAAGACATTAGCAGCAGATCCTTTAAGTCCTGTAGGTTGCTAGGTAGAGCCGGCGTGGTTCGAATTTGTTTCTCCAGCACATCCTATAGATGCTCAAACAGTTCTAGGGAATTTGGAGGCCAGTGCAAATTTTCCTCAAGCCATGCCTGAACAATGTGTACAGTGTGTCAGGATGCATTATCCTGCTGAAAAAGACACTTCCATCAGGGAACAGCTTTGTCCTGAAGGGTGTAACGGGGTCTGCAACAATACTTAGGTAGGTGCTATGTGTCGAAGTAACATCCACATGAATGCAAGGTTTCCCAGCAGAACATTGCCCAGAGTATCACACTGCTCCCTGGCCTTTCTTCTTCCCATAGTGCATCCTGGTGAAATATGTTCCCCAGCTAAACAACACGTACATGCACCTGACCATCCACTAAAATAAAACCTGAATTATCAGATCAGGCAACCTTCTTTCATTGCTCCATAGTCCAGTTCTGAAGCTCAAACGCCTAAGCATCAGCATATGGCTAAGCATCCACATATGCAGCAAACTGCAGTGCACTGTTAGCCTGACAAGCCAGACCTACATCAAGATGTTTGGTCTGGAAACTCACCATTGACAGGGCTCAATCCGAGGGGCGGGATAAACGGTTGTCTTTCAAACTCCCTCTGCACGCAATAGGATAGCGCTACAACCAACCAGAGCAACGCGAAGCGGAGCTAGTTGATAGATTAAACTTACGCCATATCCGGTCGGCAAAACTCAGAACACGTCTTCCCTTTTTAAGAATGATTTCAGTGACGTTCTTTGTTCTTTTCTCAAAGAAAAGCTTAACTCCAAGTCTTCCAGAGTCAAGGCCTAGACTAGCCTAGAATAGACTAGCCCTCAAACCTTAGTAAATCACCTTGTATAAATCATTTAAATACTCTCCTCCCATAATGTTGCCTCTGAAAGGGAAACTGCTACAAATGCATTTGCTATAAACCATAAATCAGCCCCAAAAATAACCCTGTCCACACCTGTAAATCTGGCCCCAGACGGGTTAGCCTTCACTCCCCATGTTCATCAGTGAGCCTTGGGTGCCCATGACCCTAACGCCCTGACTTTTGGTAGGTAGTAACCCACTGCATATACCTGGAACACTCCACAAGACGTGCTGTTTTGGAGACGCTCAACTATTTTTCCCTTTAGCTTGCCCATTTTTCCTTGAAAGAACTGACAAGATCTGACTGTTTACTTGCTGCCTAATATATCCCACACTATGTCATGTGCCATTGTAACCATATAATCAATGTTACTCTCTTCACCTGCCAGTGGTTTTAATGTTGTGGCTGATCAGTGTATATTCTTAGAATGATTTCTTAAATTACAGTTGATTGACTTTATTTCAGTAGTGACCGGTGCGTTTTGAAGAGAGGGAAAAAAAGAGAATATGTGTTAGTACAGAATGTTCATTTGTCTTTGTATTTGCAGCCTCATTGGTGGTTTTGGAGACACCAGACAAGGAGTCTTCTCCCCTCGAGACACCTGAAATGAGACGGTGAGAGGAAAGATGGTAAAAGAGAGACAGAAAGTGTGAGACGGAAGTAGCTGTCGCTCTCATTAGAGACTGGTTTGACACGTGTGAATTTCACATTCAGTCGCTGCATAATTATAATGTGCCTCTGAATAATTACTTCTATTTTCATGGGTTTAGATCCCCTGTTCCAGAAATTCAGTTCGGTTTAGAGGACATCCCAGAGGAGAGAGTCCCAGTGATTGAAGATATTGCTATGGATATTGAGGAACAAATAAGGTACAGCTTAAAACTATTTGCTACTTTTTTATGTCAATGCAAAATGTTACACTATTGTGTTTAATTATTATACAATATATATTTATATTATTATACAATAGTCGAATCACAAGTGTTTATATAGCATTTTATGCAATCCAGAAATATTCAAAACAGCTTCACAGTAATAAACAGGAAAATAACAGTTGGGAAGTTCAATGTTGAAACAATTTCAGCTGTAAAGAAGTTCTGCGGGGGACAATTGTGTCATTGTTCAGCTCATTTTATTTCAATGTTTATTTAGTTTAGTTCAATAACAGTGTCAATGTTGCAAAGTTCATCAGTTATGAAGTAAACTCAATTCAAAGCTCTACAGAAAGCAATATTGTAGTTTATTCAGCTCAAATCAGTTAAATGTTGATTCAGTACAGTTCAATAATAGTGTAGTAATGTTGTAACAGTAATGTTGTAGTGTTCATCAATTATAAAATTAATTCAATTCAGCTATAAAGCGACTCTACCGAAGACCGTTATATATTATCCAGCAAGTTTTGTCCAGTAATGTCAGTGCAGTCATAATTAACATATTATTTTATGATTTTATAAAGTTTAGCTTCATCCATTTTAGTGGATTGCGACTCCAGACAAATGTCTAATGTATTTCTTTCTTCTGTTGAAGGCCACTGGATGTTATTGAAGATTTAGTGACCTTTCACTCTCTGCTGCCGCCTCAGGCCAGTCGTAAACTTGTGGCTCAAGTCTTTTGGAGATTGCTAGGTAAGGCCTGGGACACAGCAGATAAATTTGAAATCTTAACCGATTTAAAAAAAAGGCAGTTTTAAATAATTTTTAGCATTATAATCCTCCGAATGCACACAGTACTCTGTTAGGGGTTGCAAATCTGGCCCAAATATCTTCAAATATGTTGCCAGCCTGTGGCAGATGATTGAAGCCTTGTTTATACTTTGCCGTGAGCTTCCAAGACTGTGCGCACCCCACCCCAATTGGATAAGACGTTTGTACTTGACAGGATTGCCATTGTAAAAAAAAAAAAAAAAAAAAAAAACATGATGGAAGTGGAAAGTTCTGTTCTGATCTACTGATGAACGTCCAAAGTATAAACAGTGTTTATACTTGACACGCTTGCCGTAGTAATACTTTTTGAAATGACAGGTGGCGTCTCTGAATAATTGTCCTCTAAACCATCAGAAAGCAGTTTGTGAGTACACGTGTGACATTGGCTGCATCCAAAAATGACATATTCTCTTGAGTAAAGTAAGTAATTACTTGACGGCCACTAAAAGAGTATGTATGAGTGTGTGTAGTATGACTATAATCTGGACGCACTACATTTGTCATGTTGTCATTATGGGCCCTATTTTAACAATCTGAGCACATGGTGTCCGAATCCACTTTTGCTAGTTTAACGAGGAAAAAACGATCGGTGCGTCTGGCACATGGTCCAAAAGGGTTGTACCTAATCTCTTAATGAGTCATGGGTGTGTTTTGGGCATAACGTGCAATAAACCAGTTAGAGTCTCATCTCCCATTCCCTTTCAAATTAAGTTGCGCTTGCGCCATGGCGGATTTGCTATTTACATGGCGGGATTTGCGAGCATCGCTTCTCTAGAGAGGAATCCTTTTATTTTTTAATATTTAAAAATCGTTTTGTGCTGTTGTGCGTTTGTGTGTGTGTGTAATAAGCAGAGGTGTATGCGCGTTGTGTGCCCGTCTATTGGCGCATATAACACAAAAAAAATACTACGCTATTGACTTTAGACCAGGGTTTTTGTTGGTAAATGGTGCAGTCGTTTTCAGTTGCACACACCTCGTTTTCAGACCAGCACGCCCATGGGCGCACAGATGTGCTAGTGCTATTTAAACAATGTGGCGCTGGGCGTGAAAATGCTAACTGTGTCGGGCTGAAACTAGCAAAAAACGGTTGCGCCGTACCTGGGTGCTGGGTGTATGAATGGGCTCTATATGTTTTACCAGCCTCATTTGTGTCGCTTCCCTGTCATTCACAAATCCTCTCCCGTGGCCTCCGATAGTAAAGTGTCCATCGTATGCCCACTTCAGAATCTCGCCGGAAGATGTAGGCCATCCGGGTATCCATTTTCATTAAATTTCCTGAACAGCTTAATTTAACAAGGGACATAATTTTCTTTAAAATGGCTTATTTCTGCAATTGTAAATGTAAACAAGTGCAAACTGGGTGCCGCTAAGATGCCGGCGCTGTACGTACCTGCTTGGTCAGAATTGCAACAGAGTTGTGTATCTCTTCGGAAGTGGAGCAGCGTGCACGAAATCGGGTCTCACACCGTCAACGCACATCATTTTTGTCGCTCACACCATCACACTCATGTTGACGCACAGATTATAAACCAGGCTTTACCTTCCCGTCATGATTCTTGTTAGTTTAGACAAAATGAAAGTATGAAATATGGGATTTGCCACAAAAATTGGGAGCAATTTTTGGTGATGGGATGGTGGACTTGTGGACCAATTAAAGAATCCAGTTTTATTTTCAACACAAAGACTTAAAGGTAGAAAATAAACTGTAAGATGCCAATAGTGGTGTGAGATGGAACACCACAATTAACAAAATAACAGTTATCAAATGCTCCCCAATTCTTAATTTATTGAAAAGTTAAATCACCTGGGAATTTATGCTGCTTGTTGTTTCGTCTTGTGTTTACAGAACAAACAGTTGCAAGACAGGTCACCGTGCGACAGGACGAGCCGTATGGTGACATCATCATTTCACAGCCATAGATCGATTGTAAACCGATGATGCCTTGCAATTGTTTTCAGACAAACCTGGTATGAGGATACATATTCACATGACGTATTAAATCAGTGTTCATGTTTATGAATTTTTAAACAACTGAAAGGTCTTGATGGTTATTGGTGGTTTAACAATTGTTTTTCCATTGTTTATTTAATATTGTGATATTTTGTAATCGTTCATAAATGAGTCTCATCTTTTTTAGGAATGAAATTAACTTATGCAACTTTTCAATGTTTTATATATTATTCTGATGATACCATGTTTATTACAATATTCCTGTTTTTATTATAATATTAAATGTTGTACTGTGTTATAGCATGAGTCTTCACAAAACATGGTTTTCTTCTTTTATTACAAACTCTTATCTTTACAGGTTCATCTCAACAACACAACTATGCAATATATATTTATCAGGTTGTTTTGGCACAAAGTACATTAGGCACTAGGTTTACCACAAATACCAGCATAGACAGAAGTGAATATGCTAAAATACATTTCAAGTTATTATTTCACATACCTTCATAAGCGATCGGGACAATCATCCTTTGTCATAAATATCAAAATCACAATTTAACTCAACCCCAAAATTGTACTCATTCTAGAACACTGTCACATAAAAAGTAACATTTTCCTCACTACAATGTCTTCGGCTGGTTTCAGACCGCACGCGTCAGCAGTGTAAGCAGTGCATCTATTTTTTTGGCGCCCATAATATCAGATTAGAGCATTCACACCGCACACAGAGGCGACGCAGCAGCTTGTCGCGGAGCAGAAGTGGCAGTACTGCGATCATTTTGGCATCAAGTCTTTTTTTGCTGCACTGCTCACGCTGAATTAAAGCCACAGCGCATTGTTCTTGATCAAAATTGACCTGATTAACATGAAAAATAAAAAAATGTCACCATGAAATCATGTAGTGAGTGTTCCGTATGTTTCACAATCACCATATGACATCTAGCTCTGTGAAAAAAAGAAATAAAATACACGAATACACATCACTGCCAGAAGTTTTTGCCCAAACTTTTAAATGATTAAAACTAGAGGCATATGATAACTTTAAGGTTACTTTCATCATGTAAACAACCTATATACAGCAGGTTATATTATGTGTTTGGGACTGAGGGGAACACGGTCGCATCGCAGCAGATATGCTGCCCATCATAAATCAAAGGTTGGAGGAGAACATCGGAAAAGGTGACAGAATGGACGATATTCATCCATATTTGCGGTACATGCGCCATGGTTTAGCTGCGGTTCGAAAAACTGCTTCTGCGCTGCCATCGCACTGCTTGCGCATGCCGTGTGAAACCAGCGTTAGCTCTAAATGTCAGTGCAAAAGTCCAGAGACATGTACATATGCAAAACCAAGGGAACTTTCCCCAAAAAAAAATTATCTTGGAAAATAAGCATTACTAAAATGACTTTCTTCTACATGGCAAACATTTGTACTACAAATTTTGTAGTGAATCTTAAGGTGAATAAAAGGTGAATGATTTCAGTTCTTGAAATTCAAACATTCCCTTCTCTTAACTAAACAACTGTTTTATTAAGGAAATGTGCAGTTTCTAGCAGAGAATAAGACTGAATATCTTGTTAAAAGATATTTTCTTATCTTATGAAAAACATATTTATTTTGAATATTACGCAACCACTGTTTAGCATCAAGGCCTCCTGAGAATCATCAAAACCCATAAATCTGAGATCAGTTGTGAAAGTGGCCTTTCAGGGGAATTGCACCAATAACAACACTGGCTGCCTGAGGAATCAAATAATGAAATGGTGGAATTCACTCTTGCTAATAGGTGTACCTTGACAAAGGCGTGTCTTCTAGGAGGTCATCCTGCAGAAAAGCAAATACATTTTTTACTTTAGATGTAGTAGGCTCTCAGAAAGGAGGAGTTTAGAGAGACCAAATTATTTATTGTTTAGACACTGTGAGAAAAGAGGTGATGCTGCAATATATATTATGAGAACATTTAATTGTAAAGTGCAAGTAAAACTAGACACAAAACAAAATTAGGAGCCTTTAATAATAGGGGCACTTGGATGGGATGAATTCAGTCGCAAAAAGATTAACAAATGCATGCACAATTATCCATGAACTTAAAAAATGTTGCAGATATGTTTTACCCACAACCAATTTAAAACATGCCTTTACATTTTTTATTTTTCTTTCGGCTGTTCCCTTCAGGGGTCGCCACAGCGAATCATCTGCCTCCATCTAGTCCTATCCTCTGTATCCTCTTCTCTCAGACCGACTACCTTCATGTCCTCCTTCACTACATCCATAAACCTCCTCTTTGGTCTTTCTCTTGATCTCCTGCCTGGCAGCTCTCTCCTCAGCCTCCTTTAACCGATATATTCACTCTCCCTCCTCTGAACATGTCCAAACCATCTCATCCTGGCCTCTCTAACTTTGTCTGCAAAACATCTCACATGTGCTGTCCCTCTGATGTACTCATTCCTGATCCTATCCATCCTCTTCACTCCCAAAGAGAACCTCAACATCTTCAGCTCTGCTACCTCTAGCTCTTCCTCTCATCTTTTCCTCAGAGCAACTGTCTCCAAACCATACAACATCGCTGATCTCACTACTGTCCTGTACACCTTTCCTTTCATTCTTGCTGGTACTCTTTTTTAACAGACCTGACACTTTTCTCCACCCATTCCAACCTGCCTGCAGACGCTTCTTCACCTTTTTTCCACAAAATTGATTTGTGGAAAAGAGGTGAAAGGTTTGTGTGCTCTCTCTGAGAAAATATTTTAATCTGAAAATACTTACAAGTAAAACATCAAAATTGTTACCACAATATCAAAAGGAAAACTGATCACACAGTAGGGTGTTTAAAAGTCATGCTCTTAGCATTTATGCTAGCAAGTGGAATTTTTGACTAAAAAGTTTTCACCACTTTTTACCTGAATTTTTTTTTTTTTTTTTTTAGCAAGATACTGGAAATAATTTCTGTTAGCGAACAGTTTTTTTCCTTATGTATCTCTTCAATTATAGAATCACTCAAACTTGTATTAATGTAGGTCAGAATTTGTGTGCATGCAACAATGTTAGCTGTGCATTTGTGGATCAGGTGACACGTGCATTTATTGACTCGTTTCGGAGTCGATCCGATTGATTCATTTGGATTTTGAGACTTTCCTTCTGGTTTAGCCTTGCACAAACAGTCAGAGAAAACCTGTTTCTGCTAGATGGCAGTAGTCTGCTAAAACATTAAACGCCATCGTAATCGAGCGTTCTTCCTAAGCCGCAACCTCCTGCAATCTCTCTTGAATCAAACACGGAAGTGACTTAAAATGCAATTCATCGACTGGCTGCTAGGCTTGCTAAGATAGTCACTGGCTGCGTCCGAAACCTGGAAAATGCTGCCTTCGGAGGACAAATTTGAAGGCAGGAAGGCAAGCAACGTCCGAATCTAATGTTAGCTTCACTTCCTATCTCCTGAGATACCTTTATCTGACCGATTTTTGAAGGCAGCATATGTGTATCCTTCGCTGCCGTTGATATCCCACAATCCTGTGCTTTCCATTCAGTGACAGTTGAGCTAGGGAAAAAAGATGGTGTCCGAAAGTAACGTTTGCTTGTCAGTTTGTGTGTAAATGTATGTTTTTTACCAATATTTTTCACTTCTGATGTCATTTCTAGCAAGAATGCAGTAATTAAATATGTGTTTAGTTCTCACCAAAGCTCGCTCTATTTTGCTTTAGATCATTAAACTGTTGCACTGCCTCAGAAGTCTCGTTTCGTGAGGTGCCTTGATGCACAAAACTCTGCCTTAGAAGTCATTGTCTGATAAGGCAGCGAGGCAACGAGTCAGCTGCGTAGGTTTTCGGACGCAGCCTCTGTTGCCTGTGTTACCCATCGTGGTTTCAGCAACCCACTGTCATGACAAATCCTGTCTTATAGGACCCAACTTGGTAGCGGTTTTAAATGCCTGATCAAAAGCTGTTATACATGGTTCTGGACAAGAAATTGTTTAAAAATAAACTATGAATTCATTGCCATACTAAGTACACACACACACACACACACACACACACACACACACACAAAAAATGTATTTGAAATTTGTAATTGATTGCAATAATGGGAGCAAAAACATGTTCTAAATCATTTCAACTGATAAACTAAGTACCAATAAAAAATCATGACATAGCCAGTACCTATAATGTAAATAATAAAGAATAACAAAAACAGTAATATACAGAACAGGGGCCCATTGCACAAAACTAGGATAAGGGATTAAGCCTGGCTCAATTTATCCGCTAATATACAGTTATCTTTCTTTATGGTTATCGTTTTTGGTGTGCGTGTGCCTTCAGGATACGTTTACACGACAGCGGTGTACTTAATTTTGCATACAGATGACAAGATCACCAAGATATCCTGGCTTAATCCCTTATCCTAGTTTTGTGCAATAGGGTGCACACAATAAATAGATTATTTACGAGATATGCTTGTATATATCTAATATATTTATATAAGCACTTTTAGCTTCAGTTTTATACAACTAGTATATGAAACATATGATTTGTAAGACATTAAAGGCTATTTTAACACAATTTAAACAACAAAAATCAAAACGCGATTTTGTAAGAATTGTAATCAGGCTCTGAACAGATTACCCATTAAAAGTTCTTTCAGCCAATAGAACCGCTCTGGGGTCGTATAGGCGGACACGATTTCACAGGCGGACATGATTTGTCATGACAGCTCCACCCACGCCCTGCCTCTTTGCCCATTTTCAGTTAGCTGGGAGTAGCGTGCTGCCAAGATGGCGACAGCGACTTTAGGCTTCAAAAATGCTCTACAGAAACCTACGGGTGTGTCCAACAACGTCCATTATTTATTTTCAGTCTATGGTTTTCCCCCATATAAGATGGCCGTTAAAAAACCCTTAACGTCACACATTAAGACAGTAGGCTATCATTAATAGATAAAATTAGGCAAGCCTAGGCCTCATTAATAAAGCATACTTTGTACAGACAAGAAGATTAAATCAGATGGATAATTTTGCATACATTTGTTAATAATTTTGAGACTAAACTCCCATACTACAAATCCCATACCCGCTTTAAGTATCACAACTTGATGCCCAAATACCAGAAATATGTGCAGAAATATGTAAATTTCATAGATATATGACAGGGCTCAAAATCAAGCATGTTCATGTGCTTGTCCTTTGGACAAGTAAATCAGTCATTCACTTGTCCGAGTAAAACATTTCTTTGTCTGGAAAAAAGTTAGATTTATGTTTGTGTATGTGTTGTAAATATAATTTATTCTGAAGCAATATTCTCACCAGTGTTAAATCAGCTTTGAAACATTTTAAATGTGCATATTTGTGATATTTTACCTTTTATAAAGGGCATTTTCCCACTAATCTGCTTCAGGTTTCATATTATATTCTTAAATTTGATCTATACATTAAATTAAAATAAGACACTATTGGGCTGTTACCAATCAAGTTAAATAATTACACAGAAAAATTACAACTGCATTAAATAATGTTATGGGATTTGTATTTTGGAATAAAAAAAATTAATATTGAAAAGTATATGAAACTAAATCACCAGTAGGTGGCAGCAGGTGAGTCTTAATGAGTGAGTCATTAGTTCAAACACTGATTCATTTAAGAATGAGGCAGTCGTTACAAACAGGTAATTAAATCTTTGATTCAACCAATTGATTCAAATACTGAATCATTCAGTAACACGTGAGAGGCGTTATGGTTCTGTTTGAAACTTTGTTGCTCGGAATCTTTGTTTGGAACTACAAACACTCAATATTGCATTTAAATGTATTAATTAAGTAACTAAATGTTAATTAATTGTTTATGTTTAAATCAGTGGTATTGATGGTATTCAGGAAAACAGCACATTTGGTTGTTTAACTGTATCATGTTATAAATATAAAAACGCAATTTCTCATTTGTTTTGATTTCTCCTCGAGATGCGCGAGCATCAACAGCGTGTTGTTACCGTCAGTTCATTACATTATACACTCTAAAAAATGCTGGGTTAAAAGAAAACTCAAGTTGGGTTGAAAATGGACAAACCCAGAACTTGGGTTGTTTGAACCCACAGTGAATGGACCCATTCAAACAAACCAATTTCTGGGTTTGTCCATTTCCAACCCAACTTGAGTTGTTTTTAACCCAGCATTCTTTAGAGTGTATGTTATCCACTATCGATCGCCACTCACACTAAATTAATGCAGAAGCATTCTTGCATTTTGGTGATTCGTTAGTTATTTTTTTGAATATGCTCTTGTCCATCGGGCAAGTAAAATAATCTTTCATTTGTCCCTTCAAGAAATCCACTTGTCCCGGACAGGCGTTAATGTCGAGCCCTGTATGATATAGGTATGAGACTTACCATAGGTAGATCTTGCAGCCGATGGAATTCTGGATGCTCGCTCCGCTGGCGGAACCTTAGGAAGAGGACAGCCGAGACCATGGCAGTGCAAATGATGAAAATGGTGACCAGAGCGGCAAGCAGGGGGTCCAGGGGTGATGAAGGGCGGTGAGGAACCTTCCCTGATTCTGCAAGATTGATGAATTGAGTGGAAACTGATTATCACTATCACAGGAACTAATAAAACCAAAGGAACATAATGAAGCCCTGCACAGACCACAGAAGTAAATGCAGATGGAAAAATAATTGAATTATCATCAGTCATTGTGCTTACTAGACCTCTACTGCAAAACCAAAGACACCACTCAAACCTCTCTCTCTCACACACTTGTGTATATGTGTATAATTCTTGTCTTAGTTTAATCCGAGCATTATGGGTTAGTTCACCCAAAACAAAAAAACAGAACAAAAAAGTATCCATTTACCATATGAATAAAACCGAAATTAAATTGGTTCATAATATAAAACAATCGTCTTCAGATGACTTGGATTTAACTGCTTGATTCATATGGATTACTTTTACAATCTTTATACAATCTATATAAAAATATGGTCTAAAGTCTTAAAGAGTCAAAATGACATGAGGGTGATAAATTGATGACAGAATTGTAATTTTTGCAGCGTGAACTATCCCTTTCAACTAAATTAAATATGTGTTTTAGAGAAAATCAGGAAAAATATTTGCAATCCACACACCTTGATCACCCACGTCCAGTTCAGAGGGCTCGTCCTGATCTTCCAAAGGAGCAGGTCCAGTGACATCTGAACTGCTGGTCAGGGCAAACTGAGACGTCTGAGGGTAACTGGGGGTGAATGGTGGAGCTGTTTGTGTTGTCTGATACACACTACTGGTCGAAGTGGAGAAGGTCTGATGTCCTTCACTTGGACTGATGGATGTTGCAGGAGCTGTGGTTACTGAATCCGAAACGGTGCTCTTCAAATAAGAAAGAGATGGGCTGCCAACAGAAAAACCTGCTGGAGAAAAATCAGCACACAGAAAAAGTAGTAGAAGTAACATTTAAAAAAGTATGGTTTATTTATCTGAGGATTTTTTTTAAAGAAATAATGAAAAGCATGTTTGAAGTGTGAGTGGTGGGAGTCTATGCAAAACTATCTGCCACATTGCAAAACAGCAGTGTGTGCATTGCTGATTTCTTCAAGTTCATTTAAGTTCATTAATTTTTATTGAGATGAATAACAAAGATGAATCGAATTAGCACTTTATAGGAGGATTTACCAATTTCTTTTAGATTTAGATAAAATATTTTTAAAAATTTAGTTTAAACTATTTCAACATTCCACAAAGTTTATCAATATGAATGGATGGATGGATGGTTGGATGGATGGATGGATGGATGGATGGATGGATGGATGGATGGATGGATGGATGGATGGATGGAAAAAGAGATGGAGGAAGGACAGACAGACAGACAGACAGACAGACAGACAGACAGACAGACAGATAGATTGACAGAATGGTTCCATTAGAGGTTCTACAATTGCAAGAACCTTTACTTATAGATAGATAGATAGATAGATAGATAGATAGATAGATAGATAGATAGATAGATAGATAGATAGATAGATAGATAGATAGATAGATAGATAGATGGATGGATGGATGGATGGATGGATAGATAGATAGATAGATAGATAGATAGATAGATAGATAGATAGATAGATAGATAGATAGATAGATAGATAGATAGATAGATAGATAGGATGGATGGATGGATGGATGGATGGATGGATGGATGGATGGATGGATGGATGGATGGATAAAGAGATGGAGGATAGAAGGACGATAGATACAGACTTTTACACTGTTGCCACGGGTCGAAGCAAGTTAGTTTGTGCCATGATTGGGTGGGCTTTAAAGGGGGGGTGAAATGCTGTTTCATGCATACTGTTCATTGCTGTTTCATTTCATCGTCGCGTGAGTAAACATCAGTAAATGACACGATCGCGTGCTTCGTCATTCAAATGCGCTAACGGACTCCATTGTTGTTCTATGTATAACGTTA
Source organism: Pseudorasbora parva (assembly GCF_024679245.1). Taxonomy (NCBI): domain Eukaryota; kingdom Metazoa; phylum Chordata; class Actinopteri; order Cypriniformes; family Gobionidae; genus Pseudorasbora; species Pseudorasbora parva. Next base: position 18,215,391 of record NC_090180.1, on the reverse strand, counting down.
CACTAGTCTGACGTGCAAAACCGTTTTGCTTGCTACTGCTAAGGTTTAGTTGCATACAATAGTCCATAAACCGAATCATGTCCTTATAAACTGCGAGTAAACACACACAAATGTTGACAGGCCACTAAATACAGTACATACCACAGAGACGGACGTCCTGCTGTTGCTGTTTCTCCTGTTCAATTTATTTCAGCCTCCGAATCTGATTCTGGATCATATCTGTATTAGCTGAGAATCGATAGCCATGGGTTTCTCCACGGTTGAGGACGTCACCGCTTTGTTCGCACTCATGTTGGGTAAGTACTCTGTGTATCATTAAATTATTTTATGTATTTACAACACCGGCAAAGATCGTTTCTTCCAGCGCGTGTGCAGACAGGGTTGCCAAGTTTTTACAACAAAACCCGCCAACTACTAGCCCTAAACAATAGCTTTTCCGGGGGTTTGCTAACAGTCGCTTCAACCCGCGGACATAGAAATCAATGGGGGGGGCAGAGTTGGCAACACTGTGCAGTTCAGCTCTGTTGACGTCACTTCGTTGCTCTGATTGGTTGTAGCTCTATCCAATTGAGGTCTTTCCTGGTTCGGTTGAAACACGCCCCATAATTACAGCCCAATGAAGCAGTTTCAGACTCATATTCTGACCAGAATTGAGTATGACCACGTCAGGCTAGTCTGCCAAGCAACTGAAGCAAGATTTGAAGAACTTCTGTTTTGAAGTTGTTTTCTAACATTCATACTTAAGGTCTGGCATGAGCGCAGTAAACCAATAAGTAGATATTCAAGTGCCCTAAATATAGCTGTGTTTCCACTGAAATGACAGTATGAGAGAGGGATATTATTTACTAACACAGTCATGTTCCAAAACGTTACACCCACGTCCAG